>NC_037671.1:148095212-148462437 GCF_003255815.1 Theropithecus gelada | reverse complement strand
AAATACCTAGGAATCCAACTTACAAGGGATGTAAAGGACCTCTTCAAGGAGAACTACAAACCACTGCTCAGTGAAATAAAAGAGGACACAAACAAATGGAAGAACATACCATGCTCATGGATAGGAAGAATCAATATCGTGAAAATGGCCATACTGCCCAAGGTAATTTATAGATTCAATGCCATCCCCATCAAGCTACCAATGAGTTTCTTCACAGAATTGGAAAAAACTGCTTTAAAGTTCATATGGAACCAAAAAAGAGCCCGCATCTCCAAGACAATCCTAAGTCAAAAGAACAAAGCTGGAGGCATCACGCTACCTGACTTCAAACTATACTACAAGGCTACAGTAACCAAAACAGCATGGTACTGGTACCAAAACAGAGATATAGACCAATGGAACAGAACAGAGTCCTCAGAAANNNTTAGAATGGCGATCATTAAAAAGTCAGGAAACAACAGGTGCTGGAGAGGATGTAGAGAAGTAGGAACACTTTTACACTGTTGGTGGGATTGTAAACTAGTTCAACCATTATGGAAAACAGTATGGCGATTCCTCAAGGATCTAGAACTAGAAATACCATATGACCCAGCCATCTCATTACTGGGTATATACCCAAAGGATTATAAATCATGTTGCCATAAAGACACATGCACATGTATGTTTACTGTGGCACTATTCACAATAGCAAAGACTTGGAATCAACCGAAATGTCCATCAGTGACAGATTGGATTAAGAAAATGTGGCACATACACACCATGGAATACTATGCAGCCATAAAACAGGATGAGTCCATGTCCTTTGTAGGGACATGGATGCAGTTGGAAACCATCATTCTCAGCAAACTATCGCAAGAACAGAAAACCAAATACCGCATGTTGTCACTCATAGGTGGGAACTGAACAATGAGATCACTTGGACTCGGGAAGGGGAACATCACACACCAGGGCCTATTATGGAGAGGGGGGAGCGGGGAGGGATTGCATTGGGAGTTATACCTGATGTAAATGACGAGTTGATGGGTGCTGACAAGTTGATGGGTGCAGCACACCAACATGGCACAAGTATACATATGTAACAAACCTGCACGTTGTGCACATGTACCCTAGAACTTAAAATATAAAAAAAAAACAAAAAAACAAAAAACCAGACCACTGTTATGATTATGCTTTTTTTTTTTTAATGGCAGAGTTTTCTTTGAAAATATCAATTTCACTTCAGCCTAGATTTAATAACCACCCATTTCATTGTAGGAGACTTACTCATTTTTTAAGTAAGTACTATTTCACACTTATGTGCTAATTGCTGTGCAAATGGTTGTGGATACTGCAGTGAATAAACAGAATTCCTACCCTGTGAAACACACTGTGGTCCAGCACACACACTCTATTAAAATAAATGCATATTTCTTTGTATTCTGTGATAGGAATCATAAAAATCCAGTTCATATTTCCAGTGGAACACATAAAGAGGCCCTAGATTAGGTCTGGGAGGCCAGACAAGGCTATGTTTGTAGTGACTATTGATGTGAAAAATGAAGGAGCTGCCCAAGAGAAGCTAAGTTGGGTGGGAAGACTGCTCTAGGTAGAAGAAACAATAGCATGTGCAAAGTCCCTATAGAGGAAGAAGCATGGTGTCTACCTTCAAGGGACAGAATGCAGGTCCACGTGGCAAGCAGACACAGAGACTCACACATGGTGAGACCCAGGGAAGGTGGCAGGATTGATGGTGTACAGCCTTATAGCCTCTCTCAAGAATACTCGTTTTTTCCTGTGAACTAGTCCCAGAATCATTCCACACACCCAGCAGGTGGGTGCAGCAAGACGTGACTTGAATTTTATAAACATTCCTCTACTTGAAAGGTTGAGAAAGAATTAGAGGGGACAAGAGTGTGTGTGGTAGACAGTGGCTAAATAGGCAAAACACAGAAGAGAGACAATGTTAATATATGTAGGCTATTGATGGTAGAGATAGAGCACAGATTCAAAACATACAGGTGGTAAGTGAAGAAGATTTAGAGATAGGTTAGAAGTAGAGGGTGAGGAGAGAATCAGGATAGTGAGATTTTACTTAATTACAAAAGAAAAAAAACAACTGCAATATATTCATAGGACATCTGTATTCACAAAAGCTAATTGATGAGTCAGGTTAATTACTGTTCTCCACATGCTGAATTTCTGACATAGTTTCTGTAAGCATAATTCGGCAACACAACAATGGTAGAGAGTGTCATGCCAAAATGAATTGCTAACATATGCAATTAAAATAAATGTCTATGAGACATAACTGTCAAAATAGTAATTACGACATGGGGAGCTAGAAGCAATCTGAAAACTTACTCGAAATTAAATTCCTGTCCTCTGTATAGATGCAGTATATTCCAAACCAAGGTATTTTTTTCCAAAAAGTAAAAAATACTAAAAAAGCTAATCAAACTCTGTATTACTGAATATTCAACTACATGAGTCAGATAAATAGTATGTAAGTGGGAACTCCTTTGAGTAGTTTAATGATTTTGAAATCATGTTCTTTTAAAATGTATTTCAATTTTGAAATTAATGAAGAATAAATCACTCTCAATTTTAAAAGTTCATGGTCATGTTTGACATTCACTACTTGTAACTAAGTTTTGTAATATAAGAATACTCCACCAAACACAAAGTTAGAACTTTGAACATATGTATTAAAGATCATTTACTAAGCAACCTATGTGATTTGAAAAAGCTTAAAACTAGAAGAGGATATGAATGCAATCAGGAGTCCCAGATGTATGTCTCTGTTTGGATGTGCTAGCAAGAAATGAAGAGCCTTTTTAGGTAAATAATCATAGCATTCTGTAAAAATACTATTCAACAAGAAACATTCTGAAGCATACTTCTAGCAAATCTTAAGGAGGTATATTTCACCAATTCTGAGACTCAGATGTTTATTGTTATTATTATTTTAAATTTCAACATCTCTGAAATCAAGAGGTCTCTTACAAGATATTTTCTTACAAAGACTGTGAAGACAAATGCAAGGGAAACTCATTATGAAGTTGCAATTACCTGTTCTTGGACATAGATAATCGAACTCTTTCTCCTGACTAAGGTATGGGCATTGTTGCTACAACACAGGTTAATTGCCACTTGAAACACCTTCTCATCACTGAAACATAAATATATTGTTTACATGAATACATGGCAACAAAAGACAGGACATAAATTTGGTCTGGGTAAAATAGTCTTCATTGGAGGAATGACAATTAGCGATTTTCACGCAAATCAACAAAGTATTCTATGAAACATGAGAAAGATACCCACAAACATATGTAGCTGTGTTGTATTTTGTTACTGATATTTGTGCAAAGGGATTTCCTGACATGCAACTCAGTGAAGATGAAGGAGGGAAAGTCTTATCTAAACTCTCAGAATAGGTTTTAAAATGTCTCAAAGCAATGAGGGAACGAGAGGATGGATTCATGCATTGCACGGGGGCAGTGGCGGGGGATAGGCGGCTATCATTAATGAAACTATCATAATTTATTCGAAGTCTTTCTTATTTCTTAGTGATATATAAGTAATGGTACAACTCAAAATTAATGCCATATTAGTTTCAGGATAATTTGGTTGTGGAAGAGCAATGAATTAACATACGGAAAACTGGGGTTCCAGTTCCAGATCTTTACACAATAATCTGGGAAATCATGAGTCCATCTGTTAACTTATCTGAGCCCCAATTTTCTCACCTGTGAAATAAAGATGGTAGGCTAGATTATTACTAACATATTCTAGTTTTATGATATTATGATAAGTCTGTTATAGCTATCAAATGTTAGATCTAAAAGTACTTCACATTTCAAAAATGACACATTATATATTGTTATCAATTTTAATATTTTCAATAAATTTATCTGAAAAAAATATATACGAAAACTTGGTTCACTATATTTGATGCTCTAAAAAACACAAAATAGAAATAATTAGCATTTTTTTCCTATGAATTTTGTACTCAGGCTTTTAAAAGTGAAACATGACAGTAACCATACTAATAGTGGAAAGGCCAAGTAGTAAATAAAACACTGGATAAGGGCAGACTTGGTCAAATATTACATCGTCAGAACTATTTAGAAATTGCCACTGTTCACAGAAGATTAGATACAATAGAAGGCCTCTAGCTCCACTAGCATTAATGAAACATCAAACTAGTTTGATTGCATCTTTAGCTTAAAAAACTACTTGTCTTTAAGTTATTTGAAAATTTGTTATAAATGTATAGTAAATGTTGTGGTATGTGTGTATCAACAATTTTCAGTTTACTAGAATGTTTATTTAACCTGAATAATACATCGTTCAATAAATTCGAATGATATCTATAAATGAGATGTTATTGTAAAGTAGTTTGATGGACAATTTTTTCATCAGATAAAATTTTCCATAGTAACCCACCAAATGGCATATATGAAATTTTACTGTAAAACTTCATATAACAAAGACAGATACTACAGTAGATGATAAAAGTCTTATTAAAGAAATATGGTAATGATGATTTTTTAGGCAAAGATAAGCTTTTTATCTTGCATTTAGAAAGTGGTACTAACAGGCTAGGCGTGGTGGCTCATGCCTGTATTCACAGCACTTTGCGAGGCTGAGTCAGGCAGATTGCTTGAGCCAAGGAGCTCAAAACTAGCCTGTGCAACATGGCGAAACCCTGTCTCTACAAAAACTATGAAAAAATTAGCTGGACGTGATGACGCACGCCTGTAGTCCCAGCTACTCAGGAGGCTGAGGTTGGAGAATTGCCTGAGCCCAGGAAGTCGAGACTGCAGTGAGCCAGTGAGCCATGATCGCACCACTGTACGAAAGAGTAAGACCCTGTCAAAAGAGTAAGACCCTGTCTCAAAAGCAAAAAAAAAAAAAGAAGAAGAAGAAAGTGGTGCTAATGAAGGTGGATAATTGCACTAGGATATAATTTGCACTAATGAAGGTGGATAATGAAGGTGGATAATTGCACTAGGATATAATTTACCAAAGTCAATGAAGGATTATGCAAAGGCCAAACAAATTTTAAAGTAGTAACCTGGAAACATGAGATCAAGGAAAATTTTACAAACATTTATTACTATTTAACTGGAGAAATATTCAAACTTACTCTTTCTCATAATGGGTTTTTAATTCCAGCATATTTCATCTTAACATAGAATGTTAAAAGAAAATCACAACTACATGTATTATTTGTTTTTAAAAACTATACTGCTTGAAAAGGCACAAAACAATCCCAAAATCCATCTTAATCTGGTACCTATATATATGACATACACATTAAACTAACACTATTAGGTCAAAATACATATTTTACGTAGAATCAAAGATTAATAATACTTTTCAGCATGAAGTATCGCAGCATGCATCAATTCAATCTAGGACTAATGAGATTCCTGTCTTCGTTACACTATTTAGAAGATTTTACTGGTAAAACTGGCTCACTTCCATCCCCATTGGTAGTGCTTCCCAGATATCCTTTTTTTTTTTTTTTTTTTTTTTTTTTTTTGAGTTAAGAGTCTCGCTCAGTCACCCAGGCTGGAGTGCAGCGGCGCCATCTCAACTCACTGCAAGCTCCCCCTCCTGGGTTCCCGCCATTCTCCTGCCTCAGCCTAGGGCGTGGCCAGCACTACAGCCGCCCACCACCACGCCCGGCTAATTTTTTGTACTTTTAGTAGAGACAGACTTCCACCGTGTTAGTCAGAATGGTCTCGATCTCCTGGCCTTGTGATCCACCCGCCCCGGCCTCCGAAAGTGCTGGGATTACAGGCATGAGCCACGACGCCCGGCCTAGATATTCTCTTTTTTTATCTGAGTCAGAATCTACACATTATGCAAGCTCATCAATAGGCCTGTCGGTCCTTTCATCATTTTACCCATAAACTATCACAGTTCACATTGTACATTAGGTACATTAGAACTAGACCTCTATAGGTCTCTCACATTTCTGTACATATTGAGAGCAAATATATTAACTATGTTTTGTTCTGAACTCTTTTTAATAATGTTTTGATAGTAAACAGGCTGGGAATATAGAGTTAGTGTCTCCCATGAAAACAGATGGTAGGGGCAGCATTGTTTATGGTCCAATATCATAAAGATAGTGGTTCTCTTCAGAGCAAAGTTCAGGCAGATTTGTTTGTCATACCTTACAAAACATTCAGGTTTCCTAAACTTAGGATTCCTCAGCTGTGATGCAAACCCACTAATTGCACCGTATCCACTGAGTCCCATCTATGTCATCCCCAAAGCACTCGAAGAGATAAGGGAGTTCGTTTTGCTTGCTGTGCTGTAATGAAGTCTTTGTCTCTGATCCAGGAGTATCATGTCTTCTGCCAGCATCTGCCATGAAACTGGAAGGCTAAATTGTTTGCCTGAAAGTAGGGTAAAATTTCAGACTTTTCACATTCTTGACAAAACCCAACATTTTTTTGCAAAAGGAATGGATAAATTTTCTTAGCAATTTTCCATTTTCTAGTTTTTCTCAATATTATAGAATAGTAATTAGCCTCTTCAGTGTGCAGTTATTCACATATAAATGAATAGTGATTAATTTGATGATTATTGATTTCTGAAAAATACAATACTGGTCATTTGAGCCCAGAGGATTAAGATTTACAACACACAATCCAAAAAGAACTCAAACCAGGCTGCCCACACCAACTCATTCTGTCCTTCTCACCCCCAGCTCAGCTAGTTAGGCTTACATCCAAGTGAGGGAGAGAAATATTTGACTGAAAATTTTAGATGGAGACTTGCTAATCATCCACTAAGTTAAGCCATTTAGAATACCATTTTTGAGATGTCAAAACAAATATGTATCAGGTTCAGGGACATGTTCATTGAGTTAAAAGTCTATTAACTATTTAATTACAAGCTCTTTCTCATCCCCTTCCCCTTCCATATATAACACTTTTGGAGAAAAAACATCCAGTGCTGCAATTTAAGCATACGTGTACATTGTAAAAAATCATTAAAGCAAGGCTGAACATTGCAAAAGTCTGAGAGGGTAACCTGGGAAACAACCATTAGGCAAATCTACTGTACTATGATTATGATAGTGGCCAAATCTGCACACAAAGCAGGAAGATGATAGACATCTGATCTGTTGGAAGACAATAAGAACACAAAGATGACCTGACATTATGCCCTGATAACTGGTTGACATTTTTATAAGCTTCCATTATGGAGTGAATCTGAAAGCAAATTATCAACATTCAGTTCCTAAATCAGACACACTTAATTGATCATTTCTTTCTTTTTTGAGACAGAGTTTCGCTCTTATTGCCCAGGCTGGAGTGCAATGGTGCAATCTCGGCTCACTGCAACCTATGCCTCCCAGGTTTAAGCGATTCTCCTGCCTCAGTCTCCCGAGTAGCTGAGATTACAGGCATGTACCACCACGCCTGACTAAATTTTTTTTGTATTTTTAGTAGAGACAGGGTTTCTTCTTGTTGGTCAGACTGGTCTCAAACTCCCAACCTCAGGTGATCTGCCTGCCTTGGCCTCCCAAAGTGCTGGGATTACAGGCGTAAGCCACCGCTCCCAGCTGATCATTTCTTGTTTTCTTTAGGAAAAAAAAAAAATGCATATAATAGACTGGAAGGGCTTTGTACAGTTCAATGGTAAAAACAACAGCTGACAATTTTCAAAGCAAGGGTTTTCATCCTATTGATAGTGTAATTAAATCAGGGTTTATTAACCAAGTTAGAAATTAGGCAAATAATATTACTAAATTTTGGTTATATCCACTGCATATTCCCAGTATCCAAAATAAGAAGATAATTAGGTCTACCTTACGAATCCTATCTTGAAAATTTACTGTACTCCTGACAGCTTATGGTTGGCAATACAGACTTCAAGAGGACTCTAGCCAATTGCTATGGAGAAAAAAAGGGGGCTAAGTTTGGATAAGAGAGAAATAAATGGTAATGATAGTTGCCAGAGTCAACTTTCTCTTGCTCTATCTGGTAGATAGTAACACCTGAATATGGAAAAGGCTGTGCTAACTTTTAACGTTGAATATTATAAAGCATACCATAAAATGGAGGAGTCTTGATAGTCTTTATCATTTAATATCTAGCATTGCTTCAGGTAACTAAACAAAATTCCTTCCCTCTTATTTTGGTAGGAATTTAAAACTGAGAAGCACTTTCTCCATCAGCAAAAAACAACAACAAAAAACAAATTTAGATTCACGGCTCTTCCCCCATGCTCCAATTTCTGCTGCAAAAAATAAAAGCGACAATTAGGAAACAGCTAATATGGCAGAGGTTTTGTGATAGACATCAGCTGCATCGTTTCACATTAGCTGTTCAAACAGCCATCAGAGAATAATGACTTTCACTCACTATCAATCAATAAATGATTCAATGGTAGTTTCCCATAATTCATTGTTGTTACTACCAGTAGTCATGTCTCCTTCTTTGTTTCTTGAATTTAAATTTGAACAAAGTAGTATGACTAACTACCAGCTGATCTTCAATAGTTCCCACCAATAATTTGCTACTTTGGACATTACACTATATTAGTAATAGATTAGGGCACTGTATATTTTTAAGTCATGGTGAATTGCTAAGTAATTGCATTCATATTATTCACTCTACTATCAGTGAAGAGCATTATGCTGCCTAGATGAAGCTAGATTAAAACCAATTAAAAATATGAGTTGGTTTTGTTTATCATGTATTTTTATAATTTATCTAACAGCTGTTTCCTGAATACCACTGAAGAATGCATATGAAGCAGATATAACCCTTCTGAATAAATTGATGCTTCTTTAAATCTTTTTTTGGAATGTATTATGCCCAAACCGGGTTGTTAAATTAATTCTGCAATCATAAGATTCAAGATGGTACTAACAACTTTCTGATCTTCCAAATTTTGTGCTAATGTTTAATTAGGATTAATTGTGTGAGTGGAAATGGTGTTTCAATAACAATATTAGGTGGGTCATACTTTTTGGATAACATTTAATATGAAAATAGTCATGCAACTATTAATGTCAACATGTAGATATTGAAGTAGTTGAACCACCTATATCACACTAGATGTAGGAATTTTTGTTTTAAAGCAAAATAAAATGAAACTTTTTTAGCCTTTTCTATTTTGTTTTTTTTAGACAGTGTCAACTTCTGATGCATAAACCTACGTAAACACAAAAACTTCCATCCCCACCAGCCACTCATTTCCACGATCAAATCCATCCAGTCCAAGTAAGGTGGTTTCCTGTAGTTGTATTGATTCCCAAATGTGAGTCTATGTAGTATGTTCACTAAATGCCTTACTTCCTCTCCCAATAAAGTCATCTTTTTTACAAGGCCATTTTTGTACCTGACATATCATTTGATAAGTTATGCCCTTCAATATTTAAAGGACATGCCACCCTCCTAGATTTCCAGACCATAAATCTGAGGCTATGCTTCTACAGAGACAGATTATTCTGAATTATTCTTATTTCGCTAAAATTTCTCTAACAACCCATTAAAACAAAACTTTATTTTACATAACTAGCACCATACTAAGAAAATAAGTATCAGCCTCCTTATTTAAAGTTTTCATTTTAAAGTCTTCATGTCTCAGGGTAAAGAAGGAATTGCACTAATTAAAGATCAATTTAAGCTACACTTTCTCAACTCTCTAAAATTTCCAATTAATATTATCGTGGAAACTCTTGTGTTAGATGAGTTATAATAACAGTCTGTTGTTCATAATATGGGCATGAACAAAAGTCCCCACTCAAAGCCATAAAATATGACCACACACAAGAGAACTGTGTGATGTTTCAAAGTTTCCCATGCAATAAATTTTCACTTTCTTTGCAGAAAAATGACTGATATGTAGAGGGAGCCAGAAGGGAAATGTCTACCATAAATTTACTTCTGACCCAAAGGAAACACTGTTTCATTTTTGTGGCAGTGACAGGAATCTTAGAATAATAATACCATTCCATGTTGAAATTAGAGGGAAACAAAAAGTAAAGAAAGAACTTGGTATACTGAGTCACTTATTCTGGAATTTATGAAATATTTCAAAAACATCAAGAAATATTAAATTGGATCCTGCCATTGAGGCTCTAAAACAAATATAGTGAAGTGTTTCCAAAACCTCAAATATAAATATTTAATTAAAAATAATCCTAAAGAGAAAAATATGAAATCACTAAAACAGCAATAACAACAAACAAAAACAGTGCTACTTCACTGGCTGCTTTATAAAAAAATTAGCATGAAAATATGGCCAAGAAAGGGACGGGAACACAAAACAAAAAATAAACAAATAAAATTAGAAGCTGGTGGTTCTTCTATGGAGGTTCAAAATGAACTGAGACTTATTTAAAAATACTAAGGACAATAATATTGACACAAAAGACAACTTTTAGAAGATGACAACCAAGGATGCAATAGACTCAAGACATGGGTCAGAGGACGATGGAATGATAACGCATGGGAAATCAAAAATGTAACCTCTCAACTGCTCTTTATTCCTTCCATCTTCTCAAAGAAAATCTCAAATTAAATCAAATGCAAAAGTAAACACTGTAAATATATCCCATCTTTTATTGAAGGGGGCTATTTTAAATATTTTTAATCTTCTTTTGCTGATCCTAACCAGTCTGAGGTAGCCATCTGCAAAAGAACTGATTAAGGTTTGTTTTAGGTGTCCTGCAAAGAGAAAAGCTGAAGAAATGGTCAGTTTCTGGTATGAAAATATGATTAGGCAACAAGCCAAAAGCTTTTAAAGTCAATCTCTAGAGAAACTATTCTCCAAATTTCTTCATTGCTTCCTTTGTATGTCAAAAACTAAGCTTGAAGACACCAGCTCAGGGGTTAACCCGATTGTAGGAAAATATCCCTTTCTACCACTAATATTTGTCTACAGTCACACACACACACAAAAAAAAACCAAAAAACTGATCTGGAGACAGTAAGAAAACCTTGCCCATGTTGCCCATTTTTTCTTTTTTTATTTTATTATTGTTGTTTTTTGAGACAGAGTCTTGCTCTGTCACCAGCCTGGAGTGCAGTGGCACGATCTTGGCTCACTGCAACCTCTGCCTCCTGGGTTCAAGCAATTCTCCGACCTCAGCCTCTCAAGTAGCTGGGACTACAGGCACGTGCCACCACGCTCAGTTAATTTTATTTTATTTTTTATTTTTTGTATTTTTAGTAGAGACAGGGTTTCACCATGTTGACGAGGATGGTCTTGATCTCCTGACCTCATGATCCGCCCGCCTCAGCCTCCCGAAGTGCTGGGATTACAGGCATGAGCCACCGCGCCCAGACCATTTTTTATCGTGTAAGATTTATTGGAAGGTATACGAAAAAACAGTGAGAGAACATATGTTCTGATTTCTAATTTGAGGGCTTTTGTGTACAAGGGGTGAACCCAGGCCAGGGGCCTCTTTCCTATACATGCCACCTAGCACTGTGAGAGGGACCATTGGGTTGATGGTTCCAGGCCAACAGGTAAGCCCAGCCTCCCCAAGCAGGTGGAGCATCAGGGTCAGAGAGAGATGCCGGGCTGACACTCCCATGCTTGTCTCAGTTCTAGTGAAGTGCAAATTCCAAGCTGACAGTGCCCCAGCCCAGGACTCATACTGAAGGGATCAGGTGACCCAACAGAGGCTGTGTGTGTGTGTTCAACAGGTATATGCTGAACAAGGGCCTGCCTAAGACCAGCAGACCCCCACTCCCAGTGTTGTAAAGACGCATAAGCCACAATCCCCACCTCTCCCAGACCAGACACCCTTGAGGGAGAGAAGCAAGAAAAGAGAAAGCTCTCTGAGAGCCTGTCATTTCAGAAGGGGCTGCTTGCATCATCAGATGGACTAAACTTGAGATCCGATTTGACCTGTAGGTAGTGTTTTTTCTTCCATTTACCAGTGGATGAGGTGGGTGAAGATTATATCTGCTATAAATAAAATAAAGAGACTAGTTTTCTGGACAAATCCAAGTTGGCTTGTGAGGTAAATTATCAATCT
The DNA here is from genome assembly GCF_003255815.1 of Theropithecus gelada. Lineage (NCBI taxonomy): Eukaryota > Metazoa > Chordata > Mammalia > Primates > Cercopithecidae > Theropithecus > Theropithecus gelada. Next base: position 148,450,433 of record NC_037671.1, on the reverse strand, counting down.
GAGGTTAAAATAAATAGCATCCCATGGGACTGCAAGAACCGTACTGTGATCATGAATTCTGAAAAGAAAAAAAATAGAAGGAGGATGAGGTTAGAGAGAAAGAGACGGGAGAAAGGAGATAAGGTGAGCAAAAAAGAAAAGGAAAGAAAATGAAGGGAATAAAGAGGAAGAAAAGAGGGAAGGAAGGAAGGTAATCTGTGCTCACAAGATAACAGGATGAGTTAATTTAATGGCTCAAGTGTGAGCCTCTGAGTCTTAAACCTGTATTAAAATTTCACCCTGACAACTCAGTAGTCATGGATCTTGGCCAAAGCCAATTTATCTGCCTAAGCTTCAGTTTAGCAACATTATATGCAAAATGAGACCAATGCCTATCATACAGATACAGATATATTCATACGGCCTAAAGTCCCTTAAAGAGCCAACAAAGAGACAGAAGTCTACACAAAAACTGATTTGACCCACCTCTGTGCACGTCCATCTTTACAGGACCTGAAACACTCACGGAAGGCTTAGTCTGAATGGTTTTCACCACAAAAAGTCTTCGGCTTGTGGCTGAGGTTATGAAGGCAGCTGAGAGAAGACAGAGGCATAGAGGCTAACAGGGGAAGCCCGAGGACTCAGGAGGAAGCCTGGGGAGAACCTGGTCCTTCCAGGCCATGGTACTGGAGGTGAATCTAAGTTAAAAGTCACTCAGATATAGGACTCGGATCCAGCTAACACCAAAGACGGCAATTTACTTTGGTAACTTGATTTCAATAGATGAATGATGACAGTGATGATGATGATGACTTCCTAATAAGGGCTGGAAATTAATAGATTAAATAAACTATACAGGCCTGGCACTCATTAATTTAAGCGAGCCATTCAGGTTTCTAATTATATCTTGTGGACAAAGCAGGGGAATTAGATAGAAGGAAAAAAACAAAACAAAAAAAACCCTGGAGCCAGGAATCTACATCCGGACATTTTGCACCCAAACAATGTTGATTAATAAATCACTCTGAAGCTGGTGGAAAAGTGGTGTAACATGGGACTCTGAAATTTGCTCTGCTGCTTGTGTATTTTCATCCATAATTTGTAAGAAAGATATCAAAAGCACAATTGTCAAACAGCAGAAAATCCTAAACCAGGATGAGGGGCAAAGGGGTATACAGAATGAGACAATCAGAAGTACAAATTTATTTTTTTAATGGGCCAGGACATATCTGATGTGATGGCAGCTCATGTGGAAAAAGTAAAGTAAAATCCCGGACTTCAAGTGAGCACAAGCTCAAGGTGATATGGCTGTGAAGGAAGCCTGTGTCATTAAGCCTGTATCAGTGTCCGCCAGTGGCCTTCCAAATCACAGGATCTAATCATCATAATTCATCCTGCAATGATGAGATCATATCTGGATTATTTTTCTTAGTTCTCATTATTGTGCAGTAAGTAGAAATTTGTATGATTAGAGGACGTTTATGAGCAGTAAGGAGACTTTGAAAATCATTGATGAAAGTGAGGATATTTTGTTTGTTAGGAATGAAGCCTCAATGGGACATGCAAACTTTCTGCACATATGTGAAAGCTCTTCACAAAATACATTTATTCTTTGTTTTGCTACAGTACAGAACCAGCCTAGGCAGATATGTTACAGAAACTCAACCGGCTCAGTGTAGTACAGCCAGAGGCAATGAAGGGAAGAGGATAAGTTGAAGCCAGCCATAACTCAGGCATCAATTCATTCATAATTCAAGAATCAACAGGTATTTATGAGCACCCTCTCTATGCCAGACATTGCTTGGTAGTAAGCTGGAGATGATATTCAAGATATTGAACAACTGCTTGGCATAAACACCAACCACTCATAACAGATACACAATTAATCAGAAAGCATGCCAGCCACAAAGGGCAGTACGTCCATCCCAGTGCACACTGTATCTCAGCCCAGTGTTATCAGTTCAAGGAGCAAAAATTCATGTGTGATTACAGTAAACTAAGACACCTGCTATATTTGAAGTGCAAATAAAGAGTCATAGCAGCCCTGAAAAACAGATGGAAAAACTTAATAACCAAAAAGCATTTGAGAGGATGCTTGATGAATAATGTGGTAAACCAGCAGGTGAAGGAAACATTATAGGCAAAGTTAGAAAACTTTGACAGTGTTCGGTGTGTCCAGGGAGCGCCATAAGTATGTCAAAATTGCTGCATCATCATGAAGGTGGGAATAAGTAGCAAACAGAGACCAGGTCATGAAGGGTTATGAGTACTACTGTGCAAAGCGGTATGGATGCTTTGCTTTTAGCTATGGGGATCACTGAAGAACTAAGAGCAAGAAAGTGATATGATTAAAATTATTCAATAGGAAGTTCATTCTAATGGCATTGAGAAATGCAGACTGATATAGCTACTGCAATTGTTTAGGACTGGCTTAAATTAGAGAAGTGGTAGAGGAAGAGGAAGGAAGAGATTCATATCAAGGACAACAGGAGGTGGTCAGTCAGCACCTGCTGACTCAAGTAGGATGATACATAGATTTCTTGCTTGGGTAATTGGGATCATTCATTTAGACAAGAAATGTGGGGTTGCAGATATACTTGGAGACTGTTGAAATGAAAAAATTGTATCTTTTGAGTTTCAGTGTTTCACAATATATGAAAAAAATGTATCTAAGTTTTGTAGGGAACTTGAGAGCAAGGTGGGATCTAAAGTTATACATTTCAGACTCATCACATCTGAAACTACCCTAAAAAAGGAAACTGAAGGAGAAGAAAATGAGGGAGCTCAGAACTGACTTAAGAAAACTAATATTTACACAGTGGATTGAGAAAAGAAGCCTGCAAAACAAAGAAACAAACAAACAAAAACACATTCAAGCCACATCTCTCTCAATGAGCAACCTTGGGCAACTCACTTTGCCTTAATGAATTTCCTTAACTTATAACTTGGGGATAATAATACACAGCTCACAGAGAATAAATCATCATGAATGGTCATGCACTCAAATATTAGTTCCCTTCATTCTTTTGTGGATATTTTCCGTCTGAGTCTTTGACTAGCTAACACTGACTAGCTAATGCTATCTCATTTAAATACTGACTTGAATATGTCTTACTAAAAAAAATTAAACAGGTTGGTGATATAAAGGGAGAGCAAAGATTCTAGAATAAGATGGATTTGGATTCCTAATTCAAATCTGGAAAATATCCTTATCTGAATATGTTTTTTCTCAGTTGTAGAATGAAGTTAACTGTACCTATCTCACAGGATTCTGTTGCTTAGGGGCAGTAACATAAGTAGCTCATCTCTCTCAGTATCAGCAATACAGCAAGCACGCAGTAAGTTTCAGTTCTTTCTCCATTTCATCTCTTTACTTCTCAAGTGTACTGTACCAGACATAATACAACATTTCCTTAATGACTCAGGGTTATCATTATGAACATCAGTTAATGTTACGTGTCTGAGATGCAGATGCAGCTGCAAATGTAATAGCACATCAGGCGAAATGAACCACTCATGTAACACACAGTTGACTTGCCTAATTTTGTCATATGCATGATATTGAATCCACAGCAGCTTGAGATGATTTACCAGGCACACACACAAAAAACTGTGAACAGCTGCCTTTCTAAGATTTGATATCATATAAGGGAGATGAACGAATGTTATAGTGATTCATCAACCTCTCAAGTCCAATGTTTGTTTGTTCTCTTATAGCTAACATAACTTTCTTATGCCTCTGGCCTTGTCTTTTATAAATGAAGTCTGGAATCTGTGATGTACCACACCATATTCTACAACACAGCTCTGTTCACTGCATTTGCATCTACTATCTCATAATACTTTCAAACTTACATTTGCATTAGAGCTGTCAAAGGATCTCTTCTGGCTAACTCCCGACCTTAGTTATAGTCTTCTTTGTCTAAGCATCCACGTTTCATATTCCTGTGACCCTAAACTGACCCTAGGTGAGTAGACTGAGAATCAGCGCTAGATAGATGGACAGCTGATTCATAGCACAGGATGAACCTTATAGGTAGACCTGAAAGAGTGAGCTAAGCCAGCTGGATTCTTTGTTTTCAAAATATATCAAGGGAAGTAACAAGAAACTGTGCCAGTCAGTAGTAACCTAGTGGTGAAATAATGCCATGTGTAATCCAAAATTGGGAGGGACCCAAAAAGATATGGAGAGGAGGAGGATGTAGTCAGCTGGCAGTGAAAAACAATGAACTCTATGGGCAAAGAGAACCACAAGAAGAGCTGCTGCTGCTGCTGATGCTGCTGCTGTTGCTGTGTGTATGTGTGTGTATGTCTGTGTGTGTGAGAGAGAGAGAACTGAGGAAAGAGAAGAAAGGGAAGGAGAGTGTAAGAAGGAGGAGGCAGCAGAACACTAGGACAGAGGGGCAGGAAAGGGAAAAAAAGGATGGGTGTAGGGGAGGAGTAGGAACTGGGGCAAGAGAAACCCATCAATCCCTATAGATGTCTTGAGCCCCTAGGGCGCTATAGATCCAATTCCAGTCTGTGTATTTCTTTAAAATACATCTTTTTCCGAGGTAACTTGAGAGGATCTTTTCTTTCAATCAACTTAGCTTGACGGATACATTATAATGGTATGAAAACACAGCCAAATTCCCCTTGTGTAGTGTGCTGAACTGCTACGGTTGTCATGGCTTTTGATTGCCCTTAGAGGTTGAGTTCAGGGGAATCTCCTCCTCTATCCCCTGCCCCTTCCCCACATTCACATACTCATTGTAGAGACGTGAGTTTCCTTTAGAGAACCCTGGGATATAAATGACTAATGATCCAGGGTTCTCAGTTTTATCTCCCGGAAAGTCACCCAAGAGCTGTCCCTCTCACTCGTGCTCTTTCTCCATGATTGCTGCTCTTCCTTGCCCACTCTTCCCTTTTTTCCTCTGCTTTGTTGTTCCTGGTAGCTTCTGCCTCATCCCCTCCCTTGAATGCTTCTCAGGTTTTACAGATCCTTTAAAAACTTCGACAGCTAATCTATGCCCCATCCAGTACACCTTCTCTAACCTTCACAATCTGTGCTCTTCACTGCCATTTGTCTCTTCTGTTTCTCTGTCAACATAATGGTTTCTAGATTTTGTTCAGTTATTCTTGAGTACTGAGTAACTCCAAAAGCCTATAAGGATTCAGAAGGCTAGGATCTGAACAGCTCAAATTTCCAACAACGAGAGCTATCAAACAGTGGCACTCACTGGCCCACAGTGAGCAGCTTGTGCCTGGCCATGCAGGCTTTGCCGTCACCAGCCACGAACAGGATAGCTCAGGGCTCGAGAGATATCCCAGCACTGTCCATTTTTGAGACACCTGAAACATAAAGAACTGAAAAAAATGCCAGAGGTTTAAAAATGTAAATAAATGTTATATGTCTACATTTAAACACATAAACACTTTTAATTTAAAAACAACAGGACATATACTTGTAGTACACAAACAAAATTATAAAATTCACAAGAAACTTGAGTTTAAAAGTTTAGAGTAAATGAACCTAAATTCTTCTCTAAATCTTCTCTAAATCCATCAGTTAATCCCTGGGACTAAGGAACCTCCTATAGAGAGAAGCTCAAAAGTCTAAATTTAAGACACTGGGCCTTCTGTGAACTGAGGCCCTTGCCAAATAGGCCTACTCCCTCTGGAATAATCCCTGCCAGACATCTTACAGGGATAACATGGGCATGAGAGCCAAGGGTTGGGGGTAATCTTATCACATTACAGATCTGTATTTTTAAGGTTTCATGGCTGCCTTTTATTTGAATATTTAAATAAATTCTAATTAAAAAGGACAAATAAGCCCTGAGCTTTGCTCTACCACTATATAGCCACAGGACACTGAACATGTCACTTACAAGCTGCAGGCATCAATTGCCTCAATTGCCTAATCCTTTAAAATGAGTAGATCAACAAGACCAGAGTTGTTATCTTTTATAGCTTTAAGATTCCATATTAGGCTAGGCGTGGTGGCTCATGACTTTAATCCTACCATTATAGGAGGGCGAGGAAGAAGGATTGCTTGAGGCCATAAGTTCTAGACCAGCCTGGGAAAGGTAGCAAGACCCCATCTCTACAAAAGAAAAATGTTTTTAATTAGCCAGGCACAGTGGTGAGAACCTGCAGTCCTAGCTACTTGGGAGTCTGGGACAGGAGGATAATGTGAGTCCAGCAGTTCAAGGCTACAATGAAATATAATTGCACCACTGTACTCCAACCTAGGTCACAGGGTGAGACCTTGTCTTAAAATATATATAAATTCTATAATATTGTACATTCCTTTGAGTTTTCAACACAATAAGGAAAAAGAAGTATGAACTGACAGAACTTCGTGGAGCAAGTCATCATCCTATATTAATGAGCTTCAGTGAAAGAGCAATAAGAGCTAAAAATTTTATATACCAATTATTTGAAAACAGAGGCAAGAATGTCCCATATCCAACAGAAAGGTTTAAAATTCATTTAGTTATTTTCTATTTAGTATCACAGAATTTCAATTTATTTTCCCTTCTGCTTGTTGCCCAACTTTACTTCAGAAAAAAAAATACTTGATGATTGAGCTCAATCAATATCAAGGCAAGAAATTTGAGGTAAATGGCATCTGACCCTCACCCTTAGGACGGTGCTGAACAAGAATACAGACTGGGGTGGAGAACTCCCTCACCAGACTGACTGGCATCTGCACATGCTAATCTGTATGACCACTTCCCACAAATTATGAATTTAACTGTTAGATACAAATCCACATTTGTTTCCATCCCCACTCCATGAATATTTTAAAAATATGTTCCTTCCTCCCCAAGGAAGGAGGAGCAGCTAATCTGATTGCAGAAAACCTGATAGTCATTGATATGGTTTGGCTCTGTGTCCCCACGCAAATCTCATCTTGAATTATAATAATCCCCACGTGTCAAAGGTGGGACTAGGGTGAGGTAATTGGATCGTGGGGGTGGTTCCCCCATGCTGTTCTCATGATAGTGAGTCTCACAAGAGCTGATTATTTTATAGGCATTTGGCATTTCCACTGCCTGCACTCATTCTCCCTCCTGCCGCCCTGTGAAGAAGTGCCTTCTGCCATGATTGTAAGTTCTCTGAGGCCTCCCCAGCCATGTGGAATGGAGTCGATTAAACCTCTTTTCTTTATAAATTAACAAGTCTTGCCTGTTTCTTCACAGCAGCGTGAGAATGGACTAATACAGTCATTGAATCATGTTTTGTTAGTAGATGATCCAGATTCACGTGTTAAAGGGCATTGTACATGTGTGGCTATGGCCAAGTATGTAATGCAGTTTGACCTGCCTGTGTTCAGGTGTAATGGAGCCCTCACTTTATTTTACTTTTAGGCACACCTGGGGAGGACCTCTCCATTTTCTCTTTCTCTGAGAAAATAAACAAACACCATTTTCTCTCTCTTCCAGGTTCTCTGAGACTGAATAGGTGAGGCTGATTAAATTTGTCCTGAAAAACTGACCTCACCCACAGATCTGCTCCAAAGGAGATAAAAGCATAACTAGGTTTTAGGTATGAGCCTCACTCTTTCATGTAGTTTATCAGAGCCCTGCTTCATGGAGTAAATGCTTGACAACAAATAATAAGGCTATTTTCATCTCTATTTTAATATCTATTCTTTATTTCTTTCAAAAAAAAGTAAAGCAAGAAATAGAAATTTGGCACCACATACTCCAACCTTTAGCTTATTGGTTTGTTGACGAGAAAATCTGAGAATAAAGACGAAGACTAGAAACAAGTGGAACAATGTAGCTCATTTGGCCCTTTGTTTATTGCTGAAGCTTATAATTGCGGTTACATTTTGTTTTAAAAGAATGGCTGTAGTCAGTCGGTTTATCAGAACTTAACACAGCTAAACAGACCCAGTTTCCTGTGGGGAATAAGCACCAATGTTTGGGCACTGGTCTTTAGAAGTTAGATCACTAAGTATTGCTGAACAACATTCGACACACAGTTCAAAGTCAGTTTCACTTTCCCTTGGTATGCAGGAGTAAGGAAAAACAAGAGTGAAGAGACACTAATTTATTGATTCTTGTATCATATTTCCAAGCTCCTGGTGTTACCAATACATGATCTCCAGTTGGCTCTACATTGCTTTTTGTGTGCGGTAAAATAGACGTAAGATATACCATTTTAATCATTTATGTTTACATTTTAATAGCAATAAGTACATTCACAGTGTTGTATCATCATCCCCAATATTTCCTGAACTTTTTCATGATCTCCAGCAGAAACTCTGTACCCATTAAACAACTCTCAATTTGCCCAACCCCACAGTCTCTGGTAACCTCTATTCTATTTTCTGTCCCTCTATTAATTTGCCTGTTCTAGTCACTCTATAAAATGAAATCATACATTTGTCCTTCTGTATCTAGATTTTTTCACTTGGCAAATGTTTTCAAGGTTCATCCATGTTGTAGCATGTAAGAAAATTTCATTCCTTTTTAGGGTTAAATGGCATCCCATTGTATGCATACACCACATTTTGTTTGTCCATCCATCATCTGTTGATGGCCACTGGGGCTGTTCTCAAATTTTAGCTATTCTGAGTAGCTATTTTACCTACTATGAACATTGGTATATAGGTATTTGTTTGAGTCCCTGTTTTCAATTCTTATAAGTATATATCTAGAAGGGGAATTGCTGGTAATTCTATGCTTAACTGTTTGAGAAACTGCCAAACTGCTTTCCATAGTAACTATCCCTTTCATATTCTCATCAGCAATGCATGAGTGTTCCAATTTCTCCCCATGCTAGCCCACACTTCATATTTTCTGGGTTTGTTGTATTTTTTGTTTTGTTTTTTTTAATAATAGCCATCCTAATGGATATAAAGTGGTTTGTACTATTTTTTACATAAGGCCTCGGATTAAAATAAACACTGATGGCTGCTTACCCAACATGCATTTCTTCTTTCCTCTTTTCTAAAGAACCCACTTCATTTTGTTATCAATTGCATTTCCAGCTCTAAGTGGTGATGCTACTTAGCAAATTGGCTCATAGTATTCCCTATTACTGATTTTAGTCCAGGATGGAGTCAATCAGACAAAAGGAAAGATGTTTAAGGACTTGAAAGGTGTCCTTTTTTCCTTCCACTTCATCCTCCCCTACTATAAATAGAGAACTTGCTGTCCTAGTTTTCCACCGGAGTTGTCTTATAACTAAAAGAGGAAGGAGCCTGAGGACAAGACTGAAACTCCAAAGATTACAGGGAAGAAAGGGGGAGGGGGGAATCAGAATCTTTGATGATATAATGAACGCAAAATCATCCAACCAAGGAGTCTATTCCACCAGAGGATGTCTTTTTACATGAAATAATAAACTGCTCTATTTTTTAAGCCAATGTGAGAAAACAGAAGCATCCTAATTCATCCTCTGTGATCATTGCAGGGGACTTGAAATATTAACAAGAAAATGAGCTGAACCAAAGATGAGTGGTAATGTTTCTCACTGAACACATGCAGATGAGTGGCAATCCTTACATACAAATTATGTCATCTTATGCCATCATTGTGGCTTACAAATGACTAAAAAGTTAAAAACCAACCCACAAATTAAGAGAAAATTAAAGTATTTTGACCATTGATTCAATTCAATGTCCTGGGTTTATTTTTAAATTCAAGGAAGAAACAGAAACTCTTCTAAGACAGGTGAAAACAGGAAGGTGAAAAGGTATGAATTATATGCTCCCTAACTTCTAATAACATCCCAAATTTCTTGAGTAGCTATAAGCTTACTCAAAACTCAGTGACTCAATCAGTGCTTTATTTAACCATGTTCTCCTTTGTGTGAACTATTATTTCAATGAAAGGACTGAAATAAACCCTTTTTCTGAGTCTCTTTTATATGAGGTAAGTTGGACACTCATTTAAAATGTAGGATGATACTATTTCCCCATTGGCCCAAAATGCTTGTTTTCCTCTGCTTCCTTACATTCTCTGAATCGTGTATTCACATGGAGTCAGCCTGTCATGTCACCAGTAGCAAATGAGTTGCAAAATCGATTCTTCTTTCCTTTCCTCTAAGAAACCTAAGTTTGGGCAGAGCAAGAGGTTCACTGTCAGCAGAATGAACCCAGCTGTCATTTCAGGTCATTCTGGGGTAGAAAAGGGCAAAATATAATGGCCTCCCTGAAACCATTCTTAGTGACTTAAGCAGGACATCTCACTTAGAATATGCCATTCAGATCAACCAGCTCCACATACGTCAAGTCACAATGCCCCTTAGGAAGCACTTAGTCTAACTAATAATATGATGAAATGCACTATCATGGGCTGCAATGGAAGCATGAAAAGCTGAGATATAAATGACTCTTCTAAAATGTTCTGGTTTGGATTTATGATACACAGGTCAAGCATCACTTTCAAGGCACTCAGAAAGCATTAAAATAGAGAAAATAATATCTCTTCTGGGTCTTATCCTTTCAATGCCATTCAGTAGATTGTTCTTTAAGGCCAGGTCTACACTTGAAAGTGCATGATACAGCTCGCCCTGCTGTAGCTGCTGCTTCACTTTCCACTTGGTTTTAAAAGCAGCCAGAGCTGAAAATAGCTCAAGAATGAAGCCTGCATGACTGTGCAGTTGCCATTTCAAATATACACAGAAAATGTTAAGCCTCAGGCTATTTTTCTCAAGTATGGACAGTCCCTAAGAGAAATAGTTAAAACTTACCCCTAAAATATTCTCTGCAAATAGAGGTCATTTGAAAGGAATAAATGTATAGGGATTATTTGACCTCGTACTAGGTAGAAATGTAGTACTAAAACCAAAGAAAACAAAGACCAGTTGCTTTTTTAAAAGCTGTGAACAGGCCTGGTGCGGTGGCTCACGCCTGTAATCCCAGCACTTTGGGAGGCCGAGGCAGGGGATCACGAGGTCAGGAGACTGAGACCATCCTGGCTAACATGGTGAAACCCCGTCTCTACTAAAAAAATACAAAAAATTAGCTGGGCCTGGTGGCGGGCACCTGTAGTCCCAGCCACTCGGGAGGCTGAGGCATGAGAATGGCGTGAACCTGGGAGGCGGAACTTGCAGTGAGCCGAGATCACGCCACTGCACTCCAGCCTGGGCAACAGAGCAAGACTCCATCTCAAAAGACAAAAAAAATGTGAACAAAATAATATACTCTTAAATTTAAGATATTCTATAGGAACTTTAATATTGATTTGATATTGTTTGTAGAATGACAATATTCAAGAATTATTGTGAGGAAAGACAAAAGACCAAAAATACAATGTTAACAGAGGCTGATTTATAAAAACAAAACTTAAGCATTATTAAGTTTTAGACATAGCTCAGCATGTCCCTGATGGTCCCTCTGTACATTTTCTAAGACTTAATATGTTATCTTTGTTATTTAAAAGAGCATTTTAAAAACCATCAATTCAAAAAAGGCCCAAGTAAAAAGTATTCTAAGCAATAGAAAAGTGAAGGATGTGTTTGAACATGTAAGGGCTGAAGGTATTAACCAAAAATATCACATATGACTTCCATTAATCTTTAGAACTCATGTGATATGGTGCCTATGTTTCCTTTATATTAAATTAGTATTATTAAAGCACATTTGGGCTGCAATATTAAAAACAACATTTTATACATAAGGGATAATGTGTCTTCTTTGTCTAGATTGTTTTTACTCTAGACACTTATATTTATAGACATTTCTAGAGCATTTACTTTATCCCAGGCACTATTTTATACACTTTACAAATATTAGGTCATTCACTCTTCACAATTACCAATACGAGTAGTATTCTCATCATCATTGTACAAATAAACCGACAAACAGCAAGGTTAACAAAGTGACAGAGCTAGTACGGAATAGGACCCCAATGTGAACCAAGAAAATGAGGCTCCCCAGCCCATGGTCTTAATCACCATTCTATTGAAAGGATTCATCTGCAGCCTCTCAAAGCAGAAGGAAATGATAGATAATAGAGCAACAGAACAAAAATCTAATTCTAATTTTGTCACTAACTACAGCTGACCTTAGGCAATTTCCATAAATTTTCTGGACTTCTGATGTCTCATTAGGAAAATGGAAGATCTTTGGTAAGATCTCATCTTCCCCTAAAATTATACAATTTAGAGCTTTTCACCGTCAATGTATTTACAGTGGTCGAGAGCACGAGCAACAGGGTGTCAAAAAACTGGGTGTGCAGGAACTGAAGGTACCAAGAGTTGAAGATACATAGAAAAGGACACAGCTCGACCTGCTTTAGATTTAACGCCCTTTAATTGATACAGCTTGCCACCAATTATCCCTGATTTTTCCATCTGGTTTTATTGTTGAAAATGGTTGCGCTATGTAAAGATAAGTGTGCTAAAACAGTGTTACTGTAAAGAAACTATATGAATAAGTCACGCAATAAAGTGAAAGCTGTAAAAAGTAAGCCTCTTAACCATGAAGAACAATAGCATGTCATATCTGAGTGTAGACCTCATGAATGGATAATCTGTTTTCACTAGATGTCACAAATACAGACTCATCATCACAAGCAGCTTAGAGGCAAAGTACTGAACTGCCAATTCTTCTTCTAAATGCCCCCTAGGAACATAAAATAGTTAATGTCATTAGTTAATGAATGTGTGTGTAATGCTTAAAAGAAATCTAAAGATGACCCACTAACTACAAAATAGTCTAATTAGCTTAGTTATTCATCAAAACTGCATCAAACAAACTTGTATTCTGACTTCTATAATACACAGATTTTAATATCCGGGCTCACTTTCATATAGATATTTGCAGAAAATAAATAAGATCTGCATTCCAATACATTGCCTCAACCAAGCAAGAGGATTCATTTTAATGATCTCCCACAGTGCCCTGTTATTAAGTTTCACTAAGTATTTTTCAACAATATTGTTTTTTCTCCAAAAATACATCTAAACAACTGCAAAGCAGCTTATCAATACAGTCAATTGAGGAATAATTGTAGTTGGGGCAACTGACAAAATGTTTTACTGTTCTGAAAGAACTGACCAATTGATTGATTTTTCTTTTTATTAAATTGATTGGCTACTTTTGTGAACAGTTCCATCAAAAATTATATGCTTCCCCTTTCTAGTCAACATGTTCTACATAGAAAAGTAGTTACATATTGGCTTGAGTTTAGCTTTCACTTCTTTGTTTAATCAGCAATTTTCATTAGTTCACTATAATTAACATGCTTGTTGTAGGAAATTCATAGTTCCAGATGAAAACATAGACTTGAAGCATTCTGCATTTTCCTTCTAAGTTTTATCCTACGTAAACATATATTTTTATAGGACTTAGATACTAAGGTATACGTATTTGGTGTCCTTGTTTATTTAACACTATGTACTGAATGTGCTTCTTTAATATTCTTCAGTATTACTTTAATGCCTGCCAAATATGCTGTCATGTGGAAGTAATACAACACTCTATGAATATATACTTACAAAGAAATCATCATGCGTATTTTTATATTGTTTTCCAAATTAAAACACCTTATCAAAAAGTATGAAAACTTTTAATATTTTTAGCAACTTCTGCCAAACTATCAACTTGAAAGGTTGTGTGTACATTTACTTTCACCAGCAGATCTGTATGTTCCTCACCATCACTAAAGTGCATGACTTTGTTCTGGCTAATTTGATAGGTAAAAATAATTTAATCTGTCTGTCTTATAGTATGAGTGAATTTCAATTTTTCATCTGATTATTAATCATGTGTACTGCCTCTTTTTTAAATTGTATTTTTCTAGTTAGGGGGACTCTTGTTCTCTTTTTTTTTTTTTTCTTTGATCATTGCTCTGTCTTACCTGGATTTTTCATTCCTCATTGGCTGTTGTCGCTAAGGCAATGTAAACTAAGAGTCAAGTACTTTAGCTTTCCTAACGTACCATTTGTTAAATTGTATTTCTTATATTTGTGTGCAAAATGGAAAATTCATACTAAGTAAGAGGCAATGGTGAACTAAAAACGACCTCTGATTGGCAGGCTACTTTAGAAAATCAATGTGAGGATAATATTATATAGCTCACTAATTCAAAAATCTCTTTCTTGTACTTCCTTAGACTGGTAGCTGTTCTTGCATCATGGAAAACACATTTGTCTCAAATTTAAAATTTAGAGTCATTCCTAACTGCTCTTAAAACTCCATTATCCACGATCATTTTCCTATCACGTTAATTATTTATGCCAGAATATTTTCAAGCTAAATATGAACTATTTCCAATATAAAACTTTTTAAGGAAACAAAAACATACAAAATCTGATCAATGACAAAAATTCCTACCTAAACATCTTTTTTCTTTTTTCAATACCAATGCATTAGAAATGACTGAAATAGAGTTATTGTAGAGAAGCTATCAGAACAACTGAGAAGAAATAAAGATCAAAACTGTAGGATGCCAAAGTCTTGCAGCTGCTAATCAGAACCAAATTTTACACAAAGCCATCCCGTAATCCTATCAGGGGCCAACTGTCCTTGCAGCCTAATTAAAAAGTGAAATCACACTGGAACTATTTGACATTGCTCAGAAAGAACACAAAGGCATCCAGAATACATGACTTGGGGATAAATATGCATACAAAAATGTTAATATATTGCTAAATCATTAAATATATTAAAAGGCCGAAAATCAGGTAAAGTAATTTAAAAGTCTAATTTGTGAGTATATGTTATTAGTTCCTTCTGTCACTTAAAACTGGACCAAACCTTGTGAATTCAACATGTTAAAACTGCCTCCTAAAACTGCACCTGAGATAATGAGAATTCTAATAGGCATAGAGAACAGTGATAAATAATCAACAGAATGAGCTATATTTACTACAATCAATTAACTCAAAATATAGACACTGTTAAAATGACTGAAATTATCGAGGTATAATCAAGACATTGTTGCTCAGCTGAAATAGTAATCTAAGGTACAACAGAGTACCATTTTTATTTTGTCACAGACTTAGTCATCTCAGCGTGTTGAATGAAAGTTTTATCTAGTATCATGACCAGTGGACATGAAGTGTTTGTAATGCTTGTAATGAATTATTTTACTGTCTGTGAACTGTTAACCTAAAAAATATCTAAACAAATGATCAGAAATACAAAAATGTAGAAATCATAACCAATTTTTGTCGCTACCTTATCATTGCTAAATTTCTCTTAGGCCAAATTATTAGAGGATTAATTAAACTAATCCATGGTGCTAGGGTTAATTAAAAGTTTAAGGGATTACTTCAAGAAACACACACACACACCCACACACACACAGAGCTTAGGAAAATCTTTCCATTACTAACTACCTCAGTCTTTCCAATTACTACTTTATTCCTATGTTTGTTTCCTTAAAAGGAACAAGGCCGGGCACGGTAGCTCAAGCCTGTAATCCCAGCACTTTAGGAGGCCCAGACAGGTGGATCACGAGGTCAGGAGATTGAGACCGTCCTGGTTAACACGGTGAAACCCCGTCTCTACTAAAAACTACAAAAAACTAGCCGGGCGAGGTGGCGGGCGCCTGTAGTCCCAGCTACTCGGGAGGCTGAGGCAGGAGAATGGCGTGAACCTGGGAAGTGGAGCTTGCAGTGAGCTGAGATCTGGCCACTACACTCCAGCCAGGGTGACAGAGCGACACTCCGTCTCAAAAAAAAAAAAAAAAAAAAAAAGGAACAAAAACGTGTGTGTGTTAGTCTGTTCTTGCACTGCTATAAAGAGATAGACTGGATAAAGAAAATGGGGTACATATGCACCATGGAATACAATGCAGCTACAAAAATGAATGAAATATATCCTTTACAGGGACTGGATAGAGCTGGAGGCCATTATCCATTGCAATGGGAACAGAAAACCAAGTACCATATGTTCTCACTTATAAGGGGGAGCTAAATAAAGAGAGCACTTGGACACACAGAGGGAAACAACACACACGGGGGCCGTTTGGAGGATGGAGGGTGGGAGGAGGGAGAGGATCAGGAAAAACACCTAATGGGTACTAGGCTTAATACTCGGGTGATGAAATAATATGTATAACAAATCCCCAAGACACAAGATTATCTATGTAACAAACCTGCACTTGTACCCTGAACATAACATAAAAGTTAAAAAAATAAAATAATAATAATTTAAAGAACAGTAATACCAGAAACTAGGTAATTTTTTTTTTTTTTTTTTAAAAGGAGGTTTAATTAATTGGCTAGTGGTTCTGAAGGCTTATAAGAAGCATGGCTGGGGAGGCCTCACGAACGTACAATCATGGCAGAAGGTGAAGGGGAAACAGGTATGTCTTACATGGCTGGAGCAGGAGAAAGAGAGAGAGAAGGAAGAGGTGTTACACACTTTTAAACAAGATCTCACAAGAACTCACTCACTGTTAGAACAGCAAAGGGGAAATCGACCCCATGATCTAACCACCTCCCACCAAGCCCCTCTTCCAACACTGGGGATTACAATTTGACATGAGATTTGGGCAGGGACAAACCATATCAGTGTGTGTATAATACACACACACCCACACACCCCAGACCGAACAAGAAGACTCAAGATTTCACCAGCTTAGTTTCTGGCTGATTGTGGTGTTCTGTGAATTTACTGAACATGATGAGAAACAGTTATGTGGAACCAACTACATCTACATATTTTGTTTTGTTTTGTTTTGTTTTCTCCTTAAACAATTAGTCTTTTCATTTCAACTTTTACAAGGTTCTGGGATGCTCTTGTTAAATATTAAATAAATCATCATAATTAATGGACTACAAATTTGTGCTGTAAAATTCCAGTTATCAAATCTTTACACAATGACAGCAGTGACACAGTAGAAAACTGGCAACATTTTTATTGGAAGAAATATTTTTGCATTTTCACTCAAATGTAAGTTATTAAAAATGTCCCCCAAACATACACATATATGAAATAAAATATAAATTCCATTTAAATAATGTATGACACTATTATTAAAGTCAATTAATAATACACATTATTTGAATTTGCATTCAAATTCATTAACAGGACCTGCAAATTACTTCCTTCTATTAATTTTACATAAAGACTTAAAAACAATCATTGAAAGTCAAGAGAAAATAATTGTCCCTATTTTAGAGTGGTTTGAAAGGACATTATTGATAAGTTGATCTCATAATTAAAAATGGGATGTAAAGGGTCTCATGCCATCTTTTTGAACCTTATATCCAAAGCAGTGATTTTTTTTTTCATAATTAATGGCCAAAGTTTTTTGAATGTCTTGTACATAAGTTTACCCAATTTATGACTACATATACATATAACTTTATTTTAAATATGTATTTGATATATTTTATTGTGCAAAAATTCAAAACATGACTTAAAAGTGAGTAATATGAGGAGGTTGGTCCTAACAGACAGTGGAAACTACTGATTAGTGAGATGAAAAATTTTAACAATCTCTTTAAAGTCTCAAAAATATTCATAGATTTTTAGTTTATCCATTTGTGAGCTCAAATACAATTAATCAAATACAAGCTAATCCAGATTTTAAGATATGGCATCCTTCTATTTTAGTAATATTGTATATTGAAATTTAAAAATAATAATATTGAATTTTAAGTAATGCACCATGTTAAAGATCTACAGAATATGACTAAAAGTGTCATATTCATGTATGACAGAATGTCCACACACAATCTAACATATTTATGAGTTTGTTTCATAGCTATGTCATGATAGTGCTTTACAGAATGAAACTTCAGTCTCATGTTTCTGTCATATTAGTCATCAGAGAGCTATCGTAATATGATTTCATGCTTTGAACTCCCATCTTTTTTATTACTATGATAAATCATTATATATGAAATCCACAAATAGAAAACATTTTAAAATGGGCTTAAACACAAAACAGACTCTAAAGACAATTCCTTAAGAATGGAAGATAATGCATTTTCTATGCAATCCATTGGCTAATATATTTTTATAGAGGTGACACCAAACTAGTTCGTTACTGAGCAATCCAAATTATGACACTAGATACACCCCATCAGTTTTCACTGAAAACTGCATTTCATTTAACATACTGTTTTGCTTGTCCTTCTGCCCTCCTTGGATTCTCATTCAGTTAGAAGAGAAATAGAAACAAGTTACAAACTTGTTTCTATTTTTCTGACTCATTCTTTAGAATAAAATCCCTAGTGTTCGGGTGTGGTGGCTCATGTTTGTAATCCCAGCACTTTGGGAAGTTGAGGTGGGGTGGATCACCTGAGGTCAGGAGTTCTAGACCAGTCAGGCCAACATGGTGAAATCCCGTCTCTACTAAAAATATAAAAAATAACTGGGTGTGGCGGTGTTCACCTATAGTCCCAGCTACTCAGGAGGCTGAAGCGGGAGACAGGGAGGTGGCGGTTGCACTTAGCCAAGATCGTGCTACTGTCCAACAGCCTGGGCGACAAAGTAAGACTCAGTCTCTAAAACAAAAAACAAAACAAAACAACAAAAAGAATATAATCCCTAACCGCACCTAACTCAGTACACCATTTGTGGTTCCTGTTAAGCTTTAACCTTGCTCACAGCCTTGCCCACCCTTTAAGGTAACTTTGATGAAAATCTGCATAATTATATCTGGTAATTCTTTTCATTCACACTATAGCTGACTAAAGAATCTCTCTGAATTAGTTGCTTTTAGAGAAATATTTGCCAGTCTATCAAAGATAGCATTTTACAGTTGCATAGGAATTGAAGATGAAAAATTTTAAAGTAAACACGTTTATTTTTTATGGTTAAATGGTCTGAAAACCAGTACTTCAACCTTGCATTATACCGAAGTGACTCAATCAAAGCATACTGAGATATATTAAATAACCAATATTTTTATTCTGATAAGTTCTAACTGGTAATTTTAAAATAAAGGCAATAATACCATTCTGTGCTTCCATATTTTTAGAGTTCCTTTTAATTCATTAAGGCCCAAACTATTATTTTCAAATATGCAGTTCTTGAAACAGAGATGTGTGATGGCAGTGGCTAGTGGACCATCCATTTTCTCCTTCACCAGTGATGTTGCTACAGCTGCCAAGCTATACTTTTAAGCCTCCTGTACAGGTATCTCCATGTAACTAAGGTCTCTTTAAATGAACTCAAGCAGAAGTGACATGTACCATTTCTGGGCCTGGGATCGTGTAGTGAATTCTTATAATTTTATGTAGCCTTGGCGTTCATTTTGAATAGAAGTTTAACTTTCTTCTATCAGCAGCAGGGCTCACTAGACCTTGACATATTTCCAGTTCTATGACACACCCAAATGGCACAAGCCAGTGGACAGAGATAACTTCTCTCTCACCTAAAAAACTGGGCTCCCCACTTTCCTGCTTTATCCTTTAAATAGTGAGAACTTAATGACCCATGCTCTAGTCCCTTACATATACTGCAAGATGCCTCGTGCTCTTCTCTCCCTGACTGACTCTGCTCAGCTCTACCCAAATCATTGTGTCCTTCTTGCCCAGGATCTGTAAGTAATAACCTTTGAACTCGTTTCCCACTGCAGTAGTATATTGAATTTTCCCCTTCCATCTGAAGAACCAGGGGCTGTCCCAGCCTGGGCTTTCCCCAAGACACCAGGGAGAATATGAGGTCAGGCTCCCAGCACCAGAGCAATGTCAGGCAAGTATAAACTGAACACAGGTCAGACAAGAGTCATAAGGGCGTCTGCCAATATTAACAAGTTGTCTGAGTGAGGGATCCCCTGGTCACAAGTTGGTGAAATAGGCATCAGACTGTCCATGATGTGAAAGAAGCACCCTGTGAAAGGTATACTGGAAACAGCCATGTCTGTCCAGCTCCCCTTTATTTCTCTTTAAGGCAGGGTTGCCAATCACTCTGGTACTGGAACCCCAATTTAGCTGGGGGGGGTCTCAAAACAGATGCTCCTCCTTCCTATTAGCTAGAACACTGAGGTGCTTGTGTCCTCGTTGTGAACATGTCATTAGGTGACAGTGGAAAGACAAGGTAGAAAGAATCTGAGCTCCTGAATGACCACCAGGAGCAGAGCTGTGTCAATAACTTGGAGCACTCATTTCAAGAATATTACATGAGCAATGAGAACTGACACATACTTTAAAGTCACTGTATTTCAGACTTCTTTGTTATAGCAACTTAGACTTCACCCCAATACAAAATGGGGTGGGCCAGGACATACAGGACAGAATATGAAATTCTGCATTATGGATCAACTATATCCTTTAGATTTACCTATTTGAGACAAGATAACCATACTACGTAAATAGACACATCTGAGCAGCAGACATGAAGCATATTTACAAAAAGCATTGGGATTATTTATATGGAGTTCCATTTGATCTTGAACTGAGGGCATAGCTGTGATGACTTTCTAGCCCCAACAGTTTGACTCAGCTCCCAAGAAGCATGACAATGCCTAGAAAAGGAATACAATCATGAGAACGCTCAATAAAATTATTTGCATGTCATAGTATATACTATTTCTTTTCTAAGCCTTAGAGGTTAA
This sequence comes from Theropithecus gelada, assembly GCF_003255815.1. Lineage (NCBI taxonomy): Eukaryota > Metazoa > Chordata > Mammalia > Primates > Cercopithecidae > Theropithecus > Theropithecus gelada. The sequence continues at coordinate 148,429,989 of NC_037671.1, read as the reverse complement.
AAGGTTTTTTAAAGATAACAGTCTTCTAAAAAAAAAAAAGCCACTCATTTTCAGTACTAGAAAAAAAGGCAGAGTGAAGAATGTAGGAAAAAGTAGGAAAAAGTACTATCTCTGAGAGTGAGGGCAAGAAAATCAACCATGCAGAAGTCATTTTGGAGTGAACTTCTGAGTAGTAGTTTGCCACCAGGTAGGCAAGGCCATGAGTGGTGCAGGGAGGAGGGGTAGGTAGGAAGGGAGAACGAAGGAGAGGCAGTGGAGAGATGGACATTACAGGTCCAGCAATGCCAAAACATAGAGTACAGGAAGCAAGGAAACAGTTGAAAGGCAGGCAGCATTCAGAGCATCGGTAGTGGGTGGAACCATGTTACAGGACTGGAAGTTTATCCTGAAGATAAAGAATTAAAAAAAATTTTATTTTAAATAATGAATATATTATCATATTTGGACTTTGAAAAACTATCCTGACTACAACATGGAGTTCAGCCTGGAGGAAAAGGGTTTTAAAAGGTTCTGGTAACGTAAGCCAAAAAAAAAAAAGAAAAAGGAAAACAAGAAAGAAAAGAAAAAGCAAGCTGAAGAAATCAATGGCAATAAAAATAAAAATAGAAATCCGGACAAAACTAAAAGATTGACAATGACAGGTTTTGACAACTGACTGAACAAAGGTTTTGACATCCTTAAAAAATAATTGAAGAGTGGAATGTAATAAAAGGAAAAAAATAATTCAGTAAGAAATGGAAAAGTGTACATATGAAAGTTATTTGAAGTTATAAGGGAAAAATTACCTCAGAAAATATTATGTATTTTTTCTAGAAAATTTAGGTAATTACAATTTTTTTTTTTTTGAGAGGGAGTTTTGCTCTTGTCGCCCAGGCTGGAGTGCAATGGCGCGATCTTGGCTCACTGCAACCTCTGTCTCCCGGTTTTAAGCGATTCTCCTGCCTCAGCACCCCCGAGGAGCTGGGATTACAGGCATGTGCCAGCCCATGCCCGGCTGATTTTGTATTTTAAGTAAAGACAGAGTTTCTCCATGTTGGTCAGGCTGGTCTCGAACTCCCCACCTCAGGTGATCCACCCACCTCAGCCTCCCAAAGTGTTGGGATTACAGGCATGGGCCAATGCGCCCGGCGATAATTACTATATATTAAAAGCCAAAATTAACTAATGAAATTGAATAAATAACAAAGAAATATAGTAAAATCATTATCAAAAGTTACTATTAAAAGTTACTTTCAAAAATCACCCCAGAAAATAAAGTGTACTAAAAACTTCTCAGAGTTTTATAGGCCATGCTACATCATTTGATTATGTGTTAAAAAACTTAACTAATTAATTTAATGAAGCATAACTCCACTCCCAACATCAACATTTGCTCAAAATAGCATTAAAGAACAGGGGTAGGAACAGGAGGAGGCAGACACGAAAGATAAAAGCATACAAATACAGACCTCAGTCTACAGGACATTCAGTCACCACTTAGCACATTCCATCATTACCTAGAGTGCATGGGAATGAACCCGCAACATCACAGTAATTCTCAACATAGTAATGCTTGTTACCACTGAAGGACAGTAGTTGGCTTGAAATCTATTTCCCATGCATTCCATATACCCATCTAAAATTCCAATTATAGATTAATATGTATCATAAAATATAAGTATTCTGAATTCATTAATACATTAAAAGCTTCAGCTAATACGACGTGGTAAGGAATACCCCAATAATACAATGAAGGTTTAACATTCAAAAATCTACCTAGCAAATGTTGCATAATAATGAGTCAAATAAAAAGTGACAAATTCAATAGAAACTAAAAAGGTATTTAGTAAATCTTAATATGCATACTTGATTTTAAATGCACTTCATGGGAAAAGAGAAATAGAATAATTTATATGCTAAATATTATTAGGCCCATAGGATACCAAAAGAAAAAAACAAAAGATAGATTTCTAATAAAATCTGGACCAAAAGAAAAACACATTTCTAATTGTTATTATAACTTTCTAGAAATTTTAGCCAATGGTATCAGACATGAAACAGCAAAAAGCATTAGAAATGAGAAGATAACATTATCAATATTTTGGGGTAATTTTTGTGCCTGAAAAACAAGTGAAAAAAAGTTACATATTTAAATCAATAAGACAAGATAGAAGTTAAAATTATAATAATTAATGTTCATGCTATTATGACAGTTAATTGTATGTGCCAACTAGACTGGGTCACAGATTAAACATTATTTCTGAGTATGTCTATGAGTATATCCATCCAGAAAAGATTGGCATTTGAATTAGTGGACTGAGAAAAGCAGATGGTCCTCCCCATTGTGGGTGGGCAGCATCCAATCCCTTGAGGACTTGAATAGAATAAAAAGGGAGAAGGTTCAATTCACTCTCTGCTTGATTGCCTGAGCTGAAAATATCTGTCTTCTGCTACCCTCCACGCTCCTTGTTTTCAGGCCTTCAGACTGGCACTGGCATCCCCACCAACAGCTCATCAGTTCTTAGGCTTTTAAACTCACCACTGGCTTTCCTGGGTCTCTAGCTTACAGACAGCAAATTGTGGGACTTCTCAGCTGCCATAAACACGTGAGCCAATTCTTTATAATAATCATGTGTGTATGTGTGTGTGTGTGCATGTGTGTATGTATATACATGCCTGTTTGTGTATATACATCCTATTGGTTCTGTTCTCTGGAAAATCCCTACTAAACACAGCTACGTACATGCAAAGCTGGTTAAAGCAAAAATCAACTTATAATCTAAATAGCTGAAAAATCATAAACAACCTAAAATATTTGAGCACAACATGATGGGATACATCTATGTATAAAATGTAATAATTTCATGAAGACACATAAAAATAATGTTGAAAGAATGGAGAAATATGGTATATTTTTGGGTGGCAGATATGTATGAGCAGGCAGACTTCTGAGACTATAGCAAATTACCAGTAAAATCTATTGAAATTCCAGTGAGAGAAATAAATAGGGTCTCAGAATGATTTTATCTGGTAGACTAAATAAACAAAAAAATAGCTAAACGTATCAAAAAATGACTTGGGTGTGTATACACACATTTTGAAACAATTATAACAATGTGGTCATACACAAGATTGACAGAGTAACAGAACTGAGACTGCCCTGAAACTTCCTAGGGTATGTATGAACTTGGTATGTACTAATACATAGTAATAATAATAATAACAAAAACAATTTTGTGAAGGAAATTTCACAAAGGATCAAATTATTCAACAAATGAAGGTAGGGAAGTTTAATAAAAATAAAATAAAATTCTATTTTAGCATATCCAAAATTGTAAATCAAATAAATTCTATATTGATTAAAATTTTAATTAAAGCTATAGAAGACAAGTAAATATTTTCCACAGTTCAATGTCTCTAAGCACTGAAATATGGAATTAAATTACTAAAGAAAAGGCAAATAGGTTTAATTATATAAACCTTAAAACCTCTCTATATCAACAACATTTTGGAAAAAATTTAAGCAAAGTCCGATTAGAAAACATACTTAAAACAAATATGAGAAAACTATACCTACCTCACAAATCAATCATTAAAATATAAATACCCCACAAAGACACTAATAAGAAGCATATGTAAAAACATGAATGCGCATTTCATAGAATAAATATGAATGGTAAATAAATGTTATGAGTAAATGTTTAACCTCACCAATAGTCAAAGTAAGGCAAAATGAAACAAGCAAATTAGTTTTTAAAAATCAACTTGGCAAAAATTAACAAGGCATATCATACTTTTATGCATATAGTAAGTTATTTGCTAATAAATAAAAAGAACCTTTACATGTTCATACATTTTAACCAAATAACTCCATTCTAGGAATTTATGCTAAGGAAACAGTCAGAAAACCTGTTAAAATGCATTTATAAAACTATTCATTTCAGGGTTATTTATTATAAAAGAACAATCTGAGTTTCTAAAAAATAATGGAAACAACCTAATGCCCCCAAATGGGGGAACAGGACAAATATATTATGGTATATAAAATATAATGCAGTCATTAAGTTTTCCAATGCACCTATAATAATATGGAAAAGTGGTATAAAACAGTACAAACATTATGAGTTCAAATCATTAAAATCTCTATACAGATTAAAATAGTCATATATTTTATATAGGTGTATGTACACACACACACACATATATATATATGTATGTATGAATAGAGAGAAAAGATCAAAGAATTATCCAATAATGGTAACCACAGTTGTCTTCTGGCAGTGGGATTACAAGTTGTTTTTATTTTCTCCTTTATGACTTTATGTATTTTTTCAATTTTCTACACTAGACATATTTTTATAATCAGAAGAAATGATAAAAATATTTTATAGGCCAATTCAATTTTTATGAACCCTCTTTCACATAATATTTTTGCATCTCATTTTAATAAGAACCAATATTCTGAAAAATATATATTTCTAGAGAAGTGAATTATATTTTAAAATTGCATTGGTATTTTGGTTTCTAAGGAATTATTTCACTTAGTGCCAAAATAAGCTCCTTCAGGCTCTTTATTAAGAGCTACTCTAATTCACATGGCTGCTAAAATGCATTCAATAATGATGGCGTACAATATCCATTTCCCCCTACTCATGCCTTTTCCCAGTCGGGGCTGTAAAAAAGCGGGCATGCTTCTGAGATCAGGGTCTAGAATTCAAAGACAAGAGATTACTTAGATTAACCAGAAAATTTGGAATGTTTCTCATGTGATTTCTTAAAATCAGAAATAATTAATGAATCTACTGAGTTACAAATACAAAATAACACGATGGTGTCACAAACCAGAATTTAGGAATTCAGCCTGAATTCAGCAGAAGAGGGAAGGAAAGCATCTCCTTCCTAGAAGTCCGGCAGGATGCACAGCTAAATGTTCTCCATGATGGAAAAAGATGTCTCCAGTAAGCCAGTTCTGACAGCCACAGGACAGGTCAGGGTGAAAACCTGGGATATAATGGTCTCTGACAACAAAGTGGGCATCAATGAGACAAGACATTCCCTTGGAGAATTTCCTTGAACGAAATTAAAAAGGAGCAGATGGCATAATATGAGCAGGTATTTTTTTCTCGCTCCTCCTGTATGTCAAAACATCGTTTTAACAAAAAATAAATAAATAAACAAATAAATAAAATCAGGAAAAGGGCAAAAATCATCGTCACAAAGCACAAAGGTCTGAATGGACAGCGTGCATTTACCTATAGTTAAACTCTAGGCACAATAAAGAGTACAGCAATGCTGCTTCAAATCAATTGTACTGGATAATTATAGGTATAACAAAGGATCAGAAAATGGTCCACCCATCCATCCAGTCTCTCCTGACAATCACCTAAGAATCTGTGAGTTCCCTCTTTCCTCTGTCCCTTATCTATTCTCCATAAATAGAACCTGTCAATTCTACCCCCACATAATTTTCAGGATCTGCTTACTTCTCTTTGACTCCAATATCATGTCTCAGTCTAAAGAAATGCCCTCCAATAAAGTTTCCCTTTCTATCCTGTCTCCAGCATTTTCCATACACACTTTCAGAGAAACCTTCAAAAATACAAAGATCATGTCAGTGCACTGCTTAAAATTCTCATAGCTTCCCATGACTCTTAAAACAAAGTGAAAGAAACACAGAATTCTTTCTCATGGCCTACCAAGATGTTCATTATTTGGTCCTGAATAACTTTGAACTTCATCTTTTCTTTTTGTTCTGACACTCCAAATACATTAATTTCTTTCAGATTTTCTAACAAACCAACTTCATCCCTCTCTTTGCAACAGAGTTCCCTGTCCTTAGAGTAAGTTTTCCTCAGGTTTTCCCATGCTTGGCTCTTTCTTATCATTCATGCCTTAGATTATATATTAGCTCTTCGGGGCTGGGGTTGTCCTTGAACATACTCTATATCACTTCATTGCATTTCATTTTCTTTATAGTATTTATCACTATCTGATATTTCTGTTTACCCATTATTTGTTGATGGTCTCACCCCACTAGAATTTATATTCCATCACAGTAGAGACCTTGTCTATCTTGCTCAAAGTTTTAAATCCAACAGCAAAAATAGTGCCTGGCACAAGGTAAGTCCTCAACAAACACTTTTTGAAAAAACTAATAGGGTGTTCTTAAAAACATGTGTGATACCAGAATGTAGGATTGACCAATAATAATTTTAGGTGTTATAATAAGGATTAATTTCCTGGAGAGCTAAAAATATCAGAGTTCCATAATCAATCACACTTATCTTTTAGACAATTTTAATAATGTATCCAGCACTTAAAGACATCTCTTAATTTGTTTTATTCCCCATAATTGAAATGAGGAGCCTAGTGAGCAATGAGTGCCTGATTGAGTCCAAAGTAAACTTGCTTTCAGCATTCTTGGTGATTATCATTTCATCTTTGTGTGAGCTGTAGTGGGTTCATGAGACCTCTGGGTTCTTATTAGCTAATTTTTATAAAATAATGCAGCAAATTCAGACAGTGGTCTGCTCATATATCCTCAAATTCCTTGATCATCATCATGAATACCAGAACCTGCTGCGCTTTCAGTCCAACACCAGCACTCATGGCTTTCCATAGAGAGTTACCTCAAGCTGCCGGATCCCATCTTGCCTCAGACCCCTGAGAGCCTGGGAACTTATGCCCTCCTGGGACACCATTAATCAGTGACTAAAATGCACATGGTTGTAAACAACCTGGCTTCTGCTAGTGATCCGAATAATTCTAAGGTGTGCTCTGCACTGTCTCCAAAGCTTCCTCAGGGCATTACCCTTGATATTACACTCATATGTGAACCTTTTTCCTTTCCAGGCCCACTTTCTGATTTTCCTAGCAGTTTTAATTGGGAACACTTCCTAATAAACTGCTTTTACTTGAATCTTCACCTCAAGTTCTACTTCCGAATAATTCAACCTAAGACAATTAATAGAAGCAAAATAAAATATGAAAAAATTAATAATAATAAACAAAATTGTAATTATTGGTGATGCTTCCAGAACGGCACAACACTAGGTAAGCAGTGAGGAATAAAATGACCAGCTTAAAAGGATGTCAAAATTGGAAGGGGCATGTCAATAAATGAAAAATCTAGAATCCACTGCACTTTAAAGAAAAGGAAACACAAATTACAGGTGATGCATTATAAGTGTTTTGCATGTGAGATTATAAGGAAATTCAATCTGGGATTCATGTTCAAAGAAATAAATTTGGCTTTACAACTAAAATACCAGTCAATGAATGAACATGTATATGTTTTAAATTAAATAAAATGTTTAACTTTTTAAACGTAAGAATGGCATCAGACATTTGAACAGCAACATTAGAAGCTAAAGGGCAGAAAAGAAATTCCTTCAAAACCCTAGGGGGAAATCACTTCCATACAAGAAGTCTATATCCAGGCAACTAATTTTAAGTGGAATAGACATTCAGATGTGAAAAGTGTCCAAATATATCTCCTGTGCCCCTTTTTTCTGGAAGCTCCTGGATATGTACACTATTAAAACAAGAGAATAAAGCAAGGAGAAGAAACATACGGGATATCAGAAACAGCATTCAACTGGGGAGAGGAGGCAAAGAGGGTCTCTAGGAGGTGACAGTGATGAAGGTTGGCTCTGCAGCAGACCTGGAATATATTTCAGCGAAATTTATACTCTTAACGGAGAATTTTGGGGATGAAGTGGTGAACAAATAAATCAATAATAAAAAAGAGCATTATTAACAAAAGGGAACCAAAGTCAAAGAGAAACAAAAAGTATGTATGGTACAGCTGTGAATAGTACTTTATAGTCACAACATGACCACACAATACTGATCTAACAAAAAGTATGACATAATTATATTAGTAAGATGGGGACATCGAAAGTGGACATATATGATTGCAGAAAGGAGCCAAATCCCCAATTCTTGTGGTGGGAAATGAACAGGTAATGTGTAAAATTGAAAATATCAAGAATCAGCAATGTAAGCATGCCACTGAAGTGTATGGAGCAAATATCAAGAAAAATAGTTGAAGAGTTGAAGAGGTGCTTCTGATGATTGGAAAATGGGAGTAGAGAGGAGATTTTGTAAAAAAAGACATATATATATACATACATACACATACACACATATATATACACACATATATAACTTTAGTAAAGCAAAACATTAAAAGAAGAGAGATAAGAGCTTGAGTAATTTTTATCTTATCTAATATTTGAGCACTTAAGCACTTAACATGTATTTGCCTCACTGGAAACAGTAGAATATTTTCCACGATAGCTGCCTATTTCAAACAAGGAATCATACTGGGCATTAATGAATAGGTAAAGGAGTTGAATAAAGCGACATGAAAGAAAAACTCTAAATTCCCAAATAACAATACAGTACCTAACATTTATTCAGTGTTTAATATATATCTGTACTACATACACAACAGTATTGCTTTGTGGCAGGCACTAGGATGGTCCACATATTACTGAGCAGAAAACTAACGCTTAGAGAACATCAATCTTTGCTCAGTCTCATACATAGAAAGTGACAGCACTAAGATTTTTGTTCTCTCTGGTGGGAATGCTTGTTCCCCAGAAATCTAAATGGCTTGAAATCCTACCTTCTTCAGGTCTTCGAACAAATCCTCCCATCTTAGGAGAATTTCCCTAACCACTCTATTTGAAACAGAAATCAATCAAAGTGGAAATGAATCACTTCTTCCTTCCCCAACTCCCCACCACACACACCAGCTTTCCCTTCTCCCATGCTGCTTATTTTCTCCATAGTACTTCACCATTTGAAATATCAAATTTATCTATATTGTCTATTGTCTGCCTTATCACCTAAATGTAAACTCAGTAAGAGCAAGAATTTTTGTCTCTTACCTGTTACATCCCCAGTGCTCAAATGAGCATCTGGCACATAGAGTCAAAAAATAATTGTCAAGTTTACTGACAATTACTGATTTAGAATCTGAGCTCTTCACCACTATGTTACATTCCCAACTCCAGTTATTCATTATATAATGCTGCAGAGATTATCATGTTTTGACAAAATATTTTCAACTTACAAAAAGACAGCATGGAGGAAAGACTTTTGTGGAAAATCGCACACAAGTCCATTTAGACAGCCTATTTTTTCCTATGTAAAAGAATGGCTTTTAGGACTGTCTTAAAATTTGTAAATTTATCTTTGCTTTCTCCAGGGCTATCCTTTAAAATATTTAGTTTTACTGATAACCAATCATAAGCAAACGCCTTGTTGTCCTAAGTAGGTATCATGGACAGAGAACAATATCCTTGTTGGGAGAGTTTCATTTAAGTAAACTAAATATATACACATACATTCTCCGAAAGCCCTACCAGCAGAAAGCACTGCTATCTACAGTCATTCAAGAAATTGATATGAATCCAATTGAATGACTTCAAACGTGTTTCTGTAGATGCTGAACTATGCAATTTGTTCAGTTGCCATTTAATGACAGGCGAATCATGGTGTTCTTATTCTTTCTGTGAACAAACTCTAACTCGGGATGGATGCAAGTATAATGAGTTAATAATTTAGCTTTCAAATCAATTCACAGTTGCATGGGCTTAGAGCTCTGGAAGGGAGTATGAGAGCTGCAGAAGGAAACCCACTCATTCTGCTGCTGGTTGGTCTAAAAGATGAAAATCTATAATCTGTTCCAGTTTCATAGCTGTAAAAGAGCTAATGACCAATGCAATAAGCTTAGAGGTTACTTTTTCATCTCAAATATACTGAGTACTTTCTGATAAGAGGTCAATTAGGTCTAGGAAAGAATAAGTGTGGGCCTATTTTATGGAGTAACTGAGTTTGATGACAAATAAAGCTACTCAGAGTAAATTTCATTTTCCAAAGTGTTTTTTTCCTTTTGTTAAAAGCCTATGTCTTTCTCAATTTGTCTTTAAAGTGCTTTATATTTAGAACTACATAACTCTTCAGGATCTTCTAGTTCTTTGGATGTTTTAGGATTTAAAGATGACCGATCAATCACAGATTTTATCTGGGTCATGAAAATTCTTCCTGATAAATGTACATACTTCATTAGTATGTAGGTCATTTTCTTTCTTTTCTGCTTATCCTCTTTCTTTCATTTTAAAAAAGTATTCACCATCTCTAAAATATAAACAAGAACTGACCAGATGATTTCTATAATTATTATATCAGTATTAACATTTTCTAATATTATACAGAGTTCTGAGTACAAGGCATAGTGGGTCATGTGGTAAAGTAATTATTTCTACACAAAATGTGTAAGATGTTAAATGAGGAAGCCAATGGGGCAAGTTAGTTTGTAATCAACTTTTCTCTCTTTGCCTATATTCAGGTAATACAAAATAAAGGAAGAGATTTGTAAATAATTTTGAAATTTAATTTCTAAACCATACTACTTGTATATTCATATTAATCAAACCAGTGATATTAGTAGCACACTCTCTATTCATGTATTACTGAGAAACTCAGCTGGGGAATATATCTTATTGGTAGTCGAGAAGAATGGATTAACTATCAATTTCAGCATTCAGAAAAATACCACAAGCAGTTTGAAAATTTTTAAAAATCAGTAAGTACAATAACTCTTCTTATGGCAAACTATTATGGAAAAATGGTCCCATGAAGCTTAATTTATACATACATATGTCCCAGTCTTTCATTAATTTATTTGATCATTTCATCTTCAAATCCTTTTGAGAATCGACTTAGTCTCAGTCTTAGTCTCACCTAAGCAATGGTGATGGGTTAGACATGCATATGACATAGCCATGCCTCCAGGGACCTTAGAGCCTCAAGGAGGAGACTGAAGGAAGTCCACAATTAGAACCCAGTACAATAGTGAATAATTGACTGATGCTCAAATATCACAAAAGCTCTCACTCCAGTAGCAATCTGAGTCAAGGGGAAGGAGCTGGGATGAAGTGTGCTTTGAGAAAGGCTCAGAAAAGAGGAAATGTTGGAGGTAAATCTTGAATGATGAAACAAAGGTGTGAAAGTGCATTCTTGCATGAGGGAAATAGTTTATGCAAAGACACACATTTTGAAATAGTATCAAACAGCATGGAAACCACATATAATTGGCAATAGCCAACATTTTTGAGTCACTATTTATTTGCCAAGCATACTAATAAGCATTCATTTAATACAACAATATTGTGAAGTAAATATTTTTATTCTCATGGTATTTTTATTAGGAAACAAAGACTTAGGAAGACTATATAACTTGTGCAATCCATACAGAATTTACACTTGAGCTCAAGTAATCTGATTTCGTAACTTTTAACGAATCAACCAATATACCAGACTTTCTTAAGACTAATAAAAGTAAAGTGACAAAAGAACATAAACATAGCCAAAAATGATATAATACTCTGCTGAGGAACATGTACTTGTTCTTAACGGAATTAAGTAGCTATTGACAAATTTTTAAGACAGGGCATTACATATGTTACAGAAATTATACTATTCCAATGGAGAGTAGATATGAAGATATGACTAAGGGCACCAGTGCAGATAAAAGATGAGAGATACCTAATGTCAAGAGATCTTCAGGAGGTAAATTCAAGAAAACGTAGTAGCTGATTAGATACGGATGGTTAGAAAGAGTATTGAAACTTCTCCCAGGCTTTGCTTGGGAACAGACAGATAATAGTAGAGGTCAGAAGGAAGGTCTGTTTAGGGACTGAGAAGTCATTTATGTATGCAGCATTAAATAAGGCACAGTTACAACTAAAGTCACTATGGAAGAACACGAGAATTTTAGAAAGACGGAAGGGAGATTGTATAAACAGAACCATAAAATACCAAGTTTATGGGGTTGCTGAGGGAAGAGGTAAACAGCAATCCAGAAAGGGAGAGCAAATAAGAGAAAGTAAGGTTATCATAACTAAGGGATAAGACAGGTTTTAACAGCAGGATTCCACAGTCAAATGCTGCTGACAGTAAAAGAAGCAAACGTAAAAATGTGGGCAGGGCGCGGTGGCTCACGCCTGTAATCCCAGCACTTTGGGAGGCCGAGATGGGCAGATCATGAGGTCAAGAGATTGAGACCATCTTGGCTAACACGGTGAAACCCCGTCTCTACTAAAAACACAAAAAAATTAGCCAGGCGTGGTGGTGGGCACCTGTGGTCCCAGCTACTTGGAAGGCTGAGGCAGGAGAATGGCATGAACCCGGGAGGTGGAGCTTGCAGTGAGCCAAGATCACGCCACTGCACTCCAACCTCAGCGACAGAGTGAGACTCCGTCTCAAAAAACAAAACAAAACAAAACAAAATGTGTGTATTATTATGTTTGCTAATGAAAATCCTAGCTTGTTTCCTTAGAACATTTGGAACGCCTAGGAAGGAGATTATAACCGGTTGAAGAAGGTGTGGGACTTGAAGAAGTAAAAACAATGAATGTAATTACTCTTTTAAGAAATGTAGCTGCCAATGATAGGGGACAGGCAATGTAATAGTCAGATGAGGATGGAGTTGTCAAAAGGAGAGGGAAAAAGAGTAAATACAAGAAGAGATGTTGAAGGTACACAGGAGAGAGAAAACGAAATAACCAAAGGCACTGAGTGAAATGCAAGACAGACGTTTACCTCTGGTTGCATCTGCCATGGGGAAATGTCAGCTTTACCTAAGTAATACATCGTATTATGGTTTATACTAGGGAGATAGACTCCAAAACTACCTATGGTATCCTTCATGGGTACCCTTGGAAGTGACACATCTTCTATCACTTCACAAAGAGCGCTAGGTTATTTGTCTAATTAAAACATATGAGAAAATACATTTTGTTACATTGTACAATTTAAAATTTTGACAATTTTGCCTTATATAATTATGTGTTTCCAACTATTTGCATGCTTTAAGTCTTTTTCTCTCACTACAAATTATTCACGCATTTTTTGTTTTTCACAATATTCAACAAAGCCATTCTTCTCTTTGATTGTTCCAACCACCATTGATTTTGGTGTAATGGCAATGGCTTGACATAGACTCATGGAACCACATGGCTCCTGAGGGGTTACTTAACTAGCACATATTAAACCATCTGGAATTCTGAAGTTTATTTCCAAGAATATTGATATGTTATTTTTAAAAGCAGGCTGTGAAATAACTGCATTAAAGTTAAGAATTGGAAATATTTTAGTTTACACATAGAATAAAACATATAACAAAAATAAGTGAAATATAATGATATTTAATTTCTTGTTTTGAATCAATCATAAAAATTAAAGGAGGATTATGAGAAATAATTAAGAGGTAAAGATTTCCATATAGTTCAATAGAGAATGTAAAAATACTGCTCACTGGAATAGATGCCATTTTAGAGTTGTCTTTACATCAAGACTTTTCTAAAATGAATTAAAAATAAAGATATCTTACACCAATATAGTATCAGATACAGCATTTTGTTAATATTGAACAACTGTCCAAAAACTATTAATAATATTTATCTCTTTGAAAACATTTCAAGCACCGGGATAAAATCACCAAAATGTCCCAAGAGACTTGTTTCATAAATAATACAATAGGCTTTTTATATATTAATTTGTCAGTAGCAATGTATTGCTCACATTGAAAGAAGCTGTGTTAGACCTATTGACAATTTTAAGAGATTCTAAAGAATATTTTATTCTTTTTTCACTAAAAGGGTCCTAGACTAAAAGAATGGTCTTTTCTAAGGGCAGTTGTTTTAACTTAATTCAAAGGAATAGAGAAAAAATGTGAAACTATTATTGGAGCACAGATGACTATAAAAATGCAATAAAACCTCAACAAAAGCACAGATAATTAACCAGGATATTTCTGTGTAAAATTTTAATGATTAAAGGTTGATATAATGTTTTTGCTAATTGTTCCAAATAACCAATTAATTTTTAGGAGGTTAACTGAGATTCAATTAGCACACTTTTTAGTTTTAGAGGCAAATATAGAACACTTGAATAGTGATTACACTCAACTTACTGAATTTCGATTCTTAATATATTTTAAAATTTTAACTTATCCAAGCTCACTTCTACCTCAGGGCTTAGCATTTATTGTTCCCTCTGCCCAAAATGTTCTTCCCTCCAGTTATCGACATGGTTCCCTTGCTCATTTAATCCATGATTTGCTCAAATATCACCTTACCAGAAATACTTTCCTTGACCGCTCTAAATGAACCACATCTCTAACTATCCCCTTGCCATGTTATATATTTGTTTATGGTCTGTCTGCTACACAAGGATGTCAGCTTCATAAGAATAGGCACTCAGTTTTGTTCACTTCTGTATCTTCAGCTCATACAACAGTACTTGGAAGGAGGAAGAAAGTCAATAAGTATCTACTCGATGAATAAATCTTACATTTACATTCCAAAGATGAAAAGATGATTTATTTGACATTGAAACAGAGGAGTCAAGATCATTGAATTTTACTCTGTAAGTTATCCACGTCGTCCTGCCTATTTATTTACAATATAAGCTCACAACACTAGAACCAATTTCAGTCTAACCACTTCTTATAATGTTTAAAACAGGCTATAGAAATCTGGGAGACACTAGCTGGCAGATCCCAAAATGTTTTTTATACCTTTCTCATGCTTTCAACAACAGGAAATAAAGAAAAATAAAACAAGCAAGCAATCATCAGAAAAGAAAACACAACCTGAGGCTAGAGGAAGTAGTAATATCTGTCTTTAAAAGATTATCATGTTCATTGATTATTTTGATCTTTATAGCTGAAAGAAGGAAAGATGTGTACCAAATGCTAAATCTGAACTCATATGGCTTCCATGACAGCCGTATGACTGGATTTATAACATAACTTTATTGTTATGGCAGAAAAAAAAAGGGGGGGCTTCGGTAAAATAACCTTCCTGGGATGGAAAGGGTCAAGGTGGACAGGAGAGGAAGAGGAGACCCAAATTTATGAGGGAAGAATTTTTACCCTCCGCAAACTGTATTGTTGTCCTAAGAGCAGCGTATGGGCCTAAGTACTGGTGTTGTAAGTCCAGGAGGAACTTTAGGTATGGAAGGCACGGAGGTGTACCAACTCTACTCCCAGTGTTGCCCCCAGGCCAGGAGGGCCTGAATAGTCATCACTTTCCTGCCAGTTATCACTATAGCCACAAACAGTTTCCTCAGAAGTGAGATCATCTGATCACAACTTAAGTAATGATCCGATGGAAACTCCAAGAAGGGCTCAGAAGACTATTTCATCCCTCTGCACATTAATTATCTAATTTGCTGGCAGAAACAAAAGTTCATAGATACTGTCTATAAAAGATAAGGCGGTAAAACATAAAACTTCATTTGGCAGTAACAATGAAGAGTGGGGGAATAGGTAAGTAAAACTGAAGTCCAGATTAAGTTATTAATTGTTACAGTTATCTATAAACCTAATTAAAACAAACGTGGATCACTTCTGACAAACTCTACACTGACCAAATTATTCTAATCCAGTTAGAAAACCAAAATCCGTCACATTTAATTTTAATATCTACTTCTATCCTAAAAGCTCTTTTCAACATAAATGCTTCCCCTTCTGCCTCCACAAGGCTCTGTCTTTATCTGTGGCTCTGACGCTTCCTCCAGAGGCCAGCTGGCAATAGAGAATAGCTGTTTTTAAAGTTTACGCTCTGAATATTGTGATCTTTACACCTAGAGAATCCTACAGGTCTAATAACAGGAAAATAAAGCTCTTTGAGCTGCAGCTATTCAATAAAACAATTACTCATTGGCTACCTGCTATGTATACTGCACTGGATGCACCCAGGGACTCGGTGGTAAATAAGACTAAATCTTTACCCAACAAAGACTTTACCGTACAGTAGGAGGAAAGTGACAGATACATGACTGACAGTCATATACCTAGAAAAACATAAGATATATGCCATAAGAGAAGGGAAGTCAAAGGCTCTGAGAATCCAGTGTAAAACAATACTTTGTGTGCTTGTAGGCACCAACATGGAGACAGGTTATGAGAAACGGATAGTAACGGTTGATATTGTGGGCAAAAAGAACAGTATGAGCAAAAGTAAGGCATAAGGAAAAATGCATAGGAATAAAAAGAAGTTCAATTTATTAGATCACAGGGTATAAACTATGGAGCAGTAGAGAATGAACTGAAAGGCCATACCATTAGTTGGCCGGGGATGCTAAGATGCTACATTTGAGTTCAATCAGCAAAAGGGGTATAAGAAAGAATATGAACTAGGTAAGGGTGTTACTGCGTTTAACCTTTTTGGATGATGAAGTGAGGAGACACAGTCGCTCATCAGGATGCAGCTACTATAGTCCATGTAAGCTGTGATAAAGATCTGGAATGAAAATGATAATCAACATGGCCAAGAGCAATAAAATTAAGACAGAGTCAAAAACTAAAACACTGAATTTGCAGAGGATTGACTGCAGGGACACTGGAGAAGGACATTTTAATGACATCTCTGAGATAGTGAACTTCAGTGACATGAGGGAGCATGAGGCAACCCCGTAAGCACTTCGTATATTTTCTGTCATTCATTCCTCACTATAACAAATTAATAAACAATTCTCCCATTTTATATATGAAGAAATGGAGGATTTGAGAAAATGGTCAATTTGAACTGTAGTAAGTGACAAAGCTGGAGTCTAGATTGAAAACTTCTTGGTTACATTATAGTCTTTAGAAGAATGACGGTGATAGTAATAATAAAAACAAAAATATATTTTTAATTCCAAGTTTGTTCCCAGATATACGAATTAATTGACATCAACTTATCATATGCATGTATGTATAATCTAGTAACCTTATTTAATTTTCCTCATCTCTATAATAACCTGGCTAATTGGCAATATTACAGTACAAATAAGATTTTGATACAAAGGTATCAAAATAAATTAAAGGAAAATTAAACCAGAGGGGAAATTTAACCAGGAATATAAAATATAACTATGCATAAGGTACAGTTTAGAGAACAATCTAGGAAAGAATAAAAAATAAAACTTACAGGTTACATTTCACACTCTGGTGTTTTCTACACAGATGAAGATAATGAAATGAATTATCTAACTACATGATTAATTGGCACATTTTCTAGATTTTTCTCCCTAAAATGACAGAATTAGAGAGACAAACACTTATTTTAATGTGACCTAGGGATAGAATCTCAATAAAATTTAGTATGACTTTCAGGTCATTGTTTCTATAAAGAAATGACAAAAATCTGCCCTTATTTTATCACCTCCAAATGTCTTCCAATGGTGTATTACCAGGGCTGTAAACTAGTCAAACATCATCACATTATAGCACATCATAAATTTTTACCTGAACACATGAATACATTTTACATTATTGACCTTTATAGACTGAATTAATTTTGGACACACATACAATATAATATTAGACCATGAACAGATATTTAGAAAGCTTTGCTTCTGACCTCTAAAAAATGCTACTAAAATGAAATAGACTTCCTCTTATTTGTTTCTGGCTTCAATTTACATTTACTTAGCTTCTTTTGGTCATGATTTATTAGAAGTATTTATTAAAAGTAGACAGAAATCTTAAAGGCTCTGATGGTAATTGTGAACTGAGCACTTACTGGAAGCCATTATCTGCCCCTAATACATCATTTAATAGGCACAGGAGGTGACATGGTACAGGAAGAACACAGATTTGGGAGCCCATCGATGTGGCCCCACTTAGCATCTCTAATCCTCCACTGTTCCTACAGGATACCTGTGAAGAACACCTGAGTGGTAATGCTGGGGCGGGGAGGAAAGATGTTGGGAAGACACCTGGCCACACACCTGGCATACTGTGGGCACTCTGAAAATGGAGTTGATATTTTTGGTAAGCTTTCTCAAAGGGGCAAACACTGAGTGGGAGTGAATTAGAGGCAAGGAGACATGACATGAGAAGTGCAAAATAGAGAGGGAGAAAAGTATGTGAGATGTGGTCAGAAGAGAGGGAGATAATTTTTCATATATAAAAAGCCCCAGGGAATTCAGTAGAGATTAATATATACACTATTGCCAGGCACGGTGGCTCACGCTTATAATCCTAGCACCTTGGAGGCCAAGGTGGACAGATACTTGGGCTCAGGTGTTTGAGGACAGCCTGGGCAACATGGTGAAACCACATCTCTACAAATAATACAAAAATTAGCTGGGTATGGTGGCATGTGCCTTTAGTCCCAGCTACTCAGGAGGCTGAGGTGGGAGAATCGCTTGAGCCCAGGAGGTTGAAGCTGCAATGAGCCATGACAAAGCCATTGCACTCCAGTCTGGGCGACAGAGAGACATCCTGTCTCGAATAATAATAATTAATAATAATACATACACTATTATTTTAAAAGCTTGGAACACATTGGTGCAGTTGGTTTTCAATCAAATGCACATCCCCAGCCCTATAATTTCTGTTTCTGGAGATAAAATACTTTTTGAATACTTCTCGGCACTTTTTTTATTTTAACAAAAAAATTGGCAGGAGGGAGATGGGTGCATCTTTTCTTCCATCTGTATTTCTCTCCTGCCTCAGCTTGTGGGTGAGTAAAATGCTCTGCTGACGTTTGGTGAAATTCTTGGGGCCAGACACCTCATCATCTTGTACGTTTAGAGAGTAGACGTGCTTTCAGTGCTTCAAGTAGAAGTGCTTCCACTGTAGCACTAAGGATAAATCAGGTAAAAATCACATCTAATTTCTCCTTAGTGCTAACTAACTAAAAGGGGACATTTTTGACAAGCAAATTTGCTTCTCAGAATTGAACAGGGCCAGGCGGATTGGCTTACGACTGTAATCCCAGCACTTTTGGAGGCTGAGGCAGGCAGATCACTTGAGGTCAGGAGTTTGAGGCCAGCCTGGCCAACATGGCAAAACCCCGTTTCTACTAAAAATACAAAAATTAGCCAGGCATGGTGGCAGGTGCCTGTAATTCCAGCTACTTGGGAGGCTGAGGTAGGAGAATCACTTGAACCCTGGAGGCGGAGGTTGCAATGAGCCAAGATCGTGCCCCTGCACTACAGCCTGGGTGACAAGAGCAAGATTCCATCTCAAAAACAAACAAACAAGAAAACCAAACAGGCAGATACCTAGATGCTCCCTGTTCTAACATGACAAATGTGAGAGTGTTACAGATGAAACAGGGGATAGATAACAGGACCAATGGATGGACCACTTGCTAAAATGGTCCTTCTCAAAATGCTCTTGAGGATGATGCTGGACAAGATTTAGAGAAATCCATTAAGTCCTGAATTGGCTGCCTCTTTTAAAATAACATCTTGCAACTTACAAGTCCAGGGAAAATGTATTCTTGGTGTGTCTATAACAGAAGAAAATGGAAACACTGTGGAGGGAACAGAAATACTCCAATGGGCTCATTGTAACATTACTGTTACCATTGCCATGACCAGCGTCATTGATCCACCCAACTCATCACATAACCTTTTGATTATACTTTTGCTTCCCACATATCACTGACATGATTTGCTTTCCATACAGTCTATCTATATGGAAAAATGTACTGATCACATGGAATCTGTTCACAGCATCAGTGAATTCCAATAGCAATTCAAAAGAATAGTTTCTATTTGTGATTGAATTTCTTACGTCATTCAACAAAAAGGAGCTAATTGTGTAGTCATAAATTATTTTTTAGTTGTGTGCTAAATTGTGCAGTTATATCCTGTGTGGTAACTCTTCTTTTAAAACTATAGAAATTCTAGTAATTTATGTACATACATATGTTGAAGTTATACATATGTACATATATAATGAAACACACATATGTCAATATATGTGCTTATAAAGAAGACGTGCAAAATCTTACCCTTTGTATAAGAATGACTAAAAAACATGAGTTCACCTGTCTTAGCATTCGGTGTCCTCAGAGCCATTCCCATCACCACAGTTGCTTACTCTTCTCAATTCAATCTTCTGGCACCACAGCCACTGTTTTCAAGAACTTCCCGGTACTGACCTCAGCTGCTTCCACAAAACTGACTCTTCAATAACGTGCTGAACTTATTTCCCATTCAATACGACTCTGATTTTGATGGTGGCCCAATATGACTGTGATTCTGATCCACAGAGTCTGACCTGAAGTCCATCAGCCTAGAATCTCATCCAAGTTCTACTACTAAAGAGAGAACTATTTGCATAGCTTTAAATGCAGTACTTTCTGCTTTAATGACCTCTATCCTGCATTCCTCTATAACTCCATGTTAGCCTGTCCCTTAAATGTAAATAAGTAATTGGGAAAAATTTTTTCCCCTATATACACTCTCCCTCAAATTCCTCATCTATAAAACAGGTTTTGAAAGTTAAAAAGACAATGTTAGAGGATGGGCATGGTGGCTCACACCTGTAATCCCAGCACTTTGGGAGGCCGAGGCGGGTGGATCAGCTAAGGTCAGGAGTTCGAGACTAGTCTGACTAACATGGAGAAACTCTGTCTCCACTAAAAATACAAAAATTACCCAGGTGTGGTGGTGGGTGCCTGTAATCCCAACTACTTGGGAGGCTGAGACAGGAGAATCGCTTGAACCGGGGAGGCGGAGGTTGCAGTGAGCTGAGATCATGCCACTGTACTCCAGCCTGGGGGGTGACAGAGTGAGAATCCCTCTCAAAAAAAAAAAAAAAGAGATAATGTTAGGAAGAACAGTTCCACACATAGTACATGAAAATATTTAAATTCCTTTCTTCCCAGGAGTGGATACTTTTATCAGTTTCATATCTCCCTAATACACTCTCTACACTGCAGAAGAAAGTACACATTCACACTATCTCTCCAAGTCAACAGATAAATCTGATATGTCTTTGCTTAGGAGGTTAGCCTTGTCAGGCCAATAATCTGTGTCATTCTCACTCTTCAAATACAATTGCACTGACATATGGGGCAGCTGACTACATTTTGGAGAGGTTAAATGAAATTATGAAAGCAGAAGCTTTGATCTTCTGGCCTGCAGTGTGCCTGGCGAATACAATCGATAGTGCTCTGCTTCAATATGTGTGGTCTTTTTTCCTAAGAAATCAGTTATTGAAACATGTCTTTATTAAGCATGTTGAACCGCCAGAAGAGCTATATTAAACAAATGTGTTTTGTTCTGCATTAAATGAATTTCTGAGAATAAGAAGTGTCTTCTCATGTAAAAATTCGTCTTAACATCATAGGAAGTAAGACAATGGGCTCTGGTTTAATATAATTTTTTCTCCATGTTTAAACTTCTACAAACTTAAAAAATAAAAATTTTTAATTATTATGGCCCACTGCTTAAATGTAACTGTAAAAAAACATGGTTGCATGTTTATACACATCGATGCTATTATGAACCACCTGAAAAACTGCATAAATTTTTTTTAATTCCATAATTACAACTTTACAAGCTTATAGCTCCTCAGGAACCATTACAGACAACAAAATAAATAATATACACACTGAAAAGGCCCTGGTCGCACTGTCCAACAATCATCACATATGCAAAAGAAAAAATCTAAATCACAGGCTTGTTTTATATGATGAGGTCCTACTGCTATAGAGTTTCCTATTTTAGGGTCCATGATGAACTCCAGGGGTTCCATAAACCCCTGACACTGTATGTAAAAAAGTGTGATAGGCATTTTTCTGCACAGAGGTTTCATAGCTTTCCCTGACTGTTAAAGTAGTCCATTACACTTCCATATCAACAAAAAATAAAAGACTAAGAGTATTATACTTCAACTGTGAGGAATAAAAATATTAGAAAAAAGATAAACAATCAAATTGAGATTTGATTATTGTAGTCAGAAAAGGAAAATTAGCAGCCCCACTGTCTTATGTTGTTGTTTGTTAGTATGCTTTTGGTACCAGAAATCAGTCAGAAAGTGATTTTTACTGTTTATGGGATGAAATTGATTTAATTAGGAGAGGAAGGTATTAAAAGACATGAGCAATTCTCAAACTTGAGTAGGTTCAACCACCTGGAGGTTTGTTATAGTACAGAGGCCGGCTCCACCTCCCACAAATTCTTCAGGACTGTGGCGGAGCCCCAAATCTGAATGTTTAACAAGCACATGGGGTGTTACAGATATAGGTAGTCAACAGAACCCCTAGCGAGAAACACTTCATTCCTTCTAATCCATTACAAATTTATCTTTAAATAGTTTGCTGTAATTTGTAAGCTAGATATCCCTGAGGCAAGAATCTGTTTATTGACATTTTTTCCAAAAAGCAACAACTAAAGCTCTTACCAACTTCATGATACAGAGTAAATCCAAAAAAAGAGAAACACTTATACGCCAACGGCTACTTTTAATAATTTTCAGTATATCAAATGATAATTTCAGAAGCCATTTTATTAACTGCTGTTCACTAAAATAGGAATAAGTGAAAACCAAATAATCACAAAGTTACATTACAAATATTACAAGACTGAGGGTTAAATATAAAAACAATTTATTTTATATTCTGAGACAGTTTATCGGCTTAATAATAACATTTTTAATACATCCATAATAGTTATAGGATCCAAAAGCTGTCAGAAAAGTTATGAGGCTTCTGGTTAATTCTCAAACACTCATTAGTTCCATATGTCTGGGAGGAAAAACAGGAAGGGGTTTTATTGCAAGGTCTAAAATAAACAGGCCATATAAATTTGACAGCTCATTATGATAAGTGAAAAAGAAAGAAATCAAAAGAAATCAAGGATATAGGCAACATCTTAACCATTATTCCCAATTTGGTGTTTCTAAACTATAGATAATTTGAAACCATAAAATTCTAAAAGATATTGTGAGAGGGTACAGTGCTTTTAATTGTAAAACTTCAAAATGATATCACCCTGATAATTGCTAAAACTGCATTTACACCCTGCAGGGTACAAGTAATAAGGCCAACCTAGTATTCCTCAAAACATAGCCATCATTTTAATAGTTCTACCATACGTCTCAGCAATGCAATTAATTTTCTGGCATTTATGCAAGTTTTCTACGGTGAATCCATGTGAACTCAGACATTGTGAGGCAATTTTTATATGTGGGATACACAAATAGCCTTGTCACTCAGGAACTGCCTCCTTAATGCAAAAACACCAGCGTATCTGTCTCATTTCCATTATCCCCAGACATGGCATGTGCAGCACATAAGGGTGGCTGACAGAAAACTGTAGTAACTGTGGCTGGTCTATAATAGTCTGGCAATAAAGCTGGTGGCAAATATGGTGCTCTGACAAGTATGGAGACACCCAACCAAAAAGAATCAGTGCTAGATAACATCCCTTTACACACATCACTTCTGGGTCAATTTGCAATAATCAAAGTCTTCTTAAAATGACATTCATATAAAAATACAAGTTTAAGTGTTTGCTATTCAAATTAGTTTCCAGAATCAGTGGGAAATATGATGTCACATTGGCAGTATTCTTTTATGTGCCACCCAGGTTCTGCATGTCAGACTTAAAACATCCAAGAATATTTTTCACTGTTTGCCTCAGTCACATGTATTGCAATAGAAGGATAATAATATTTGTTCACAATATTTTAATTTATACAAATTAGAGATGAGATTCTATTAGGAAATTCATAAATGCAATAAATTTAAAACCCATGGCAAAGATGTGATTTCCAACAAGGCAAATTTCATATATTATATTAAATCTGCTTACGTAAAGAAATACATTTATACTATTTTCTTGTATGCTATTTTATCTATCACTTTTCAAACTCATAGCTATCCAATTGACTTTGACATTAGGATATAATGACATTCTGGACAGAGTAGAGGTACGACTGCTGCTCCAAAGACAGTGAAGGGAATCATTTCATTTCAGTGATAACACCAGGAGAAAAAGAATAGTCACTGGTGTCCTATCTCAGACAAGGAAAGACGCAGAAGACCAAAGTTCCTTTAGATTCACCTTAGAGTTCAACATCCTTCTAGGAAAAACCTGAAGACCTAACAAAGTTAATGACCTTCTGATTTTGTCACAGAAAAGTTCAGTGAGGGCACCCACCCTCCAGACTACAGAGCTTCACCCTCCTGCTTGGACCTTCAGTTCTTCTCAATTAAGATGAAGGGCCTTGCACAAGTTACTTATGTAGTATAAGGCTAACCTTCCTCATCTGTAAATTTGGATATTGATGAGTACTTTGTAAGGTTGCTTGGAAGATAACATGTAATAATGTATGTGAAACATTTGGCACAGCACCTGGCATATAAAAGTACTTAAGTGTAGCATTAAGTAATGTATTATTTAACTAATAATAAAAACTGTTAATGTTTTAATACCTATAATAAGTTTGATTCATGGAAAATCTCCCTTTCCAGCAAATAGTCAAACATTATTGTGGTGACATTTTTCCTCTACAGATAAGATAAAGCCAGACAACTTGGCATGCGGCATATGTTCTAAAATTGTATAAGCTACCAAAGGCAATGGAAAAGCACATGAGTGCATTTTAAAAATTAAAATGTCTTTTGATTGCTCTGCCTTATGTCCTGTGTTGAAAAGAGGCACTGACAGAATCAGTGTCTCTATAAATGATGGATTTTGTACAGCATAAAAAAGGCATAACAAAGTATATTTCAAATTTTGTTTTGAAAGCACTGATTCCCATACATCTTTGAAATTAAATTTCCCTCATGGTTCATCTTTAAACCCTTTACCTTGTACTAAGAGGAAAATATGAGTAAGAAAATAAAATTTATTGGGCAGGAGTGGTGGCTCATGCCTGTAATCCCAGCACTTTGGGAGGCCGAGGCAGGTGGATCACCTGAGGTCAGGAATTCAAGACCAGTCTGACCCACATGGTGAAACCGCATCTCTACTAAAAATACAAAAATTAGCCAGGCATGGTGGTGGGCACCTGTAGTCCCAGCTACTCAAGAGGCTGAGGTAGGAGAATTGCTTGAACCCGGGAGGTGGAGGTTGCAGCAAGCTGAGATAGCGCCACTGCACTCCAGCTTGTGCAACAAGAGTGAAACTGTACCTCAAAATACATATATCTGCAATTTCATTCAAATGTAAACTGCAGATAAACATTAGAAATCACATAAATGAATTATTTTGCTAGTCTGATTTTTCTATATTCTCCTCCTTTTTGTCATTCCTCCCGAATATTCCTCCTGAATATTCTCCCCCTTTTTGTCATTACTTCATGTACCTGAATTTCACTTGTATTTCTTTTTTTTCTTATGTTTTCATAAATACAATGAAAAGGCTAATGTTTCTAACACAGTGCCTTGTTTCTGCTTATCTGATAATGCAATAACTAATATTTCATTATAATACAATAAATGTTTGTAGAATGAATGAATGAAATGTCAGGTCTAATTCTTTGCTTTCTTTTTTATTAATATTAAATTTCCCATAGGTTTTCTCTGTCTACTTGGACTGCAGGCTGAAGAGATCATTGAATTTTTCTATTGTAGATTTGTGAATTATGTATAAAAAATGTGTTGCACTTCACAGAACTTTGGCATTTATTCACTTACACTGAGTAAGCTTGAGGTGAAAGAAGAAAGATCTTTTTTCTTAGGGGTAATTACTAAATTTCTACTATCATAATACAAGTCATTTTTTTCCCCAAGATAAAGCTAAATAGTTATAGGAAACTGATCCAAAAAAAAGACTCTTGCCCTTCACATTAAAACATATAACTTTACTGTACTCTGTGGTACACAGTAACAAGACATGAGGGCTCTGAATTAATCTTAGTGCTTATTTAGGAAACATCAATGATGATACTCAACATGATGATAATGATACACTAGTCTACAGAATGCTTGCGGATATCACACTAGCATCTGTAAAACATGGTACAACGTTTAGAAACATTTAATTAATGCCACATAATAGCACATATTTGCCTTATTCTCTTGGTTCCAAAGACTTCCATGGAACACCACATCTACTCTACACAGCAACATCTCTTTTTGGATTTTCTGTGGCAGTGTGTATTTATATAAAGTTCAGGAAGGGACAAGAAGAATTTGATTTCCACATATAAGTCAGATTATATAGTCTCTGTCTTTCTCTGCCTGGCCTATTTCACTTAACATAATGTTCTCCACATGCATCTATGTTGTCTCAAATGATAGGATTTCCTTCTTTTTAAAGGCTGAATAGTATTTTCCACATATTCTTTATCCAGTCATCATCCATTGATGGGCACTTAGGTTAATTCCACATTATGGCTATTGTGAATAATGCTGCAATGAACATAGGACTGCAGATACCTCTCCAACATACTGATTTTATATCCTTTAAATATATACTCAGTTAGGGGGATTGCTGGATCATGTAGTAGTTAGAGAGTGAAACGGTTGAGGTTGGGGAGATTGGGAAGGTGTTAGCTCAAGGATGCAAAATTTCAGTTGAACAAGAAGAAAAAATTCATGAGATCTATTGTATATCAGAGGTACAATAGTCAATAGCAATATACTGTGTACCTGAAATTTGCTGAGAGAGTAGATTTTAAGTGCTATCACAAATATAGAAGTTTGTGAAGTACTGCATATGTTAATTAACTTAATTTAGCCATTCTACAATGTATACATATATCAAAAGATCATGTTGTCACTTCAATAAGTGGTGCTTGGACTGGTGGACGTCTACATGCAGAAAAATGAAATTGGACACTTATATCATACCACTGGACAAAAAGCAACTCAAAATGAGTTAGAAACTTCAGTGTAAAACCTGAAACTAAAACTTTTGGAAGAAAACATATGGCTAAAGTTTCATGACACTGATCTGGGCAGTAATTTTTTTGATATGATACCAAAAGCATAGTCAACAAAAGTACAAACAGACAAATGGATTATGTGAATTGAAAAATCTCTGCACAGGAAAAAATAAAAATAAAAAATAAACATACTGAAGTGACAGTCTATGGAATGGCAGAAAATATTGGCAAGCCACACATCAGATAATTAATATCCAAAATAAATAAGGATCTCAAAAAACTCTATCACAAGACTCAAAAATAGGCAAAGGGCGGGGGGCGGAGCAAGATGGCCAAATAGGAACAGCTCCAGTCTCCAACTTCCAGCGCGAGCGACACAGAAGACCGGTGATTTCTGCATTTTCAACTGAGGTACTGGGTTCATCTCACTGGGGAGTGCCGGACAATCGGTGCTGGTCAGCTGCTGCAGCCCGACCAGCGAGAGCTGAAGCAGGGCGAGGCATTGCCTCACCTGGGAAGCGCAAGGGGGAAGGGAATCCCTTTTCCTAGCCAGGGGAACTGAGACACACAACACCTGGAAAATCGGGTAACTCCCACCCCAATACTGCGCTTTAAGCAAACAGGCACACCAGGAGATCATATCCCACACCTGGCCGGGAGGGTCCCACGCCCGGCCGGGAGGGTCCCACGCCCACGGAGCCTCCCTCATTGCTAGCACAGCAGTCTGTGATCTTGCGGCAAGGCAGCAGCGAGGCTGGGGGAGGGGCGCCCACCATTGCTGAGGCTTAAGTAGATAAACAAAGCTGCTGGGAAGCTCGAACTGGGTGGAGCTCACAGCAGCTCAAGGAAACCTGCCTGTCTCTGTAGACTCCACCTCTGGGGACAGGGCACAGTAAACAATAACCAAAGCAGCAGAAACCTCTGCAGACGCAAACGACTCTGTCTGACAGCTTTGAAGAGGGCAGTGGATCTCCCAACACGGAGGTTGAGATCTGAGAAGGGACAGACTGCCTGCTCAAGTGGGTCCCTGACCCCTGAGTAGCCTAACTGGGAGACCTCCCCAACTAGGGGCAGTCTGACACCCCACACCTCACAGGGTGGAGTACACCCCTGAGAGGAAGCTTCCAAAGCAAGAATCAGACAGGTACACTCGCTGTTCAGAAATATTCTATCTTCTGCAGCCTCTGCTGCTGATACCCAGGCAAACAGGGTCTGGAGTGGACCTCAAGCAATCTCCAACAGACCTACAGCTGAGGGTCCTGACTGTTAGAAGGAAAACTATCAAACAGGAAGGACACCTACACCAAAACCCCATCAGTACATCACCATTATCAAAGACCAGAGGCAGATAAAACCACAAAGATGGGGAAAAAGCAGGGCAGAAAAGCTGGAAATTCAAAAAATAAGAGTGCATCTCCCCCGGCAAAGGAGCGCAGCTCATCGCCAGCAACGGATCAAAGCTGGACGGAGAATGACTTTGACGAGATGAGAGAAGAAGGCTTCAGTCCATCAATTTCTCAGAGCTAAAGGAGGAATTACGTACCCAGCGCAAAGAAACTAAAAATCTTGAAAAAAAAGTGGAAGAATTGATGGCTAGAGTAATTAATGCAGAGAAGGTCCTAAACGAAATGAAAGAGATGAAAACCATGACACGAGAAATACGTGACAAATGCACAAGCTTCAGTAACCGACTCGATCAACTGGAAGAAAGAGTATCAGCGATTGAGGATCAAATGAATGAAATGAAGCGAGAAGAGAAACCAAAAGAAAAAAGAAGAAAAAGAAATGAACAAAGCCTGCAAGAAGTATGGGATTTTCTAAAAAGACCAAATCTACGTCTGATTGGGGTGCCTGAAAGTGAGGGGGAAAATGGAACCAAGTTGGAAAACACTCTTCAGGATATCATCCAGGAGAACTTCCCCAACCTAGTAGGGCAGGCCAACATTCAAATCCAGGAAATACAGAGAATGCCACAAAGATACTCCTCGAGAAGAGCAACTCCAAGACACATAATTGCCAGATTCACCAAAGTTGAAATGAAGGAAAAAATCTTAAGGGCAGCCAGAGA
The DNA here is from genome assembly GCF_003255815.1 of Theropithecus gelada. Taxonomy (NCBI): domain Eukaryota; kingdom Metazoa; phylum Chordata; class Mammalia; order Primates; family Cercopithecidae; genus Theropithecus; species Theropithecus gelada. The sequence goes on along the minus strand of NC_037671.1, from coordinate 148,401,298 downwards.
GAAAGGTCGGGTTACCCACAAAGGGAAGCCCATCAGACTAACAGCAGATCTCTCGGCAGAAACTCTACAAGCCAGAAGAGAGTGGGGGCCAATATTCAACATTCTTAAAGAAAAGAATTTGCAACCCAGAATTTCATATCCAGCCAAACTAAGTTTCATAAGTGAAGGAGAAATAAAATCCTTTACAGATAAGCAAATGCTTAGAGATTCTGTCACCACTAGGCCTGCCTTACAAGAGACCCTGAAGGAAGCACTAAACATGGAAAGGAACAACCGGTACCAGCCATTGCAAAAACAAGCCAAAATGTAAAGACCATCGAGGCTAGGAAGAAACTGCATCAACTAATGAGCAAAATAACCAGTTAATATCATAATGGCAGGATCAAGTTCACACATAACAATATTAACCTTAAATGTAAATGGACTAAATGCTCCAATTAAAAGACACAGACTGGCAAACTGGATAAAGAGTCAAGACCCATCAGTCTGCTGTATTCAGGAGACCCATCTCACATGCAGAGACATACATAGGCTCAAAATAAAGGGATGGAGGAAGATTTACCAAGCAAATGGAGAACAAAAAACAGCAGGGGTTGCAATACTAGTCTCTGATAAAACAGACTTTAAACCATCAAAGATCAAAAGAGACAAAGAAGGCCATTACATAATGGTAAAGGGATCAATTCAACAGGAAGAGCTAACTATCCTAAATATATATGCACCCAATACAGGAGCACCCAGATTCATAAAGCAAGTCCTTAGAGACTTACAAAGAGACTTAGACTCCCATACAATAATAATGGGAGACTTCAACACTCCACTGTCAACATTAGACAGATCAACAAGACAGAAAGTTAACAAGGATATCCAGGAATTGAACTCATCTCTGCAGCAAGCAGACCTAATAGACATCTATAGAACTCTCCACCCCAAATCAACAGAATATACATTCTTCTCAGCACCACATCGTACTTACTCCAAAATTGACCACGTAATTGGAAGTAAAGCACTCCTCAGCAAATGTACAAGAACAGAAATTATAACAAACTGTCTCTCAGACCACAGTGCAATCAAACTAGAACTCAGGACTAAGAAACTCAATCAAAACCGCTCAACTACATGGAAACTGAACAACCTGCTCCTGAATGACTACTGGGTACATAACGAAATGAAGGCAGAAATAAAGATGTTCTTTGAAACCAATGAGAACAAAGATACAACATACCAGAATCTCTGGGACACATTTAAAGCAGTGTGTAGAGGGAAATTTATAGCACTAAATGCCCACAAGAGAAAGCAGGAAAGATCTAAAATTGACACTCTAACATCGCAATTAAAAGAACTAGAGAAGCAAGACCAAACACATTTGAAAGCTAGCAGAAGGCAAGAAATAACTAAGATCAGAGCAGAACTGAAGGAGATAGAGACACAAAAAACCCTCCAAAAAATCAATGAATCCAGGAGTTGGTTTTTTGAAAAGATCAACAAAATTGACAGACCCCTAGCAAGACTAATAAAGAAGAAAAGAGAGAAGAATCAAAACGACGCAATTAAAAATGATAAAGGGGATATCACCACCGACCCCACAGAAATACAAACTACCATCAGAGAATACTATAAACACCTCTACGCAAATAAACTGGAAAATCTAGAAGAAATGGATAATTTCCTGGACACTTACACTCTTCCAAGACTAAACCAGGAAGAAGTTGAATCCCTGAATAGACCAATAGCAGGCTCTGAAATTGAGGCAATAATTAATAGCCTACCAACCAAAAAAAGTACAGGACCAGATGGATTCACAGCTGAATTCTACCAGAGGTACAAGGAGGAGTTGGTACCATTCCTTCTGAAACTATTCCAATCAATAGAAAAAGAGGGAATCCTTCCTAACTCATTGTATGAGGCCAACGTCATCCTGATACCAAAGCCTGGCAGAGATACAACAAAAAAAGAGAATTTTAGACCAATATCCCTGATGAACATCGATGCAAAAATCCTCAATAAAATACTGGCAAACCGGATTCAGCAACACATCAAAAAGCTTATCCACCATGATCAAGTGGGCTTCATCCCTGGGATGCAAGGCTGGTTCAACATTCGCAAATCAATAAACATAATCCAGCATATAAACACAACCAAAGACAAGAACCACATGATTATCTCAATAGATGCAGAAAATGCTTTTGACAAAATTCAACAGCCCTTCATGCTAAAAACGCTCAATAAATTCGGTATTGATGGAACGTACCTCAAAATCATAAGAGCTATTTATGACAAACCCACAGCCAATATCATACTGAATGGGCAAAAACTGGAAAAATTCCCTTTGAAAACTGGCATAAGACAGGGATGCCCTCTCTCACCACTCCTATTCAACATAGTGTTGGAAGTTCTGGCTAGGGCAATTAGGCAAGAGAAAGAAATCAAGGGTATTCGGTTAGGAAAAGAAGAAGTCAAATTGTCCCTGTTTGCAGATGACATGATTGTATATTTAGAAAACCCCATTGTCTCAGCCCAAAATCTCCTTAAGCTGATAAGCAACTTCAGCAAAGTCTCAGGATACAAAATTAATGTGTAAAAATCACAAGCATTCTTATACACCAGTAACAGACAAACACAGAGCCAAATCATGAATGAACTTCCATTCACAATTGCTTCAAAGAGAATAAAATACCTAGAATCCAACTTACAAGGGATGTCAAGGACCTCTTCAAGGAGAACTACAAACCACTGCTCAGTGAAATAAAAGAGGACACAAACAAATGGAAGAACATACCATGCTCATGGATAGGAAGAATCAATATCGTGAAAATGGCCATACTGCCCAAGGTAATTTATAGACTAAATGCCATCCCCATCAAGCTACCAATGACTTTCTTCACAGAATTGGAAAAAAACTGCTTTAAAGTTCATATGGAACCAAAAAAGAGCCCGCATCTCCAAGACAATCCTAAGTCAAAAGAACAAAGCTGGAGGCATCACGCTACCTGACTTCAAACTATACTACAAGGCTACAGTAACCAAAACAGCATGGTACTGGTACCAAAACAGAGATATAGACCAATGGAACAGAACAGAGTCCTCAGAAATAATACCACACATCTACAGCCATCTGATCTTTGACAAACCTGAGAGAAACAAGAAATGGGGAAAGGATTCCCTATTTAATAAATGGTGCTGTGAAAATTGGCTAGCCATAAGTAGAAAGCTGAAACTGGATCCTTTCCTTACTCCTTATACGAAAATGAATTCAAGATCGATTAGAGACTTAAATGTTAGACCTAATACCATAAAAACCCTAGAGGAAAACCTAGGTAGTACCATTCAGGACACAGGCATGGGCAAAGACTTCATGTCTAAAACACCAAAAGCAACGGCAGCAAAAGCCAAAATTGACGAATGGCATCTAATTAAACTAAAGAGCTTCTGCACAGCAAAAGAAACTACCATCAGAGTGAACAGGCAACCTACAGAATGGGAGAAAATTTTTGCAATCTACTCATCTGACAAAGGGCTAATATCCAGAACCTACAAAGAACTCAAACAAATTTACAAGGAAAACACAAACAACCCCATCAAAAAGTGGGCAAAGGATATGAACAGACATTTCTCAAAAGAAGACATGCATATAGCCAACAGACACATGAAAAAATGCTCATCATCACTGGCCATCAGAGAAATGCAAATCAAAACCACAATGAGATACCATCTCACACCAGTTAGAATGGCGATCATTCAAAAGTCAGGAAACAACAGGTGCTGGAGAGGATGTGGAGAAATAGGAACACTTTTACACTGTTGGTGGGATTGTAAACTGGTTCAACCGTTATGGAAAACAGTATGGCGATTCCTCAAGGATCTAGAACTAGATGTACCATATGACCCAGCCATCCCATTACTGGGTATATACCCAAAAGATTATAAATTATGCTGCTATAAAGACACATGCACACGTATGTTTATTGCAGCACTATTCACAATAGCAAAGACTTGGAATCAACCCAAATGTCCATCAGTGACAGATTGGATTAAGAAAATGTGGCACATATACACCATGGAATACTATGCAGCCATAAAAAAGGATGAGTTTGTGTCCTTTGTAGGGACATGGATGCAGCTGGAAACCATCATTCTTAGCAAACTGTCACAAGAACAGAAAACCAAACACCGCATGTTCTCACTCATAGGTGGGAACTGAACAATGAGATCACTTGGACTCAGGAAGGGGAACATCACACACCGGGGCCTATCATGGGGAGGGGGGAGGGGGGAGGGATTGCATTGGGAGTTATACCTGATGTAAATGACGAGTTGATGGGTGCAGCACACCAACATGGCACAAGTATACATATGTAACAAACCTGCACGTTATGCACATGTACCCTACAACTTAAAGTATAATAATAATCAATAAATTTAAAAAAAAATAGGCAAAGGGCTTGAATAGACATTTCTCAAAAGATGACATATAAATGGCCAACAAGTATATATTTTTTAAAAAGCTTGACATCACTAATAATCAGAGAAATAAAAACGATGAAACTAACAAGTCTTGGTGAGGCTGTGGAGACAAGGAAACACTTGTAAACTGTTGGTACTGCAAATTAGTAAGGCTATTATGGAAAACAGTATCAAAGTTCCTCAAAAAATAAAAAATAGCTGGGCGTGGTGGCTCATGCCTGTAATCCCAGCTACTCAGGAGGCTGAAGCAGGAGGATTGCTTGAACCTAGGAGGAAGAGGTTGTAGTGAGCCGAGATTGCGCCATTGCACTCCAGCCTGGGAGACAGAGTGAGACTCTGTCTCAAAAAAAAAAAAAAAATAGAACCACCATATGATCCAGTAATCCCCCTACTGTGTATATATTCAAAGGAAATGAAATCAGTATGTTGAAGAGACATTTGCACTTCCATGTTCATTGCAGCACTATTCACGATAGCCATGATATGGAATCAACCTAAGTGTCCATCAATGGATGATGACTGGAAAAAGAAAATGTGGTATCTATACGCAATGGAATACAATTCACTCTTATAAAAGAAAGAAATCCTATCACTTAAAAAAATAGATGTACCTGGAGAACATTATGTTAAGTGAAATCATCCAGGCACAGAAAAACGAATACCACATGATCTCATTTATATATGGAATCTAAAAAGTTGAACTCATAGAAATAAAGAGTAGTTACCAGTGGCTCAGGAGATGTTGGTCTAAGATACAAAATTTCACTATGAGGACGAAGTTCAAGAAATCTACTGTACAAGATAGTGACTACAGTTAATAACAATGTGTTTTCTTGAAAATTGCTGAGACAGTAGATTTGATGTGTTCCCACCATAAAAAAATGATGTGTGTGAATGCATATGTTAATTCACTCAATTTAGCAATTGTATATTGCAAAATAAGTTGTACATAATAAATAAATGCAATGTTTGTTTGTCAATTAAAACTGCATTTAAAATAAAATTACATAATGAAAAAAAGTCAGAAGTGAACTCTGGGAAAGAAGACCTTCTACTAAATGAGCCTACTAAGTACATAAAAACTGTACCCACAAGAACATAGATACAATGTCCTTTGGTTACTCATTGCTTCAATTCAAACTGCTTCTCTTTGTTGATAACATTGACTGGTAGACCCACCACTAGCCCTTAGGTTGGGGAAAAAAAATATATATATATATTTATTTATTTATAAATTAATGTATAAATAAATATATTAATAAATATATAGAGAAATATATATTTATAAATATATAAATAAATATATATTATATATATTTCTATATAAATAAATATATATTATATATATTTCTATATAAATAATATATAAATAATTTATAAATATACAAATAAATATATATACATATATTTTTTTTCTTTTTTTTTTCAGCAGTTTGCAAGTGTTATCAACCAGTTAGGCGGGGAAATGTGATTCAGTCCCTTCTAGCCTTCTACCCTGAGGTATCTTAGGTCAGCTCTCTGTATTACAGCTCATTTGGGTTCCCCCAGTCATTGCTGTTTGAGCTCAGGAGAGTGTTCTGAAATGAGTACCAGGAGAGAGATCTGATCACATCCCGAAGGATTATCAGTGCACATGTTCTGCAGTTAGAAACATTTAAAGAAAAAAAGCAGCTAGGCATGGGGGCTCTTGCCTGTAATCCCAGAATTTTGGGAGACTGAGGTAGGAGGACTACTTGAGCCCAGGAGTTGGAGTCCAGCCTGGACAACATAGAGAGACCCCACCTCTACAGAAAGTTTAAAAAAGAAAAAAAAAACCAGCCAGAGTTAGAGTGAAACCATGTCTCAAAAAAATTGTTTTTAAAGAAAATTGTAAATAATAATAATGAAACACTGATGCATCTAATCTGAATAAATATTTATGAAAGCATTATTTTTAATATTTTAGATAAGGTATTATAAGAGTTAGGGATGCATATCTGCTTCCAAGCAGTTTCCAATCCAAGAGGTAATTTAACACAGAAGTTAAAAGAATATATGGCCATCCTGCCCATATTCCCTTGTCTCCCCTTACCAGCTTTCTGCACACCAGCTACAAGCACACTTGCACCCACTCCCAGCCCCCGTAGCTCCTTGTCGCAAAGCTGCCCATAGACTGCCGAAACTGCTTTGCCTACACCCACAGGGATAGGTAAGTGCAGGGAGTTCATGTCACCTCCTGGACTTCTGCCTGTAACTAATGACTAACAGGGGTAGGGACATACAAACACTGTATCCCCCTGGCTTCCTAAGTGGGACTCTAAGGTGAGCCTCAGACTATCTGCAGAGCTACCTTGCAGAACTAAGTTACATTACACTCACCTCCTCCTGGGATTTTACAGGATCTCTCACCATTGCTTGGCATTCCATGTCTACTTCCCAACTCTGCTATTGGTTTTTTCCTAGGAACACTTCCTAGTCTATCATTTTTATATGAATTATCTCAGGGTCAGCTTCTGAAAGAAGATAACTGTTATTAGTATTAATTCTATTACAATGAAGAGTGACTGAAAATAATACAAAGATGAGTGAATCAGTTTATCTAAAAGTTGTACAAAGTAGTACAGGAGTTCAAAAGAGAAACTAATAGTATCAGGATCAGTGTAGGATTCCTGGAGCAAGTACAGCAAAGTTAAGGGAAATGTGGTTGCCAAAATCTCCAAAGGCTTTGAGTCTCAAGACAATGGGCTTATAGCTTATTCAATAGAAAACTGAAAATTATAGAAATGTTTTAAGTAGGGAGGACCATGTCATATGATTTTTAAAGTTTAGCTTAAATAATTAGGCAGAAATATCACTAAGTCCTAGAGCTTTACTATTTTTTTGTGGATGTAGTAGTGGGAACTCAAAACTGGCAGACATGCTGTGTTTTTCAGCTCTTTCTCTCCAAATCTGAATGCTGGTATGAAATATAATAGAGAAATATCACCAATGACCCAGAATTCTGTCTATTCTAAAGTATGGGTGCACTCTGAAAGTAAGCACACACCCTTTGACTCAGTCAAATCATCCCCAGTCCTTAAACGGACTGTGGCAGTGTATCAGTTCGTTCTCATGCTGCTATAATGAACTGCCTGAGTCTGGGTAAATTATAAAGGAAAGAGGTTTAATTGACTCACAGTTATACAGGCCTGAGGAAACCTCAGGGAACTTAAAATTGTGGTGGAAGGAGAAGCAAACATCTTCTTCACATGGCAGCAAAAGAGAGAAATTCCAAGCAAAGGGGGAAAAGTCCCTTATAAAACCATCAGATATTGTGAGAACTCACTGAGTATTACGAGAACAGCATGAGGGTAACCATCTCCATTATTCAATTACCTCCTACTGGGTCCCTCCCACGACACATGGGGATTATGGAAACTACAATTCAAGATTAGATTTGGGTGGGGACACAGCTAAACCATGTCAGGTAGCCTGCAAATATTCACACTTCCGAATCATACTGTAGTTGGCAGTAGTCTACAGATTCTTCTTCCCTTCATCCTTGGTCTCTCATTGCTGGGTATGGCTATTTATTAATCTAAGCTCTAGGCTCCAGTACAAGTTTCTAAAGCATCTTTTGTCTTTGAGCCACAAGATAACAGTAAACGTATACAGTTTAATCACTATAGTTTCATACTCTTTGAGGAAGTATTTCCACTTTCATCTCTTAACAGTGTCCACCTTTACGATGGCTTTTTGAAATAATATCTCCTATTTAATTCTTGGCTACAGATAGCATTTATTGCTCTAGGAGCTAGAATGCTGCTGCTTGATATATAAAGGTGCTCATGTTTGAAGTACTTGACTTTAAACCAACAATTCTCACCCTGACTGCACAGTGGATCCCAAAGAGAGATTTAAAGACATAAGATTCTCAAGCTCCACCCCATCTCCATTACCTAGGTCATAGTATTATTTTTAAGATTCTTTAGGTAATTATAAACTGCAGCCAGAGACTTTGCTGAAGTTGCTTATCAGCTTAAGGAGATTTTGGGCTGAGACAATGGGGTTTTCTAAATATACAATCATGTCCCTGCACGTTATGCACATGTACCCTAGAACTTAAAGTATAATAATAATAATAATAAAAAAATAAAAAATAAAAAATAAACTGCAGCCAGTATAAAGTCTCACCACTTCAGACTGATAGGTCTGGATTTTAGATATATCAATTTTAACAGTAAAATGAAAAGTTTTAGGTAACATTTGGCGAATAGTTAAAAACAAAGAGTGAGGTATATCATACTCATCTGTTGATGAGTTATTCTCACAAATGGGATCCTCATGAGACAAAGCTGGTATTTATTTTAATCATTTTAAAGAAAAGGAAACAAATCCTTCAAATGTTATGTAATATACTCAAGGTAATATAATCATAAGCAGTAGAATAAGACATCCATCTTTCATTTCTTCTTCTTTTCTTCCCAAAGGTCTCAGAACACTAATCTTCTAATTCCAAGCAGAAAGTTCCAACCATCAGTATACATGCCACTTGGTCTGATGAATCAAAATATAGCATCCTTCAGATCCCTTTGCTGAACAATACAATTATTTGTGTACGTTACTTTTTTTTTTTTTTCTGCTTGGCTGAACAGTTTAATACAAGCTAAGGAAAATGAAGCCATTACTGCTATAAGATCTAATCCCCTTCCACCATTTTTCAGGATATTGGTACTGCATATATTCAGAATTCCCCAAAGTCAGCTTGTGATAAAAACACCTTCAGACATGGCAGAATATGTTTCCGTTGGTACATGTTCATTAAAAATATACACTTTTTCACTATTGTGGATATGTATGTATTGATAGATGACACAGGCTGATTTAGGAAGAGATAAAAGCACATTTGGAACTTATTAGCCTTTCAACCAAGATATATAATTCTGAAATAAAGAATGTATTCCTAGTCAACAATTTTCCTCTGCTCTTAGCCATCTTACACAGTACTGGACTGAAAGTGCCATAAGGACATGTTCATACGTTTATCTCCATCTCCAGTACAGTGCCTGGAATAGAGTGGATATTTGTGAATGAAAGAGGAAATAAGAGACATGTGTATTTGTGTGTGTGTGTGTGTGTGTGTGTGTGTGTGTGTGTGTGTGGCGGGGGTGTGGGGGTGGTAACAGAATGGAAATGCCTTTAGAAAAGATAACTCCAATGGTATTCTTCATTAGCACACTCATTAGGAAGCCTGGGTTTGAAGAATATTGAAATGACAAGAAGACTATGTGCAAATACTGCTTGCTATTTCTTTTATCTAAAGAATTTTACTGTTCTTGTATTCTCTATCAAATTAGTTTTACTTGATGCAATGTTGCTATAAAAATTATTTTTTCTTCCTATTAACATCTCACTTAGTTCATCACAACTGAGATAATATCACCTCTAAAATGCAAAATATCAACTGCAAAGAGTAAGAAGTCTAAGCAACAGATGTTTACAAGTTAGACTAGCCAATTTCAAGAAACACCCATGGCGTAGAGATTTTAAATAAAAACAGCCCGTAGCTATTTGCATCTCTCCTTTATTTGGCTCAATGTTCTGGTAAGAATAGAAGCAAGTTTGGGGTTCACTTTTTAAGAATCGAGGCAAAAGCACAACCTATTTGGAGTAGCAGGAGGGGGAAAACCCTTCGCCTATGAGGACTTGACTAAATAAGCAAGAAAAGCCATTCATTCAAGCCAATTTCCCAACCTTTCCTACCACATTGAGGTTTACACACACCTAGAAATGATAGGGTTGAAAGCCGAATAACAGCTCAGCATATATACACTGAGTGTTGCTCCAAGCTTAACACTTTAATAGGGCAAAAATACAGCTCCTGCACGGTTAGAAAAATAAGATGCAAATAAAACATTCATATAAAAATGTAAGCTTCCAAAAGCATAGTTATAAAATTAGAATGGGTAGAATTCAAAGAAAAGAGAGATTAGGATAAGTCAGAGAGACCTGGTAAAGTGTTCATGTAAGAAAAATATAGAGTATTTAAAGATGGTGGAAGAAAGAAAGGGAAGTAATTTGTGGATATGTTAGATAAATAATAGAAGTTCAAATTTCCTACAAGTTTGTCCAACTGGCGTTTTCACTTGGAACCCTTTAGCATCACTGATCTTGGTCTTTTCTCTGTAACTATCAGAAATATAAGGTATACAGTCATTACTCAGTATCCATGGGGGATTAGTTCCAGGACCTCCCATGTATACCAAAATCCATGTAGACTCACTCAAGTCCTACAGTCGGACCTACAAAACCCGCATATATAAAAGTCAGTCTTCCCTATTACATGGATTTGACGTCCAGAAAATACTGTATTTTCAATCCATATTTAGTTGAAAAAATCTGATTATGAACCACAGAGTTCAAATTTGTGTTGTTTGTGAGTCAACTGTATAATAAAAATCAGAAAGATGAAGAGAAACCCAAATTATACAATTCACTTGAGATAACACAGGATTTGGTGTTAGGTATAAAAGGAAAACACATCACATAAGCAAAAATTGTTAAATCCCTATTTCTCATGCCACTTTGGTATTATTCTTTTTGATGACTGCATGTCTACTTATGAAATGTTTGAAAGTTATTACATTTTATTTATGTCAAAAGACTTGTGAGCTATTTGAATTCTATGCCTTTTTTTAAACTATTGCAGATGACTGGATTCTTCATATTATTAAATTGTTCTATGTCACAGGGGATATCACATTTTATAGTATTTGTACTCTAATTCAGAAGTGTAGCAAGCTACTAGCAAATAAAAGTACATATATTGATTTACTCCAAGCGTAGAAACCTATAATCAGAATATTCCACTTCAACATCTATTTGTCTCAAAAGTCTAAAATGACCCCTCGAAAACTCAAAATACTTCTATTCAATTGGTACTTAAGGTTGTTTTCCAATTAACATCTTAAAGCAAGTTTCTTCTCAAATAATGTTAAATTATTTTGTTCAGTATTCCCTCTATCAGTCAAACTAAGTAATTTTGTTTGGCTTTACTTGCTGAGATTTAGCCATAGGCCTGCATACAATAGCAAATCTTCTCAAATCATTCTAAATTGGAAATAATTCTTGATGAAGGGCATATTTCTAATACTGACCATATAAATATGGTCGCCATATGGTGATGTAGGAGGAACGTAAAATCGCACCTCAGGAATTGTCACATCTGTCAGCCTTGTACAGCAGGATTTAAACCAGATGATAAGATAAACTCTGCCATCAATCTGGATTGGTTACTTTCTTTAGACAACAGCATTCATGAGGAAGCACATATGTATCCATGTAGTATGATTAAGCTCTGCCTCCTCTTGCTCATAGATCTGTCCTGTTGTGAACTGAAGCTTAGATGTCCTGAAAGTTATTTCATCTGGTCAGAAAACACGTGTATATGTAAGCTACTGAGAGATCATTAAGGGGAGACAAGTAACAGAGATTTGGTTAAAGGGGGTGTGATTTAAAGGGGATATGAGCAGTTAAAGCGGATGTGAGCAATAGAGGCAGGGAGTGGAAGGAAATAAACCTACAAAAATGAGATTCAATATCTAAATTCCAATACATGAAAAATGTTAGTGAAAACAAAGTGAAACTAATTCTTCCCTCATCATCTATGCTTTAGCTAAACACTACCTTCTTCAAAATGCCCTGTACGTCTGGTTCCCTCTGCCAGAATCACTTTCCTCCCAACTCTTAACTAACTCCTCTTTATCTTTAGGATACAATTGGGGTTCAGAGAATGATACTGCAAAGTATGGCACTTTGGCAGGCTGAATGCTTTGAATTAAAGGAGAATCAAAGCTTCTCCGATATTCTCCTGCCCTCCTGTCTCTCACCCCTCTTTCTCCCCCAAAAGGGCAAGGCAGAGGCCTTCTTGTAAGTTCTCTTATCTACCTGATGAGAGAACCTCCAAAGGGGAACTTATCTGTCATTTTGTCATTAATCCCCTCTATGGGAATCTCATGAACCAGGGAAGACTGTATCACAGGAGCAGAGACCAAGGTCAAAATCATGCTCAGACTTTGTCACAGGCTATCACCTATTCTTCTGAGGGTTGTTCCTAGAAAACTTTTATTACCTGAGAGACTGTAGCTGCATCACAAGACAACCTTTATTCACTCATACATTTCCCCCATCACCCTCCCATAACTTGCGTTGCCACCACCCATCAGAAGCACCAAACCCCTGTTCTTTCTGTAGCTCTAATGCTATATAAATTTCAATCCCTTTACCCTATCTCAAGTCTCATATTTCGTGATGATAAGGACAGGATGCAGGGAAATACTGGGTAGAAGAGAACGAGGTCACTGGTGAGGGCTCTACCCTCAAGCCTGGACTCTCAGCCCTAAATAAAAATATACATTCCTGCTTTCCCGACCAAAAGATGCCTTTTCCAAAACCATCCTGGCCCTCCACACTCCCTGCCCTGTACCCATAAACAACCCAAGCTCCCCTGGCAAAGGAGCAGAGTGGCTCAGCAGAGAAGGAGAGAAGCAGCATCTGAACATTGAGAGGAAAAGAGGCAGCTGAACATTCGGGACTATCGTTCGTCCCCAGCCAAACTCCAGGGGAAGATTATCTTCCTGCTCCATCCCCTTTCCGGCTCCCCATCCCATTAAGAGCTATTGCCATTGCTCAATAAAACTCTCTGCATACACCACCCTTCAATCCGTTCATGTGACCTGATTCTTCCTGAATTCTGGACAAGAATTCGGGATACACTGGGTGCAGGAAGCCAAAAAAGCCGTCACACTGAGTCTTTGCTGAGTGTTTAACGCTTAAGCTGTGTGCAGTGGCAAAGCTGAAAGAGAACTGTTTGTACTACACACCCTCGGGCTCCAGAGGTTGCGGGCAAACCCTAGACATTGTCAAAGGCTAGTACAGGGTTCATTCCTGCCAGCACCCAAAGGCACTTGCCCCAGCTTGTGTACCTGCTCACCTGTGTACTCCCTATCCCAGAATGGGTTTGAGTGGCTGAGTAAATCAGCCACCCTGCTGCAAGTCCCATAAGAGGGTAAGGGAACTCTCCCATCTCAGTGGGACTCCTCTATGTGTATGCCGGTAACTAAAATGCTTTTTTTTTTCTCCTATTAATCTGTCTACTATCAGTTTATTTCATGGACTCAATTATCAAACCTTCAGAGAACAGACAGAAAGTTTTCCCTCCCCTATAAAACAAAATAAAATCAGTTTCTTCAGGAAGTTTTATTCAACCACTCAAGTCAAGGTTGGTTTTCCAACCATTTTGCTATATCATCCTGTAACCACTTCCCCATTTTAGCATTTAGCATATCACACTGACATTGCCTATTTATTTAGGTCTATTCTACATCAGATAGTAATTAGAAAAATAATTTAGCTAGTTGGCTATTAGTTCAGGCAAATAAGATATTAATGTCACATCGAGAAAGATATCTGGAGGATATAAACCTGAATTTCTCATTCACAGTTGTGGTTTTTGACTCTAGCACCATGACTGGCCAACAAGAGTAACATAAGTATTTGTTATTTGAATAAGGAAATTAGAGCAAAACCTGTGTCCAGAGAAGCCAGAAAACCAAGGTATGTATTACAGCACTGAATAGATAAGACCAGGATCTAGTTACTTGAGCTCAGATAAAGAATTGGACCAGATAAGAGGAAGGAGCCTCACTCCTAGAGCTTGAGTAGAAATTCAGAGCAAAAACTACAGACACTCAGACTAAGCATTAACTAGCATGGGGTCTTTAGCTGTTACTAGTTTCAGAACAAGAATGATCCCATAGCATTGGGCAGAGCTAATCCTGTAAGTAGAGGTTAAATTAGGGGAAAAAAACATAGACAAGAATCAAATCAGTCACCATTGCTAAAGATTACAGTTGTTAAAGTTGTAAAGTTCTTAAGAAGTGCAATAGAATATATCAACCTTATTATTTACATACTGTTATGAACTAAATGGTTGTGTCTCCTCAAGATTCATATGTTGAAGTCCTAACCCCCAACAAGACTATATTTGTATATAGGGCCTCGGAGGAGGCGATAAAGGTTAAACAAGGTCATAAGGATAGGGCCCTAATCTGATAGGTCTAGTGTCCTTATAAGAAAAGAAAAAGGCATGAGAGTACTCTCTCTCCACCATGTAAGGACACTAAGAAGGTGCCCATCTGCAAGCCAGGAAGAGAGCCCTCACAAGGAACTGAATCATCTAGCACTTTGATCTTGGATTTCTCAGCTGCCACAATTGTGATAAATAAATATCTGTTGTTTAAGCCACCCAGTGTGTGGCATTTTGTTTTGGCAGCCCAAGCACACTAATACATGCCACAAACTTACTTTTGTGTATAATGTCTCCAAATAATTTGAATAACTCGTCTTGTTAGCATTATTTTATCACCTTGGAGCTAGGGAAACAACAACAAAAAAAAATCAGATGTCTACTGATGTTGGTAGACAGATAGTCCTAAAATCACAATAGGCTAATTAACTCTTCCACTTCATCTACTGTGAAATTTTCCCATTATCTACTAACAGTATCCAACAGTTTAGTAGCGCATAAGATGGAGCACTCAATGAGACTTTCGAAAATCATCCTACACTTGTCATTCTGTAAGTC
Source organism: Theropithecus gelada (assembly GCF_003255815.1). NCBI lineage: Eukaryota > Metazoa > Chordata > Mammalia > Primates > Cercopithecidae > Theropithecus > Theropithecus gelada. The sequence continues at coordinate 148,386,231 of NC_037671.1, read as the reverse complement.
ATCCTATAGTTGCTTCCAAAAATATATGACTGACAAGGTTATACAATAACTGATCCAAGAAAACTTAAGCCACAGTCTTAATGATGATGGAGGATCCCTTGACTTTGCTACCGTTAGCTTTATTGGTTTTCCTTTTCCTGATGAAAATGATTGAAATGTTTTAAAAATCCATAGTATCCTGGATGTTAAGAGTTACGTAGGGCTGACTCAGCAGCTGTTAAGGTGAAGTGGTTCCCGTGACTATTGGTTGCATTACTGTCTTCAGGAGAAAGGGAGCCCTACCCGGAGTGTCATATCTGGGAAACTTCCTTAGACTTTGTACAGACCTCCTCTTGATGATGGATGGATGTCATAAAAGAAAGTTATGAGGTGTAAATTACCATCACAACTGAATTTGTCCCTGCAATGATAAGGGCAGTGGTCTGCTTACTTTTCAAAGGGACTGTAATATACAGTGTTATAAAGCAAATCACTCCTTTCAGTCTTATGTCTCCATATTTAATTCTTATGCCTTGAAAACACATATATTATACTCTGACATCTCACGATTGTAACACTGATTATAGACATTAGGCCAGTTTACTTTGGACCTCGTCCAAGATAATTGAATTAAGAATATCTCAAGTACTTGTTAGCAGTTGACCATACCTACAAATTGGTTCCAATGAGAGAGATATGTTAAAGTTTCCAAAGATATGGTGCAAAAGAAAAAAGAAGTTTAAGCTTCTTTTTCTTCTTCTATTTGTGTACATATACCGCCCTATTCACACTTTCTAGACTAGGCAATTTGCTTACTGCACGTATAGAAAAACAGTTTTGCTATAGTTCAAAAGTACCTGAGTTTGGAAATTTGTATGAGATTTACACTGCATTTTAAAGACACAGAGGAAACAAGTCCTGCTGGTTTGCAACCTTAAGCAATTGTGAAATAGAAAGAAAAGTAATAATTCTAATGGTCTCAAAGAAACAACTTGTTTCCCTTTTACACAAAGCTGTAAAATCCTATCTAGACTATACTTTGAAAAGTTTTCTAACAGCCCTACAGGAAACATATATAAATGGTACATAAATTATAAAAATATCAAATGTAACTAATGAAAGTGTTTTTTTCTACCACATACAAATCCCCGGATAATGAAATGTAGTCTTATTATACAATTTTCTGCTTTCTGATCCCCAAAAGTCAGAGTACAATAAAAACTGAATAATGCATTTTCATTTTTCTAAGCACTATAAATTATTGTGTATTTCAAGACAGGACAAGTACCTCAAAAAGATCATAGATATTTGACATCCATGACTATTTTGTCCTTTCAGAATTACAATACCTACATAAGCAATTACTTAAAATCATAAAAATATAACCAAGTTAAAAATTATTAAGTTTTTCTTCAATGTAAATCATAAAAATAATCAGGTTAGACAATCATAAGTTTTCCTTCAATCTAACATCTCTTTAGGTACAAATATGTGAGTTTTTGCTGACAGTTTTACAAGCTTAAAAATCATCTCTGATTAAAAGGAAAAACTGTGTTTCATTTTTTCCCTATGGTTGTATAATTTTTTTTGGCACAAGAGATATAAATTTATATGTAAATCTTCTGAATATGACTTTTATAGTTTAAAAAAGTGTTTTTAGAACATTATATAATCATATACAAAGAATACAGAATTTCCCTAAGTACTTTGGATAACAGTAGTAATTAAATACACACAAACATACAGACTAAGACATGTACATAAACATAAAGCATTTGTCAATTACTGTTCCTGCCATACTTATGAATTCCAATGGTTATAAACTGTAGAAGAAAAAAAGCTTTCAAGGTGATTATTATTTTATCTAAAATATTATGCCAAAAATACATCCATGAAATTGAAAATGTGGAAAACAAAAACTGTTAGAAATCAATTTATTTTTAATCATATCCACCTGTAGGGGAAGTTTTTTAACAATACATTTATTGTTGTCAGGAGTTTTGCTTTGTATATTTTTTTCTTGACGTTTGAAGCATTTTTCCTGTAACATTTGTTTATATGCTTTAAGAGGCTTCTGATTTTGAAGAGTGACATTTTGAGCATAGGAACATCTTCTTTCATAATCATTCCTATATTCTCTCTATTAATAATCCCTAGATAAATACCCATGAATCAAAAAGGAGACTGGGAATAATGTAAAACCATTCAGTTATTTAAAAGCAGAATTAATGACTAATAGTATGCTACTAGTTAACCTCAATTTTGCTGTAGTGCTGCAAAAGAAAAAGTAGGTGGGAGGGAGGGTAGTTAACAGCCAATGTGAAAATAAATCCGTAAAGTCAGAAAAAGATTGGGCTATTAACGGGAACTACAAACTCTCCAAGAACATTTTTTTAATGAAACAAAACAACACAAAATGCTTATTTTGTGTTGTTTAGGAGTAACTCAACAGAAAGAATAGGATTGGAGTACATATTCTTTATAGACACACTTAAGCATCTAAAGATTGTCTGCTAATTACATTTCCGTAAATCAAATCAACTTAAAATAATTTTTACAGATGAGGAGTCTATAAGTCATTTTTAAATAACTTTACAGTATTTTTCTTAAGGTACTAAAAATTATATTAATTACAAACTTTACGACTTGTAAAAGTTACTCTGAAATTGACTCTAATCTTTTTTTTTTTTTTTTTTTTTTTTTTGGAGTGTTTAGAAGTATCTTAATGATCTTCAAGATCCTTTTTTCTTCTGCAAGTTCAAGCGGGAAGGATATGCTCTGCTCTGCCAGCCTTCTGCGCTAACCAAATAGGACACACAGAGTCCCTCTCCCCCTAAACAGCATAAACTAGTTGCTGCCCTCTGTTCTTGAGCTGCTCTGCTTCCTGGACTTGAAGCAGGGCAGGATAGCTACAGCGCAGATGGAGCTGAAAGCTAAGTATGACTGGCAACCCTGCAGGTTAAATTGTGAGAGAGGGTCATTATCCGCATGCAAGAAAATACATTGCTAGCAGCACCCTTAAGTGGGGAAAGGGAGAAAGAATAGATTTTCTAATCTAACCTTGGGAGGTAAATTGCCTTTTTCTAGCATACGGGGTGAAATCTCAGTTTTGTTTTTTTTTTGAAAGACACTTGATTTCAAATGCACGTTTAAATGGTAATTACTCATTTAAAAAGATTCGCTGGCCCCCTGACCCCGTTGAGTAGAAAGGTAATAAAACACACTGCTTTAACATAATAATCCCTTCAAGAGTTGTGTTTACTTTATGTGTGTCTGTAGATAGACTATTTTGCCTGAAGCACATTTATTTTGACTCCTTATGTGAAATGAAATCAATATATTAAGTATTTCTTATCAAATGGCATTTTGCAACATCATTTTTTTTCCAAATATAAAATCCAAAACCTTCCTAAGAGTGGAAATTCGACATAACTCAAGTAAAAACTACTTCAGACAGTAGCAGAATAAATATTATAACTTTCATATTAAAAATTGGCTTATTGCTCTCTTGATCAGCAATGGAGGGACAAGGACACTCATTATTATATAAATCATCCTCCAGAATTTATGAGGTAATAAAAGCAGCAAAATACAGATTCATAAAGGAGAGAATTTATGAAGTAGCTTTCAAAACCCTTTCAGTTAAGTTTCCATATATATTAGAAACTAAAACGTTGACTTAAGGACTTTGGCTTATGGTTATTCACTTATTAAAACATCGTATTTGCCTTATTTCAGTTCTCCTGATTTCAGAAAAAAAAAAGAGAGAAAATTTAAAATCACTGTTGCATTCCTGAAACAAATTTTTGGTGTATATTTTCTAAGAATATTGCATTAGGTACTCTGCCATTCTTTTCTGGAAAATCCTATTTGGGGCTTTTTCTCCTATTGTGGGCCACCACTTCAAAGTCTTGTTTATTCTGCAAGATCCTACTACCAAGGTATACTTGCATAACTCTGTTTTATACACACTGTCCTTTCTCAAAGTCAAGTTCCATCTACAAAACTACCTACAATCTGTTCAACTAATTCCATGCACAAGGACATCTTGGAAATAATACATTGAAAGGTAATTTTCACATCACTTTCCACAAGATGGAATGTTCCACAGTAAAACAGAAATGAAAACTGTCTCAGATTCCCTCTAAATAAGAAATAGTCCAACACTAAGCTAGACAATGAAATCAGAAAAAGAAAATCAGAAACAATGTCAGAGCATAGTAAGGACTTCGATTTTACTCTGAGTGATAAGATAGGCCAAGGAAAATTTTTGAGTGAAGGAAAGACACGAATTTTGTCAACACAATCACTCAGACTATTATGTTGAGAATATACTGTGTTATATTTGTAAGAATCAAACAGTCATCAAAGGGAAATACGATGAGTTTGGACCTGAGTGGTAAAAAGTGAGAAGTAGTTGGATTTTGGATATATTTTAAAGGTAGAATCAACAGGATGTTTTGATAGAATAAATGTGGGTGGAAGAGAAACAAGAGTTGCCAAGGATGAGTACCATTTTTGCTAACAACTGGAAGGGCAAAATCCCACTAACTCAAATGGGGTATGATAGAGGGTTGTAAGACCTATGGAGCTGGAAGACAATAATTGGAAATCCTATTTGAAATAGCAGGTTTGCTTACATAATCTTAAAAGTCACTTTCTCCGAGAATGGTGTAATAACAAATTTCTAATTGAAAAAAAAAGTCAGGTATAAAATAAAACATGCAGCATAATTCAAATGCTATATAAAATACCAACCACACATCTGTAAAGTGATTTTTAAGTATAAACACTTAACAGTAGTTATTCCTGGATGGTAAAACAAAATATGGGTGAATTTATTTCTTCTCTATACTTTTAATAAGCATATGCTACTTTTACAATATGAACGAATGTAATAAACACCTCGGATTTATGTAACATCAGAGCATGTTCTAATATGTCAACATTCACTCATTTGTTGATCAAGGTTATTTTAATGTGTATCTTTTGTGGGGAATGAAAAATAAGTCAGATACATGTGTTTTGAGGTACTCATAATATTTTATTTTTTGACAAACATTATTTGTGATAATTTTAGATTTACAAAAAGGTTGCAAAGACAGTTCCTGTGTACCCTTCACCACGATTCCCCAATGTTAACATTTTTATATAACCATTTGTACTTTTCTCTAAAGCAAACAATTAACATTAGTACATTACAATGAGCTAAACTACAGACTCAATTCAGATTTCACCGTGTTTTCCACTAATGCCACTTTTTCTTTTTTTGGTCCAGGATGAAAGCCAGGATACCGTATTTCATTTAGTCACCATTTTCCTTAGCTTCATTCCAAATTGTGACAGTTCCTCATCTTACCTAATTTTTCATGACCTTGGCACTTTTGAGGACAACTGTTCAAGTATTTTGAGGTCCCTCAGTTTGGTTCTGTCTCCTGTTTTTCTCATGATTAGTCTGCAGCTATAGATTTTGGGGAAGAATGTCACAGAAGTGCAGTGCACTTCTCATCACATCATATCAAGGGGTACATGATACCAACAGAATTTCTTGTGGTAATATTAATCTTGGTCATTTGTTTAAGGTTCTTACTGCCAAGCTTCTCAAGAGTAAATTTACTGTTTTTCCCTTTTCATACATTATTTTTTGGAAATAAGTCACTTTGTCCAGCCTACGCTCAAGGGTAGGGAATTAAGATTCACCTTCCTTGGCCGGGCGCGGTGGCTCAAGCCTGTAATCCCAGCACTTTGGGAGGCCGAGATGGGCGGATCACGAGGTCAGGAGATCGAGACCATCCTGGCTAACACGGTGAAACCCCATCTCTACTAAAAAAAATACAAAAAACTAGCCGGGCGACGTGACGGGCGCCTGTAGTCCCAGGTACTCGGGAGGCTGAGGCAGGAGAATGGCGTAAACCCGGGAGGCGGAGCTTGCAGTGAGCTGAGATCCGGCCACTGCACTCCAGCCTGGGCCACAGGGCCAGACTCCGTCTCAAAAAAAAAAAAAAGATTCACCTTCCAGAGCAGGGAGTTCTAGAGATATTAACATTTTAATATAATGAGGCATTATCCTTTCTCCACCATTTGTTATTTGATCATGTATTAATATCAATATGAAGTCATGGATATTTGTTTTATTTTGGTTTTACAGTATTTTTATTTTTGTATCATAGTATTTTTATTTTTGTATTATTTCAATTTTTGAATTATTTCATTTTGACTTTCCAATAATATTATAGAGAAGGTGTATTTTAATCAATGTTTTACAGGTGAGTATTTGATTTAATGCTATAAATGTATACAATTTACGACACAGTGTACTATCCAACCATGAACCTCAGGGGGAGCCAGAGAAGAAAACACTAAGTAGTGTGGACAGCAGAATACAAAAATTATAATAAAGTAAAATTTCACGCAATAGAGAATATCTATAGAATTCTAGGCAATAGCAGACCAAGACAACACAATTGTTTCGAAGAGAAGAGGTGCATACATTCCATTAAATACAAGCTGGAAAATAGCTATAAGATCATAATCACAAAATAAAGAATACACTCATTTATGCAAGGTGATGTCTCTCTGTGTCTGCACATAGAGAGTCTCTTCCAAAATTGAAGAGTAAACACCACATTTGCTTTACTTTATGTACTCAAGAAAATATCTATGAAAAAGAACAAAGCGAGATTACTCTTTAGTCATGAGAGAAAGGCATAATCAAAACATAAATAACCTTTACTGATGGATGAATAGACGGGCAGATAGACAGATAGTAAATAGATTTATCTCTTTTCCTATTTTTTAAAAAATGACAACTATGTACAGAATACTTTGATAGCCATGCACCAAAAACAAGAACACACACAGAGAAACTTAGGTTGAGAACCTAAACATGAATAAATTGATCAGACTAACAAACGTGGGTGGGTGGAATTTCAAATGCTCCTCTATTTTTGTGTTATAATTCAACAGTAACGGCAACTGATTGAATGAAACTGGATACAAGGAGATGTCAGTGAAATGGTTACTAAATTTAAATAAACACCTTATTTTTTCATTTATCCAGCTAAAATGAGGAGAGTAGCAGAGAATACTTCTCAATCCTTCTAAAAGGCTAAAACTACGCTAACACCCAAACCAGATACAGACGATACAAGAAAACAATAGACTAAGATCTCTCATGAACATAGATACAGAAATCCTCAACAGAATATTAACAAAACGAATCCAACAACGTATAAAAAGAATTACACACCATAACCAAGTGGGATTTATCACACCTATGTAAGGTTGGTTCAACATGCAAATACCAACTAATGTAGTCCATTAAATCAACAAACTAACAAATAAAAACCAAATGATATCAATACATGCAAAAAAAAAAAAAAAGCATCTGACAAAATCCAATGCCCATTCATCATAAAATCTCTCAGCAAATTAGGTATAGTGGGGAACCTCAACTTAATAAATCATATCTACAAAAAATCCTACAGCTAGTATACTTGATGGCAAGAAAGTCAAAGCTTTTCTATTAAGATAAAACACAAGGCTATGATGCTCCCTCTTTGTTACTACTTTTCAGCATCATACTAGAAGTACTAGCTAATTCAGTAAGCTAAGGAAAGTGAATTAAAATACACAGTTTGGGAAGGAAGAATAAAATGTTTTTCACTGGTGACATGATTGTCTATGTAGAAAATATAAAAGAATTGACAAAAAAAACTCCTGGAACGGCCAGGTGTGGTGGCTTATACTGTAATCCCAGAATGCTGGGAGGCCGAGGCAGGTAGATCACCTGAGGTCAGGAGTTCAAGTCCAGCCTGGCCAACATGGTGAAACCCCATCTCTACTAAAAATACAAAAATTAACAAGGCGTGGTGGCACACGCCTGTAATCCCAGCTACTCAGGAAACTGAGGCAGGAGAATCACTTGAACACAGGAAGCAGAGGCTGCAGTGAGCTGAGATCACACCATTGCATGCCAGCCTGGGCAACAGAGCAAGACCCCATCTCCAAAAATAAATAAATAAATAAATAAACAAACAAACAAACTCTTGGAACTAATATGCAATACTGCAAAGTTGCAGGATACAAGAGTAATATACCAAAGTCAATCACCTTCTTACATACCAGCAATGAACTAGTGAAATTTGATATTAAAAACACAATACTGGCCAGACATAGTGACTTGTATCTGTAATCCCAGGACTTTGGGAGGCCGAGGCAGGTGGATCAAGAGGTCGGGTGTTTGAGACCAACCTGACAAACATGGTAAAACCCCGTTTCTACTAAAAATACAAAAAGTAGCCAGGCATGGTGTCGCACACCTGTAATACCAGCTACTCAGTAGGTTGAGGCAAGAGAATCACTTGAATCCAGGAAGTGGAGGTTGCAGTGAGCCAAGATTGTGCCACTGTGCCCCAGCCTGGGCAACACAGTGAGACTCAAAAAAAAAAAAAAAAAAAAAAAAAAAAACAGGAAAAAAATTACCTTTTGCATAAGAACACCCCAAAATAAAATCAGGTACAAATATAAAAAAGATATATACAATCCATGTGAGGAAAACTACAAAATTCTAATGAACAAAATTAAAGAAGAAGTACATAAATTGAGAAATATTTTTCATGAATAGGAATACGAAACAATGTCAAGATGTCAGTTTTTCCCAACTTGATCTGTAGCTTCAATGAAATCTAAATCAAAATTCCAGAAACTTATTTTATACATATCAACAAGTTGATTCTAAAGCTTATATGGTAAGGCAAAAAACCCAGAACAGTCAACACAATATTGAAGATGGGAGGACTGATACTACCCAGCTTCATTACTGCCCATAAAGCTACAATAATCAAAACAATATGGAATTGCCTAAAGAACAGACAGATAAATCAGTGAGCACAGAAACAGACCTATATAGATATAGTCAATGATTTCTGATAAAGGAGCAAAGTCAGTACAATGGAGCAAGAATAGTCTTCTCTACAAATGGTAGAACAACTGGACATCCAGATGCAAAAAAAGTGGCTCTAGACACAAACCTTACACCTTTCACGAAATTAACACAAAAGAGAGACTTAAATGTAAAACACAAAATTATAAGCTCCTACAACAAGACACAAAAGAAAATCCAGATAACTTGGTTATGGCATTTATATTTTAGACAAAAAACCAAAGAGATGATCCATAAAAAAGAAATTGATGAGGTAGACTTCACTAAATTAAAAGCAAATTTCAAAAGAATGCGAAGACAAGCCAAAGACTGGGCAACAGTACTCGCAAAATACATCTGATAAAAGACTATTATCCAAAATATACAAGGAACATTTAAAACTGAACAATATGAAAACAAACAGCATATTTAAAAGTAACAGACACCTCATCAAAGAAAATATACAGATGGCAAATAAGCATATAAAAAATGTTCCACATCATATATAACCTGGAAATGCAAATTAAAACAAGAACGAGATACTTCCACATGCCTGTCAGAATGTCCAAAATCTGGAACACTAACAATACCAAATGCTGGTGAGGATGTGAAGCAGCAAGAACTCTCATTCATTGTTTGTAGAAATGCAAAACAATACAACCACTTTGGAAGACAGTTTAGTGGTTTCTTACAAAATTAAATATATTCTTACCATAGAATACAAAAATTGTGCTTCTTGGCATTTACTCAAAGGTGTCAAAACCTTATATCCACATAAAAACCTGATCATGGATGTGCATAGTTGTCTTATTCATAATTACCAAACTATGAAAGCAACCAAGATGTCCTTCATTGGGTGAATGGATAAATAAACTGTGATAATCGGACAATGAAATACTATTCAGCGCTAAAAAGAAATGACCTACCAAGCCATGAAAAGACATGGGGGAACTTTAAATGCATATTACTAAGTGAAAGAAGCCAATCCAAAATGGCTACATACTGTATGATTCCAACCATATGATATCTGGAAAAGGAAAACCTACAGAGACAGTAAAAAGATCAGTGGTTGCAAGGGTTGGCTGGGGCAGAGAGATGAATGGATGGAGCACGGAGGTTTGTTATGGCAGTGAAAGTACTTTGTATGATGCTATAATGATGGATACTGGCCACTACGCATTTGTCCAAATCCACAGATTATATAACATCAATAGTGAACCCTAATGAAAATGGATTGGGGGATTATGATGTGTCAATATAGGTTCAACAGCTGTAAAAAGGTACCACTCTGATGTGGAAGAATGTGCATATTTAACAGCAGAGGGGTAGGAAAACCTCTTACCTGTCCCTTAATTTTGGTATTAACCTAAAACTGCTCTAAAAAATAAAATCTTTAATAAAAATAATTAAATTAGCAACAACAACAAAAAACCCCACAGTGTGGCTATCTTTAAAAAAAAAAAAAAAAGTTAAAACTAAGTATATAGACACTTAGATAACTTTTGCCAGAAATTAAAAATAAATGCTATTGCCAAGGATACTTTTGAGAATCATGGCTATATAAAAGATTTAAATATTATACAATATGCATATATACTATTTTCATCAAATGTCATAAATATGCATATATATATAAACATTATATATGTAAAATTAGATAGTTAGGAAATGCAATTGCCAACTATAATATTTCAGGATAGATAAACGCAAAGACACTACACTTTGACTATCAGAATATCCCATGGTAATGGCGAAATATGTTGCTAGGAAACCCAGTAAGAAGAAGAAAAAAAGAAAGTTTCAAGCATGGAAAAATCTGATGTAAATCTCTAAGCAGAACTAATTCATTTTTAGTCTTCATGCTCTGACCTTTGCAAGACTTGCATTGTTCCATAAAGTAACCTTAAATATGCAACTTACAAAAGCCTACAGCTACAGATTTACCAGAGCTGGTCTGATTTCCTAAATTAATATCTCTACAAACCTGCGAGGATAATAGCAGTTCATTCCCCAGATGACAGAACCACCTGATATACAAAATCATTCATTCGTCATTCACTGATTGATTCATTCATTCAAAACAAATTAACACCAATCACTTGCCAGGTACTGTGATAATACATATTGGAGAGGCAAAATTGAGCAAAACACAGTCCCTGCTTACTGAAAATACAAAATCCAGTGGCAGACACAGTTATTTATTCAATATTTGTACAAAGAAATGTGAAAATGTATTTGTCCTAAGTGCTACAAAAGAGAATACAAGTTGTTTTTAGATTTTTCAGTGGGTGAAGTTGACCTGACTAGGGAGGTCAGCAAAAACTTTCCTGAGAAAATGAAACTTATTTTACTTTGATATCAAGGATATGTAAGTGTAAACTATGTGAGAACAAGAGAAAATAATTTTGTAGATGAGGCCATATGGCAGAGAGTAGCATGGAGAATACCAGAAGACAGTGCGGCTCAAACAGGTAGAAAATACATTAGCAAAGGGGAGTGAGACAGGGAAGGGGTTAGGCTATGCATGTCCTTGTAAATTATGTTAAGGAGTTTTGCCTTTATGCCTAGAGCAATAGGAAGGCTTTGAAGTGTTAACAGCAGGGAAATAATGCGATTAGATCTGCATTTAAAATGCATTTTAAATGCTCACTTTGGCTGCTGTGTAAAGAAGACAAGAGGGGAGCCAGAGGACATGCGGAAGTGAAGTTAGGCTATTTAGTGGTCTAGGCAAGGAGGGTGGCAGCGTTAGTGTCACTAAGAAGAGATGAACCCAGCCAATAAATTTTTAGGAAGCAAAATCCATAGGATCAAATAATGACAGCACACGGGGTGAGAGAAAAGTCAGGAATGATCCCTTGGCTTTTGATTCCCATTTCCCTAACATTTAGGGTTGTTTCATTTCCAAGATTTCCAAGTCATTAATTAAAGAAGCAGGCTTCTTTGATATAAGGGTTAAGGCGAAGGGGATGTCAAGAACAATATACATGTCCCCAGCTTATGCAGAAGTGTGGCATCATCCAAAACAAAGAACGCTGAAAGAAGGCCAAGGTTTACAGGTCTGTTTGCTTGTGTGATTAGTTAGTTACTTTGGTTATTTTGGGAAATTGGCCGACTCTTGGTTACGCTGAATGTATCAGAGATGACTAGCTATTCGCCAAATATTAGTGCTTGACTTTTCTCAGTGAAGAGTCATTGTGAGAAATTAGCTACTCTACCAAGGACTATAGTTCCCAAACCTCCCCACTCCTCTGCATTTAGCTAGGACCCTGTGGTTAGTCCACACTAATGGAGTATGGACAAGAGTACAATGTGTCATTTCTGGGCCAGCAAGCTTAAGGAGTCTACAAGCAAAAGTCCACAAGCCTTGAGACAAAGTAAAGTTGAGGATTAACTTCCCTGAATCACCATCTAGGAAGCTGCTTGCTGACTAGGAACCCCGAATCAAGATGCCACATGAGCAAGAAATCAAGTTTTATCGTGTTATACCAACGGAATTTAGAGCTATATCTGTTACAACAGCTAGTAATATCCTAACAAACACATAGAGTTTGATAAGCCTTTGAGAGACACCCACAGGATGCTGTCAGATAGACAATTAGATAATTAGACCAGAGTTCTCAAGGGAGAACTCTGGGTTGAAAATTTTAATTTGAGAATCATCTAAGTAATGGTGATAATAAAAAAATGTTAGTATGGATAAGATTGCTTAAGGAGAAAGTAGAGTTAGAATAGGAAAGAATCTTAGCTCAACAGCAGACAGGATTTCACATATGCAAGTACAGAAGTATAGTTATTTTCCTTTTAAAGTTGTAAATATGTAATAGGTAAACAGGTACAAGTCTCTATTAGAATCATCATCTATTCAATGACAGTTAAAAAGTTTTCATATATTCCTGTTTTTACTCCATGAATATTTATTGAGCATCTACATGATGTCAGGCATAGTTTGGAGGACATGAATGCAATAACTATTTCTCAAGTTCTAAGAAAGATCTCTCTGATAGCTTGTAACAGGGAACCCGATCTGGCCTGAAGGTCAGGGAAAGCTTCCCAGAAGACCTTTCAGCTGAAACCTGAAAGTTTAGGAGAAGCAAGGCCAGCTGGGTAAGGGGGAGTAAAAAGATCCCTGGTTGAGGGTACAGCACGAAGCTCATGAGATAAGAAGTTTGAGGTATTTTAGGAAGTAAAAGAATGACAAGTCTTAAGGGGGAGAGGGAGGCACAAAAGTTAAGTGGAGATCAGATCATATAGGCTGCATATGAAGGATTTTGGACTCTATCTTCAATAACAAGACATAATTAGTTTTAAGCAGGGGAATGGCATAGAATAACATCAGAACTGTATTGCAGGTTTGTGATATTAAGTAGGCTTTTAGGAGTTGCTTAATAATCCAGACAACATATAACCTTATTTTCAAGGGAAACCTTCCAGAACGCCAAACACTGTTTTATGAGCTATTGGTAACTCAACTTTTATTTATTTGATTATCACTTCACATATAAATTATTCACACAAATACTCTTTATTCAGTAACACAGTGTTGCTGGAGATCTTACAGCACTCCTCAAGGTTAACCAGTAATTCCAAAAATGTGCATTCATTTAACAAATGTTGACTTGACCAGGTAATACAGAGGCAAATAAGACATGTGCTTGCCCTCAAGAAGCTTACTGCTTAGAGGTAGGGAGAGAAAAATCATAAAAAAATCATATATGAGTGCAGAGGAAGGATGGAGCCCTCAGGGAAGTCTTCACAGGGGAAATGGTATTTAAGCAGGACCACAAAAGTTAAACAAAATTTAACAGGCAGTGCATGACAGAAGGCTATTCCAAAGAAAAGGAAAACCAAATGGGAAGTAAAATTTCATGACAAACATAAAGTAATACACATTGACTTGGTATACTGATTCTACAAAAGTCTTTTGAGTCAGACAAAGGAAGCTGCACATATATATATATATATATAGAGAGAGAGAGAGAGAGAGGAACTGCTATCTTGAGATGTTTTGAAATCCTAATTCTACTCTGCAGATTTTTTTAACAGAGTCAATGCTATTTACGTTTCCTCTTCTCTTCCTTTATCCCTACCTTTGTCTCTAGATCTAACTTACACCTTTTCAAAATTTGAAACAACTTGGAAAACATGTTTAAATATTTCTTAATTTTACTATGTTAATCACCATTACTATGTTAAGCACCATTTCATAAAAAGTGTTCAAATTCAAATGATATCTTTGTTAAAATACACAGTTAATATTTTCACATACTCAATATTTCTTTTAATCACATTTCTTGAAGAGATTTGATGTGCAAAGTAATAATACACATGTATCCAAATTATTAGTTAAATTGATACTTCTTATTGGTTGATGCTGAATTTAATAAAAACAAAATTATCAAGTATTTGAATGTTAATTTTTTTTTAATGTGGTACATGTATAAGAGATAGTCCAGAAGACGCCTAAATTAAGCAAATAAACAAAAGCTGCAAAGTTATTCCAGAGTTGTTCTGGGGGCAAAGTAGCAGGGTTCCTGTATATCAAGACACCAGGACAGAAAATTCATTGGTTCAATTTGCCTGATCTCTTGTCATGATCATTAATATACTTCAACACCATACTTCCAACTACTTCTGTTCAGAACAATGTTTTTGTCAATGACAGCAACAACAACAAAAAATTGATTAAAAAATAGAAAAGGACTTGAATAGATATTTCTCCATAAAAGATAGATTAATGGCCAATAAGCACATGAAAAGATATTCAACATCACTAATCACTAGGGAAATGGAAATCAGAACCACAATGAGATTTCACTTCACACACCTTAGGATGACTATTATCAAAAAAAAAAAAAAAAAAACAGAAAATAAGTGTCAGGAGGTAGAGGAATTGAAGCCCTTATGCACTGCTGGTGGGAATGGAAAAGGGTAGAGCCACTATGGGAAACAGCACGGCAGTTCTTCAAAAAATTACAAATAGTAATACCATATGATCTAGTAATTCCACCTCTGGATATAAACCCAAAAGAACTAAAAGCAGGAACTTGAACAGATACTTGTACACCTATATTCATAGCAGTATTATTTACTACTTTCAAAGGATAGAAGCAACTCGAGTGTTCACTGATGGATGAATGGATAAACAAAACGGAATAGTATTCAGTCTTAAAAAGAAATGGAATTCTGAAGAAGGCTACAGCATGGATGAACCTTGAAGATATTACATTAAGTGAAATAAGTCAGGCTCAAAAAGATAGATAATGTATGATTCTACTTATATGAGATATTTAAAACAGTAAAATTCAAAGAGACTGAAGCAGAAGGGTAGTGGCAGGTACTCGGTGAAGGGGAGAACGGTGAGTTCTGTTCAATGGGAAAAGGGTTTCAGTTTGGGAAAATAAAAAGTTCTGGAGATCGATGGTGGTGATGGCTGCACCACAATGTGAATGTACTTAATGACACTGAATTGTACATTTAAAAATGGTTAAAATAGTAAATTTTGTTGTGTACATTTTACAACAATTTTAAAAAGCTGAATCTCCAGATCCTGTCTTAATAAAGTAAAACATAAAAAGGAACTAAAAAACCCATGGCATTTTGGAAACTTTTCAACTAGTTATATTTTTATTTTTCAGATTGATTTTGGCCATTCTGGAGGCAAAAATCTGACAAATCTCTCCTTTCCCAGAGTTTATGTCATGCTTCTGTTAATGGTGGGGCTGATGGAGTGGCCTTACTGGGACTTCTGTCAGCAGTGTTCTCATTCTTTTCCAGTCGAAGAATACCATAGAATGGGATCACTTCACTAAATCCATGCATTTCAGTGGATACTAAATGTTCTCCTAAGGCACTAAAAGTAGTTATCTATTTTTAAATGCAGAAATTAATGTAATATAAAATAATATCTATCAGCAAACCACAGCAGTTCTTAATCACTTTTAATCTAAGTATTCCAGAAAAGTGCTTCGACTGATTTGAGTTACCATTTTAATGACACTTATTCCATCTCTTGAAATGAGATGGGCTACTGTTTGAAAACACATATCATACCCAATGCTGCATAAGGGTTTTTATCATTGTTTTTAAAGCAAAGGAAATCTTTAAACACACACAGTGGGGGATTTTAATAGATGACAAAATAAGGTGTTTTGACATGTTCACAGTTAGTAAATTGCACAGCTGAGTCAGTTTCAGTGATTCTCAAAACAAAGCTCAGTCTGAAAATTTTCTTTGGGGTAGTTGAATATGCCCATTTCAAGCCATCCTGAATACTCTAATGATCCCTTTAATGGTGTCTGAGAAAAAGTAAACTATCCATTTACTGGCATACAGTAGTTGGCAAATGTGGGGCTGGGTGAGGTACATCCTTTCAGGATTAGGATATTATACTGGTACATATCTTTGTGTTCCAAATAGGTATCAATGTGTTAGGATACTTTGAAAACAGATTTTTCAATAAGCCATATCAATTAACTAGTATCAACAACCTAAGCTAGAAACACCTTTTGAATACAAATGCTACTTCCTAGTTAATAGAAGATTTCTTTAGGAATCATTTTTTGTTTACCCTTAATGACTGTGCTGTGGTCTGAAAGTTTATGTCACCACAAAATCCACGTGTTGAAATCCTAACCCTAAGGTGATGGTATTAAGATCTGGGGCCTGCGTGAGGTGATGAGGTCATAATGGCAGGGCACTCATGAATGGGACTAGTGTCATTATAAAAAAAGACTCAGGGGAGCTCGTTGACCTCTTCCACCGCATGAAGGCACAGCTAGAGGGTGCCCAGTTATGAACCAGAAATCAGGTTTTCACCAGACACCCAATGAGATCTTGAACTTCCCAGCCTCTAGAACTGTGATAAATTTCTGTGGTTGATATGCCACCATTTGTTACAGCAGCCCAAATGGGTTAAGACAGATGGGAAGCCTTTCAAAACGCATGTCATGTACTTTCTTGCTTTTTCTGAAACAGAGTACATTTTCCATCAGGTAGAAAAGCAGAAAGGCCACCTGTTGTCCTCCCTCCAAACAGGGAGCCCTGGTCCTAAACCTAAAACCCTTCCCTTGCTGACTGGGTTATGGGATAGAATTTTTTTTCCTTTTTTTTTTTTAAAAAAAATTTTAAGTTCTGGGATACATGTGTAGAACACGTAGGTTTGTTACACAGGTATACGTGTGCCATGGTAGTTTGCTGCACCTATCAACCCGTCATCTAGGTTTTCAGCCCTGCATGCATTAGGTATTTGTCCTAACGCTCCATGGGATAGTAACTTTTAAATTATAAACTACTCCAAGTTTCTATAATAATGCCCTCAAAGGCAAATGACGAGCATAGGAGCTGATGGTACCCTCCCAAATGTCCTCAAACTGCTACTCTTTTTAATTGTTTGCTAGACAGGTATTTGCACCTTCAGTTTTTACTAGGTAATATAATTTTTACTGCCACCAGCGTAGCTCCCAGAAAGATCTTTCTTCACCTTGTCCTCTCAAGAGGCTTGCTGTGCTTTACAATACAGATAATCATGTTCATGCATAATAGTTCAGTCTAGGAATAAGGCAGTTTCAGTGAAAGCCTGTGGGTGGTGATTATTGGTAGGGTGCGTAAGTGCTAGTGCATGGATTTTATGAGATCCATCTGTCTGGATCCTCAGGGGCCTCTTCCACTTATTTTCAGGATCCTGACTATGTGCTGTATTTCTATACATAATAAGATTGTCAAAAAGGTCAAAAGTGCTTCCTAAATGAAAAATAAGTACTTTCAGTTACATGCAGATAAATTATATTAGTTACAGACAAATTATCAAAGGTCATGCAGTTAATGGCAAATCTAAAGCTAAACCCCAAGGATCTTACTTCCCAGCTCAGTATTTTTTAATTTCTTAAAGAATATGCTATGCATTTTCCATCTATTCCTAACTACTTATTTCTTCTTAAGTCCTTCACATTGATTTTTCCAATGCTAATGAAACTGCCCTATCAAAAACTCCCTGAGTTTCAAATCCAAATGCTTTCCCAGTCTTCCTCCTCCTCTTTGAATTTCTCTTCAGTGTTTTACCCTTCTGGTTTGCTCCTTCCACTTGTTGAATCTCTTGATGATACACTACCTGGTCCTTCTCCAACTATTCAAATTACTTCTTTTCTCTTCAATAATTCTTCTTCTCTTCAAATCCCCTGAGTAGCATTTCTGAATACACAGTCCCAGCCCTCTTCTTGCTTCCCACTTGTTGATAACACCCAAGTCTGAGTTGATAACCTTGACCTCTAAACACATTCTGCAACTGCCTAGGTACCTTTCCATCACCTTTGCTACGGTCCCACCAAGTATAAAAGAATTCAAAACTAGTTCCTATCACTCTCACTTAACTGGTTTCCCTCTCCCAACTCAATTACCTCCCAACAATAATGTCACTTCCTTACTCCTCCCTCTCTGAGAACTGACCTAGCACCCTCTCAATCACTCTGTCAAACTATCCCATCTGTCAACACATCTCAACAATTACTTCTTTAAAGATCCTCAGGTGTCTGATTCGTACCCACTATTTTCACTCTTACCACAATGATGGAAGCCAGCACTAAGTTTCCACTTCTTTATCCCTAAATTAGACATACTGTTGTATCCAGGACACACTGTTATGTCAAAGTGTTTTGTAAAGAAAATACATGTTTTGGTTTTATTAATCATCATATTTGTTGTAGCTATTATCCTAGCCTCTCATTAACTTAAAACCTGGTATTTCCTACTACAGCTTAGTAGTGGTCTTCCTGACCCTAGCCTCCTCCATTTGAATTGGTCCTATATTTTCTACTTACTTTTCCTTAAATGCTGCTTTGAACATGGTACTATATAATAAGGAATTTATTCTGGCTGTATGTTACTTATCACATAAAATTTAAACTATTTTGCTGGATTTCAAAACTCTTCATAATGACAAAAAATAGCATTTATGGAGTGCTAGGTTCTAAGTGACCATTCTGAGCATTTTATATGCATTAAACTACTCAAATTCTTCCAACAGCTCTCTGGAGTACATACTATTACAGATTAAGAAATTGAGGCATAGAGAAATAATTTGTGCAAAGTGATAGGAATTTTGGAGACAGGATTTGAGAATCAGATTCCAGCAGCTAAGCTCTTATAAACATTATACTCTAAAAACCATAATCTTACCCAACTCTATCCTTTCACAACCCCCACTACACCTCCAAAAATACTTCAATCTAAATGGGAGGATCATGTCTCCCACAAACCCCGTCTCATGTCCCCCTTCTAAACTCTAATTTAAACCATGTAAATATTATCCATTTTTTAATACAACTAAACCGACCACATCAGTGAACCTCCCTAAGATAGTCTAAGCATTCTAATGCTGCTAACCACATGGAAAATTCCTTATTGTATCTTATTTCCTTGTATTCCACAATACCAGGCTCTGTAAATGTCCCACTGTGTGTATCCAATAAATATCTATTAATCAACTGGCTTATCAACTGCAGAATGTATAATTCTAATAGCAAAATTTAAAGACGAATAGCAAATAAAGAACTAGGCCTTCAGAAATGTCCAATGTTAGGAAGTACAAAGAGAAGAGGACACAAACAAGGCATCAAAATTAGTTGTCAGAACCCTAGGAGTCATTTTTTTTTTAACAGTCATCCTAGTGCAAAGAATTCTGGTATTTGTCTAAATCATTTACCTGGATATGGTACATTATCTCATTAAATGTGGCAACAAAGTACAAATTAGTACTTCCTAAGCAATAGTCCTTTAGTTCTTAATTCCACACAAGGTTTGAAAGAGTTAATTTATGTTTCAAGCGCTTATTTAATCTGAATCATATTTTCTCATTCTAAAGGGAAAAATCATCAATATAAAAATGGATGCTGAAAAGAAAAAGTAGTCAAATTTAATTAACTGTGTGTGCATAATAATTGACTTCTGGTTTTTCTGATTTTCAGATAATACATCCCCTTTCACTCTTACCAGCTTTAAGAAAAAAATTTAGAATCTCCTTAGATTCTAAAATCACTTTATTCATACCCATATTCAAGGGTCATGGAGACCTTAAAAGCCAACATTATTTTTGAACTTCACGGCTCCCTCATTCTCCCACAGCCCCACTCCTTGCTCGAGCCCTCGACCCCTCCTTCCATCTCCACACACCCACAGTGATTTCAAACTATAGGCCTCCCTCACAGTATAAAGAAAACATAACTACCTTTTGTTACAGAACAGAATTCTTCCATTTACAAAGACTGCTAATACTGAGTGCTGGGTTTATGAGGTAATGTTGCAGGGTCTATATCTAGATATACTCTGCAGCTGCACGGCTTTGTGATTTCCAACTCTCTGAGTATAATGCAAAGTCAAATGCCAACTCAAAAAATAAATTTTAGAGCCAGCATGATCAAATCAAGGGACAATGATTCCTTTTGCGCTATCCATTTGAGCAGCATCTTACATCAACATTAGTACTATCAGCACCTGGCCTGACACCAGCTGCTCTCATTCCCCAAACTAAAAATAAGATGCCTAATCTAAAATAGTGAGAGACAATATGAAGGAGCCATTTTCATTAAAGGGTTATTTCAATTTCTCAACGACAAGAAAAATAAATGATAAACATATGTAAATATCCAGTGGCTATGTCTCAGTTCTACAGAATTCCCCTTTCAGGTCAGCGTTTTTTATACTCTTCCAAACTGTCAATTTGTATAATGATCTAGTGACATGTGATTGGCTGGCATGTAATATTACTCATTAAAACACAATAGCAACAGCCCAAATGAATCCCGATCAATGTCCTTGGTGTAAACCATCAGCTGCTTTGTTTCTGAGGCCAATTCATTGTTAAACAGCTGAAGTGTCTCCCCCCCATGGTTTGTGATACATTCATTCTAATTGTTTCTTGAATGAGGCCTAAAACTGCAATTTTAACTTGACATGTCTTATTTGTAAGTCTCTTACAGAAGAATGGATAAAAGTAATATTTTAAGTTTCAAATTTTAAGTTACGTAGCGTTTTCCTATAGACTTTAAGCAAAATCAAAAGCGTTGATGGGTACAGCTACATAGCAAAATGTTGGCAACAATATCCCAGTTAATTTCAAGCAAGTATCAAATTTTAAGAAATTCAATTCAGTTACAAGATACATAAATAAATATACTACTGGTCAACCTGTGATCTCCACTCATGATCTGCAGAATGGCTGGCATGGAGGGATTCTGGTTTGGCACAACCACCTAGATCCTGTCTTGACTTATTCATCTGTAAAGCATCTGGATGGTCAGCATGGAAAGGCAGAGGGAGTATACTGGTTCCACCACACTCTCCTCTGTTGCTGCCACATAAATGCGAAGTGCATCTACAAACATGTGTCTACAGAACTGATCAAGACCACTTATAATACAGGCATCTTATTTAAAAATCTCCAACAAAAATTAAAAGTTACCTTTTGTCCTTTTCATTTCATCATGAAGAAACAATTTCTTATTTTCTTCTCTGTTCCAATAGTGTATTTTCTAGTGCCTATATATAAACACTAAGAGTTTATTTAGCTACATAAGCAGGAGAATGAGAAACTCTGAGTAATTAGTGAACTGCCATATATACACTAATCACTATATGCTTTGCATTGGTCACACCCTTTTTGTCCTCCTCTCTTTTAATACTTTCTGCTTAGTCCAGTGGGTGGCACACAGCAGATGTTGATTGGAGTGTTTTGAAAGATTTTTATTTTGAATACAGCACTGCTCTAGCATGGTATTATTATAAGGACGCTGATGACAACTAAATTCAAGGCTATTAAGGGCTTAAATGTGACATCTCAGTTCCGGGACCTTATCTTTAGAAAATACAGAGACTATTATCTACCTTTTTCTTTTAAGTGACAGGTTATCATCTAAAATATACCATTATCAAACTGCTCTTTTCATTCTTCTATTTTAAGAAAGTACTATTGGAGCTGAAAAAAATCAAGCGTAACTTCTGCAGCAATGAGCAAACTCTTTCTCATAAATCTGTAGTGTTGGTCATGCTTTCCAGCTTCCATTCTAGTCCAAGAGTTAATTTGGGGACTGGCACAGATTTCTACTTTTAAAAGCTACTCACTGGTGTCCCTTTAACATCTCTTTACTGGAAGTGCATCCTAAATAATTACCCTGCTGATACGGGGCATCTCCAAGGGCATGTCCAGAACCAGCTTTCCATTGCGTTGCTTTAATTAGGTGCTGTTCTTCTTCCTTCCACTTTTCTTTAAATTAGCAAGTAAGACTCAGAATCCTCCAGACTCAGTTCCGACTGTATTTTCTAATTAGATGATTGGAAAACTTTAATTAATAAGATGACCCCAACATAAAAATCAGGTCATATTGTTAAGCACTTATAACTTACAAATTTTAGCAAGCACTGACTTTTGCAAGTCAGCCAACTTTGTTAGTTCTCAACAATCCTTTAATTAGGCTAGACAGAAAGTAGCATGCACTAATGTGTGTCCTGGCTAAATTCCAGTGGGGGATAATTGCAATCTGGCCTACCTAAACTTCCACTGGCTTCAGTTGAATACAGTAGTCTTTCTCCATTCTGTCTCTATTTCATTCTGCATTGATGCTATTCGTAAGGCATACAGATGGAAGACTCCTGCTTTTCACCCTGAGCACAGCAGATTATCTATTAATGAGCCTGCTGAAAACTTACCACATCCAGAAGAACAATAGACTAAGAAATAAAGAATGTATTCTGAGTTAACCCACTCTCCTTGCATATAGCCAGAACACCTGACGAAGTTAACACCTATGATCGGTATCATTTTCATTCCCCCTTTGCTCCCATCCTACACATCCTACATTCACTACACAGACACACACAGACAAACACACACCTTTCCACTCACCTGGACTTTCAGTGGACCCAAGT
This sequence comes from Theropithecus gelada, assembly GCF_003255815.1. Classification (NCBI taxonomy): domain Eukaryota; kingdom Metazoa; phylum Chordata; class Mammalia; order Primates; family Cercopithecidae; genus Theropithecus; species Theropithecus gelada. The sequence goes on along the minus strand of NC_037671.1, from coordinate 148,363,415 downwards.
ACATCCTTGGAGAACTGCAAATAAGATAAGCCTCATCTACATCTAGTTCTAAGTTTATAGCATTTTGTTTGTTTGTTTTGCCTCTATTATTGCTATTTTGTCTGGTTCTTTCTTAGAGAAAAAAGCATGAGGTGATATATGAATTTCCTCTACACAAAAATGAGGCCAGAAATGCCTGGTTCTTCCAGAGAAAGGCAATTTAAGATGCAAGATTTAATCATAAAACCATCAAGTTAAAAGGACCTTCAAGAAGTCTTGTAATTTACTCCCTTTTCTGCAGGCATGCAAATTAGAGTCCACCAAAAAAGTGTTACCGAAAGAAATCAAATTGGATCAAGCGAAATTATACAGCAGATAGGATAATTTAAAATTATCTGTTTTACTATGCTTCTTTGGCAATAACTGGGCCTTCTGGTGAATTACGATATCAAATATTAAAATTCTTGCTGAACATTCTTGGGTTTGGGGGATCACCTAAAAAATGTTAATAGCTTAAGATTATTTCAAACAGAAGTTCCTGGTTATGATTCGTGTGTGTGTGTGTGTGTCTGTGTGTGTGTGTGTGTGTTACCATAAGAAGTTTTAAAATTTGTTAGAGTCTAAAAATAATTTTTAAATTTACAATCATATTGTTCTTAACTCTTATTCAAATATTTTATTGACTTAAAAACTCATAATTGGACCTAAAACTTCTACACTCAGAAAAACGTGTTTGCCCTGCATGTCAACAATAATTATATGCCTGAAAATTAATATGCATTCCTATCTTAAATCTTTTCTAAGACATTTCATGAAGAAACACATACTATATGCATATTTTAACAGAATATTGCAAATGGAAGACGACAAATTAAAAGTGTCAAATATTCATCAGCAGTTTTTACTGGCACTAAAAGAAAGGTGACATTCACTGAGTCTTAGATAAAATCCACCTGGCTCAAACTAAACTGAGTAAAACAGCCAAAAGAATACTGAAGGCTTGGTTGAGTACATAATTGACCATAAAAAGTAGCTTTCAAATAAATCTAGATTCAACATTGCATCTCCAGTCAATACTCCCACAAATGCTTATTCAGCACTCCTCTTTCCTAATGTATGTCTCAACCTACCTTCCAATCTTCTTTTACTTTCATCCTGTTTATTCCCCGTGCCTTCATACCCACTATTCATGTGCCTATTCTCCTCATTTACCACTGGCTTAGAAACACACCAAAATAATCTAAGGAGTTTTCAAAATGGCTAGATGGCTGGGTTGCCTCCCTGAAGATTCCATTTTCATAGGTCGAGGGGATGGAGGAAGGGGCGCTGGTGTTGACATCTTTGAAAACTCCAGATAATTCTGACACGAGCCTCAGGGTAAAGAGCGTGACTCTCAAAGGTCTGCAACCATCAGGCTCCAGTCTGGTCTTTCCCTTCACAATCTCCTCAGCTGCCCTCTGGACAAGTCAAACTCTAAGATGAAGAAGTGTCCTGTTATGTCTAAGTGCTCTTTCCAGCTCCTTACATTAGCTCAGAGGATCTCGACAAAGGTACTATTTTGCTCTGTGACAAAATCTAGAGATGCTTTGGTTGTCAGAACAGGTGTATGCCACTCCAACTAGTGTATAAAGGCCAGAGATGTTGCTAAACATCCTATAATACACAATACAGCCCCTCCCAACAAATAATTATCATTCCAAAATGGCAGTGTTGTGAACATTGAGAAAAATGCTTCACCTGAAGCCTACCTTACTCTTTTCCATAATCATTCCATTCACGTATTCATTAAACAAACATTCCTATTCCTCCAACATCATCCCCCCACCATCCAGTTGTCTCCAGACTTTCCCTAAACATCATTCTGCTCCAGTTACTTTCATCTGCTTACACCAAACTCTCCCAAACTCTCACCAGTATGTACAATCCCCAGAACAATCTTTTTCTCTCCTCACTGTGTTTCTCTTAGGTTCCTTATTTCCAAGCATCTTTAAAAAAACCAAAATGTACAATGATGATTTTTCTAACAGCTGAGCTTCATTGCCTCCTATCCTTCTCAATAACTAGACCCTCTACCAATTAGGTGGCCAATCAAGGGCCTTGTGTCATCCAAGAAGTGTTCCTCTTCAAGATCTAGACTTTTGTTCTTGTCTCTTACCACCACCACCTTACCTCTCACTTCTTCCATTGTCTCACTTCTGCTGTACCCACCTCCTTACTCTCAAATGTGTGCCTGGCATTTCAATCACCTAACTACCCCTTCTCATTCTGACAGCATGGTTTCCCACCCACGCCTACCTGTGCTCAGACATTTTATTTTCACTGTCATCTTAGAGTTCTCACAAGCCCTGCAACTTCAATTTTCTGCTTTTTCATTCCAATTCTTAGAAATGTGGGTACTGATGGAGAAATAATTGGTTCTCTTACAAATGCTTGCCACCTAATTTCACCAGGGACTTTGAAGCAGTTTAGCAATCTTTTAATTTATTACTACTCTGCCCTCACCTTCCCCACAGGGCTTGCTCCAAACCTCAAGCGTTCACTCTCACATTGTGTTGTTTCTTATTCTACTATAGGGCACTGGGACATACACCTTGATGATTAACATCTACAGACACCTATAGACCCATATCCTATTCTATAAGGTCCCAAACTCCTTCCAAGGAGCTCAAGTTCATCTATGAACCAAACTGAATCAGACTCCTACCCCTTCCATTCCCTAAGTCACCTCACAATTCTTCCCTACTTGCCACTCAACTGGAACCTTCATTGTCCCACACATATTCTCTTTCATTCTCACCTTTCTACTACCATCATTTCTTCCACCTGAGATGCTCTTTTCTGCAATCTCTAGCTATAGAAATCCTCCCTATCATATACTAGGCCCCCATATATTGTTTGATCAACCTATGAGGAGATAACTAATCCTTCCCATAAATTTTCTTTGTATTTTATTCTCACTTCTCTTAAGTTCTTACCATGCTGCCCTATATTAAGGGTATATCTACATGCAACATTTAATCTCCTTGACAGAGGTCAGTTTGGTTCTACTCCCCAACCCTACTCCTGGCTTCTCAAATTTTGCATTATACACACACACTTGCACACTATATACACACACACGCGTGTGTATATATGTATATCTTTACAATATATAGCTGTATATATCAAGTATGTACATAGTCTCTTAAATGTTTCCTGGGTTCAAAGTAACCGAATCAAAATTGATAAGCAGAAGCTCTTCATGAAATGGCAGACAAATAAAATTAAGAATTTATACTAGGAGTTTTCATCTCAGTTTCACAGATTGAGTTCACAAGTTTTTGAAGCCCATTTTCCTGGTAAGAGAGTAGCTTTTATCAGATTCACAAGATTCCATGCCAAACAAACTAAAAACAAACCAAAAAAGTTCAAAACTACTGCTCTAGAGATATGAAAAATAAAGACAAAATTAACTTTGTTATATATGTTCTGATCTAACAAAACCCTTGGAAGTAATGTTGTATCAAATGCATTAAATACTAGATAATATGAATTAAACTTATATGAATTAACACTTTTAAATGGGGCAAAATGACCCAGACATCCACATTTATGTCTCACCAAAATTGATCTTATTTACAGTAAGTATAAGTGTGATTTTATAGCACACAATGAATGAAATACAGTAAAACATGCTTAGCTTCTAGCATAATAAGTAATATGGCTTAATAAATTAATAAATGATAAAGAACAGGTTGCAATTTAAACTAATCTTAAATTATTAAAACCACTAGATACTAGATTTATGACAGAAACATGGCTTGACATTCTTCTCAGTTACATCATATCCTAATTGCCAAAGGGTAGAAACACACACTTAATTTATTCAGCACATGTTCATTATGCTATTCGTATGTGGACATTTCATAAATCCTACTTGATGAAGCTGATTTAGTAATTACTTAATTTCCTCCCACTATTCATTCATTACTTCATTCACTTTTAAATGATCATGACTGCAATACAGCACTGCAGGCTAAGAACCATTCCAGGCAAATGCTTTTCAGGGTCTTCATCTCCCAACATCCAGGGCAGGGTCTGCACATCTGGCTCTTCATCCATTGCATGTAACATTTTTATTCACATTACGAATATGCAACGACCCTAGTCTGTGTGTAAAGTTTGCATCAAATCACTATATAAACTTCAAAAAAAAATTCACTGGGGTTTATTTCTCTCAGTGTAAGGGAAAAAAATATGACACGAGTTTAATGTACTTAACAGAGTGTGAGTAAAGGTAGGTACAGTAACACAGTGATCATTAACACCTCTTTCTTATGAAAAGAAAGTGAAAACCACAGGTCTCCCTTAAGGATTTTAATAAAAGAGGAATATAATTAAATGTCACCAAATATTGTTGTTGCAAGATTTCTATTTATTAAATGTAAACTGAACTTATGCTATTTGCCTGATTTTTAAGGCAGCTTTTCTAAATAAAAATAAATCTATTAGAGGACAATCTATAAAATGGTAAACTGGAAATGCATTGCCCCATATATCTAAGAGCCTGTGAAACTTCCCAGGAACATTTTTGATAAAACCAGAAATATGTTCTTAAGAAAATTAATCTATGAATTCATTCATAATTCAATTTATTGTGGATTCCAATTCATAATGAATTTTAAAACATTGTTTTAAGTAGAGTACTACTTAATTGCTTTTGAACTGTTAGACGTTCAGGAGTTGCACCCACCCCTCCACACCCTGCCTTGTAGGAAAATGAAGGAAGCCTTTAACTCCAGGTGCATAGAAAAGGCAAACTCATAAATGCTACTGAACGGCTATAATTTAACTACTATCTTTTGGGTGAATAAAATGGAACCACATTTTATAAAACATGGTCAAAAATGAAACTCCATTAATTCCTGTTGATAAGGGTAAGAAACACATAATCCTATACATCGCTCCAATATTTGAGAAAATCTCAGGCTATAGGTTCACTACTCACTAAAGTTGTGAGCATCTTTTATTTAAAAAGAAAAAAGATTTTTAAAAAAAAAAGGCTCAGAGCTCTTTATATACCAACTATGTATCATCAAATCTATATTTTGAGATGAGTTTCGCTCTGTTGCCCAGGCTGGAGTGAGTGGCATGATCTGGGCTCACTGTAACCTCTGCCTCCCAGGTTCAAGCAATTCTCATGCGTCAGCCTCCTGAGTAGCTGAGAATACAGGCATGTACCACCATGCCCTGCTAATTTTTGTATTTTTAGCAGAGATGACATTTTGCTGTGTTGGCCAGGCTGGTCTCGGACTCCTGACCTTAGGTGATCTACCAGTCTTGGCCTCCCAAAGTGCTAGAATTACAGGCATGAGCCACCACACCTGGCCAAATCTACAATAGTTTCTAAAAGGCTTCAAATATGTAATTATGTAACAATTTCCAGTAACTAGGGGTAAACATATCCACAAACCCTAATCTCATCCCTGCACTTCAAAGCAATCAGGTAAAACCTTCATATAGCATCTCTTATAGGGTACCTTATCTCTAGCTTACAGACTAACAAGAGAGTGAGGTCAGAATCACTATGCCCACCAGGATGAATTATGATTCCCAGGAACAAGGTGCCTTCCACCACTGCAGGTGCCAAAAGAAGTGCTCAACCCCAGGACAATCAGCATAGCCCTTCTCCGGGGGTCAAGACCACAGAAGGCAGCACTCCAACCCAGTATAATTTTCTCTTCTCCTTGTGGCTTGCAGAGGTTCTTTCAACTTTTGTGTCCAAGTGGTGTCAGAGACTGTAATACAAACAATACTCTGGGCGATCCACCTTGTATATCTCTTATGGCTACAAGCCTGTGTAGGTTAGGATACTATGAATTCCCTACCACCGAACACTTCACATGTAACATAGACCCTTCCATCATTTGATACACGGCTGTCAGTTAAAGGATTTGAAATATCTCCTTATTCTGTTGTGTAATTAGCATAATACAGATGCACACAAAGACTTCTGTTAAGAGTAGGGTGTACCAATTTGATTCCTCCATTTCAAACTAAGACTCGTTTGTTTCCAAATAATGCAACATTGTTGGGGGTTTTAAATGTGTTACTGTTTTAGAGTGTAATGCATTGATTAAAAAACAAAAGTCAGTATGAGGACTCTTCACCACTCCCCCGCCTAAGGCAAATATGTAGGCTGAGATCCTGGAAAAGCTAGCCTGGTTATAGATGTAGGATCCGGACATTGCTCCTCATCCACTGCCTTAAAACGAAAGTGCTTCTGCAAACGCCCTCTCCAAGGTGTTCTAGAGTTCTAAATATCAGAAGTTCCAAAACTAATGCAACACGTCAACCTCTTTGCCATATCAGCAATTGGACTTGATTGAGTTTCAGTTAAGGGTTTTTAGTGTTTGAAACATAATTTCAAGAAACTCAAGTGAACATACATAATATAAAATAGCCAAGCGTCTGAAAACAAGTTTCTATTCATTTGTTTTAATCACTTGATAATATTTTATATTGTTAAACATCTTTATGCATTATTTGTTATATATCTGTTTAATCAGTTGAGTTTCTAAACTGAATTCTTAATCTTTAAATATTGTTTAGGCCATCACTGAATATTAACTTGTAGACCGCATCATTAGCCTGGAGTAATATTTCACTGAAAAGTATTGCTGAAAATGCTAGTTCCATGGAAGATTAATAGGGGATATCAGAAAAAGACATTTCTTGGTTCACTGCAAGCACTCTAAATATTTGCTGAGTTAAATGGAATTAAGCAGGTGTTTAGTGCAGGACTTCCTGTAGCTGCTAATATGCTAATATGCACTGTGACCCTTGAGGGTGGGGGTGGTGGGAGGGATAAGTGTTCTTGCTCAGTACAATGACTTGCTGAACTAGTGTCCACAGAACACAGTTTTAGAAATACTGGCCTGAAGAACAATGTTGACTTGTTTGTAAAATCCAAGTTTCATTTTAATGAATACTTAAAGTAGGTATATCAGGCACATGGCATACTATCTAGTTCAAACCACCTGTACCTAGTGTTTTAATCCTTATTTATACAGCCTCACAAAATTTATGGATGGGTGAAGAAAAAAATGATTGTATGAAAAAAACTAGTTGTTCTAACTAGGGTCACTGGCCATAAACAACCCTATAACTACTCACTAGATGAACTGTTCTGAAAGGTTAAACCATTAAAACTGCAAAGATATTAACTTTAAGCACATTCTCTCCCCTAGATACTTCTATTCTATAGGGTAAATAGGTCAGGAATTATTTGCCCTATTTTTCAAATGAGGAAACAGCACTCAGAAATATAAATGTCTCGGGCAAAGTCATAGTTATTTAGCCACCCAATACAGAAGCACTAGACTCCTTGGTATATTAAAATCCAGCTTCTAACTTAGCCCAGTACTTTTTCAGCATCTATCTCTCCCTCTCTTTCTCTCTCTCTCTCTCTCTCCTCTCCTTCTCTCTCTCCTCTCCTTCTCTCTCTCCTCTCTCTCCCCCCTCCTCTCTCCTCTCTCTCTCCTCTCTTCCCTCTCCTCTTCTCTCTATCTCTCTTTCTCTCTCTCTCTCTCTCTCTGCCCCCAGGGCTGTGCTTACCCTAATGAGTGGCTAGGCTAGTAAAGAGAGGCAGGTGAAGGATCCAATTATGTTCTAGCATGACCAGACATGAGGGTGCTTGCTTTCAGATTCTTCTGTATTTCAATTCATTGCAAAGACACAAATGCGCTGAAAAGACCTTGCATTTCTCCTATTTAAACTTCTGAATCGAACTAAGCTGGAAGTCAGAAATAGGTCCTGGAGAAAAGTTTTCTTTCATATCAGTAGCAGGACATAGGAAGAATTGAGTTAATTCTCTAGTTGGATTGAAGAATTTCAAAAACTAGGTTCTTGTTCTCTTGTAACACCATTAGGTGAAGACACGTATTATAGGCCAACAGTTCTCAAAATTTGGTGCCTGATCATCAACATCAGCATCATCTGGGAATTCCTTAGAAATACAAATTCTCTTGTCCTGGCACAGATCTCTGGAGTCAGAAACTCTAAGGGAGGGCCCAAAAATCTATGTTTAAAAATCCTGCGGAAGATTCTGATGCACACTTAGGTTCAAAACGTGTTCAAGGATATTCAATACATATTTTAAATAACATATTTACTCTCTTCCCAAGTACAATAATTATGGCAAATATTATTAGTCGATGGTGGTCTGGATGAATTTAGGATCTGGAGCATGTAAAAAACAAACAAGCAAACAAACAAACAAACAAAAAACAGGCAAATAACATTATTGTGCACTGGTCATTCCTCAAGGAGTGGTTTTAAAAACAGCTGGATTTTTTTAAAAATGAATATATTTTTTCTTTCCATATAATCCATTTTAAGCATACATATCAAATGTCTAAGACCCTGTTGCATCGTTATCTGTCAAAAGTCGGCCCAAATGCATGGGAACAGCAATGGATACTTGCTCTGAAGAGGGGAGCTTCCCCTTCTGCCCTTTTATTCTCTAGTCCATACACCAGCTGCTCATAGTTGTCAAACCCCAAGATTATCCACGTCGGTCAGCTTTGGACAGTAGCCTGACATCAATCCACCCCACCCTCTAAACCTAGGTGTTGACTAACGGGTCACTAAGGAATTAGTAGGTAGGTACTTAATTCCTTCAGTAAAACAAACATGAGAGGCTGCTATGGTTTTATTTCACATGGAAGGGATGCAGTGTGGCACAGGTTCAGGGTCAGGTTGAGATTCAGACAGACCCGGGTTTGATTCCAAGCTTCTCCACTTACTAAGAGGGTGACTTAAAAACACAGCTTAACTTTTCAAGGCCTCCATCTCCTCCCTGGTAAAGTGAGGATATTAATATCTATTACCTACCCCTTAGGATTACCGGAGAGGATTCAGTGGAAAAAATAAAAAATAAAAAAAAAACCATATTTAGCCAAGAATAAGCTTCCAATAAATAATAATGTTTTCATTATTGTTCATTTTATAAAACTAGATTTTAAAAGCATAATAAGTTACTTAAAAATGCATGAAATGAAAAAATAATTTATTTCAAAATGCACATAAAAATCAGTTTATATGTAGCATTTCAAGGAGTTTTTACAGGGATCAAGTTAGCATGGGATCCACAAGTAGCTGAAAAGGTAAAAATTATAAGCCTTTGAAGTTACCTTATTCTTATTCCAGGTTGGAAAAACAGAAAGAGTCTATATCCTGCATAAGACTAAATCTTAGAATATTCCTATAAGCTAGACTCAGTGCCTGTTTCATAATTTAAGGAAAGAAAAAGAAAAATACTTATTTCAGGAAGATGAGCTAGTAATTTCTTTATATATTGAGAATTTTATATCTAAACATAACTGAAATATTTTTTAACAAAAGAAAAAAAGCATAACAAATTTATTACATGCACACATGTGCACAGGAGTATTACAAAGTATGAACTGAAATACTAAAAGAAGAGAACAGCAAGTTATACATTTCATTTCTACCATAATCTGGAGAAAGAAAATGATATATAATTTTATCTTGTTCCTTCATAATTTTTAAATATGTTTTAGTATCTTGGGGATGCTAAGAACAAAGGCTTCATATAATTTTATTTCCACCCTATAGAAATTAGGAGTAAGTAGAGTACTTATTCTATCACTGTTACAAAAAAAAGTAGCCCTACATACATTGCATCTTGATGGCTTATGTATTTTATTATATTGAAAATAAACAACAATCAAGTTTCCATGAGGGGAAAAAAATAACAAAAATCAGAAGAGTTTATTATATCAGAAAAAAAAAAAACAGGAAACAAATATTTTTCCTATGTGTGTGTTTCATTTCTGACATTTGTGTGTTATTGGAAATAGCGTAATTTCCATTAATACCAATATGAGTTTCAAACTGCTTAGGAAAAAATGATACTGCGCTGTTTGAAATTCTACCAAATAACAAAACTGAAATACAACCTTTGGAATTTTAGGCATTATTAGTATATACAAATATTTAATGCAATTGGTGCCATAATTTTTGTATTTATATTTCCAGGATCAACATAGAAATGTTAAAATATGTTTCTCTCTCTCAGATTTTATTTCTCTCTAGCACACACATATTAAAAATAAAAAACAAAAAATGAAGACTTCCTATTTTAAGGAATCCCTGACTTCCATTCTGAAATTCTTGACTGGGCAAGTAGAGAATCTGACCTCAAAGTAAAGCAGCGTCGGAGGGAAAGGAGGTAGGAAAGCACATTTGCATTTCTGGGTCATTACCCACACACAGGCCCCATGCCAGAGACGACTCTGGCATTCTGTAGAAAAAAATGCTGCCCATCCAAGCCTTTATTTAAGAAAGCAGGGAACAGCTCCACATGGGTTGACTTTTTGAAACTTTAGCTGTATTCAAGAAAAGAAGTCGCTACCTGCTTTGTGAACGAAGAAACAGAGCTGGACACTGGAAGAAGTTTCTAGGTATCTCTTGTTATACGTAAGACAGAGCAGAGTAGTGCTGAATTACAGTGAGGATAAATTAAAAACAAAACCATGTCCAACAATATTCAGGATGCATAAATAGAAAACATTTAAAAAGAAGAAAGTTATCATTTTACAACTTAGCAAACTCAACATATCTTTACATAAGTTTCTAAAGTATTGTATGGAGATTTTCAGTCATCTTCATGAATAAGTTTGGTTAACAACTTCAAGATTTTATCATCAATGGCATCTGAATCCTAAAAAGTTAAAATTCTCTGAGCCAGGAAGTTTTGTGGCAGATAAAGTTCTAAACTTCCCAAGAACTGTCAAACTTGTCAAAAGTATACTAGAAATATCATAAGATTCTACCTGCACTTTTCAAGCTACTTCATGGCAATGCTTTATTTTCTAAAAAGTAATAAAATAGCACATGATTATGAACACTGCATAAAACCACGATCACTGAAGTATTCCATAATTATAATAAAATTGTTTTTAATATAGTCTACACTCACGACATTTTCAGGAAAAAAAAAAGTGTACCTTTGAAAATGGTTAGCAATCCTGAGATAGAAAGTAACGGATCATTCTTAAGTTTCAAATGTAATCCTTCACACAGCTGCACACACAATGTGTACTAACCTAATTGTTAGTTGCACCTGCTCCAAGTTAACAATATTTCATACAGTTCATGGCAACAGTGGCATTTTTCAAGTGTTAATCTGTGGAGTGTAAATCTAAACTTTCTTTCAATGGTTTATGACATGTTTTGTGCCACCCAGGGGTCTAATGTACAAAATACGGGATTTTGAGTTTCTTTACTTGAAAACAAATCTGTCCTTTCAGTCTAAATTAAGTTATATTCTTTCATATTTTAACAGTATTTTTTTCACACTGAGAGATATCAGAGTTTTTTTTTCAATATCTATAAAAGAACTCCGATTCAATCACACATTGGGGTAAAAATGCCAAAACTTTCACAACCTGTTGAAAGTTACAAATAGTAAATAAGAAGTTAAATACTTCTTGTCCTACACCACTACAACCACCACTGCAAATGCAGTGATGATTTTTGTTACTATCTGAAATCTTCAGTTTCTGAGTATTAAGGACAGCAACGATAAAAAGAAAATTACCTTCTTGAGATTATGAGCTTAAGCTCTGGATTCTGCACATGGAGTACATCTGCTTCCAGAGATCATACTCCTTTATGTAGGAATCACCCTAAAATCTGAAGTTGACATAACCATACAACTCAAAGATTTTAATTTATGATACATATGGAGACAGTTTATGGAAGTTTTATATTGAATCTCTATGGTCTGAAATTCTAGTTTCTTGTTTTCTAAACAGATTTCCTGATTTTTGAGAAGAGTGTGTGTTTATCTATACTTGTAGTCTGCCAAACATTAAATTAAATGTATATTTAACTAATGTAAAGCACAGATACAGAATTCTGACAGGTAAATGTCTCTGGAGAACCCGTCTCTGTCCGTCATTTGTTAAATGGTCAAAACATCGTGTCTGGTCTCATAAAAACCTAATAAATGAGATTACCATATCCACAATACCAAAAGCCACCTCATCCTCTCCTAAGATTAGCTGCAAATTGGTGCAGATGTAAACATCCCTTTAAGTTTATTTAAAATACAAATACTTTGCTTAGAGGACAGAGATTAATGTTTCCAGAAACTTAATCAAGTCACGTAATAAAGAAACGGAATAAAATTTCTAACTTAGACTCTCTTTGGCCTCAATTGATTTTAAGAAATCTAAGATTTTTTCCTGTACAGTTACCAAAAAAAAAAAAGAAAAGAAAAGATGCCCAAATGTTACAAGAAGACATACTAAACACTTTAGAAGTAACCAAAACTGGGTTAACTTTTATTTCAGTCAATGGTACATGAGTCATAACTTAGTCTAGAAACCTGGTTTATTTGTAAAACAATCTACTCATAATAGCGCAAAGACATAAAAAGTTTTTAAAAATCTATTGAGAGCAAAAGGAAAACGTACCCACCCACCTACTTTTTTAGTGCAGGGCTTTGCAACTATTAATTTGCAAAATAATTATTTTATTTAAAATTAAACACTGTATTTCCAAAAAGCAACAATTACCAAGAATCTCTGAGGTCCTTTAAGGTGTGATCTTTTCACCCTATCAAAACAATTGGATTTTCTTTGTCCTTTGTTTTTTGTTCTGCATCTGCATTAACATGGCTGCTAATTATATTAACCTGGTGGCACATAAAGTCTGAATGGGCAAAATCACATGATTCTTATAGAACATAAAACTCCTTAGGATTCCAATGTACACTTGCTTAGACTGTGCTCTTCTGTATTACAGCTACGACTATTCTGTTAAAGAACCTAAGTATAATTCAGAATTTCTGTTTCATAAGTGATGGTGCAACTCTCAAGACACCACTGTATGTATGGATGCATTCATGTACTCAAGAGTATGTGCACATACACACATGTGTGAGCACACAAAAACACAAAGGAGCCTTTAGCTTTATCATTCTACTTTGAATAGTTTCCCTATTGGTATATTTACGTTTTTCTAAAATTAATTTCTTGAGGAGTTTGTATTCATCACACAAAATGTCATATAGATCTAGTGCATACATTTGCCATAAGAAAGCCCTATTATATTAAATGATTAGAAATTAAATCACGTTTTTCAAATTTTAAATTGAAAAGAGCATAAGAATGATCGACACACCCACTCATTCTCACAGTTTTATGCTTTCACACAGTGAATCAGCAAATGTATTATTTTCTGAATAATATATATAAAAAAAGGATGTTTTGAAAACCTTTATACATTTTGGCAGACTTGGCCTAATGGGTTGTTTAACAAAGTAAACTCCCTCATTGTTCTGGTTAGCTTTATTATTAAGAGTAAAAACCCTTTATTGCAAAACTTATATGACTCTATGGTACAGAAAAATAAACTGGTTTACACATCATTGAGAAACTACCACATTCTGAAAATTATATTTATAGTTCCATCTTTTTTTTCTTACAACCAAGTGCATAAGTGCATAAATCACAGACCAAAATAGACACCATCAGATAACTTTCATGGGAAAGAAAAACATCCTAAGACAACACACAACAAAAAGCACTGTTTCAGCTAAATATTAAACAAAGCAGCAATAGCTAACACGGGCTTCACAACAACTGATAAACAAGAACACTTAAGGAATTCCTCTGTCAGTTTCAATGGCAAATCCTTGCTCTTTTGAACACTTTACTGATTGGACACTCAAACATCTTCTGCCTTGTAGTCACCTCAACCTTTATGAAACAATTGTTGAAAATGTAGATGACTATTCCAGTTAAGTTATACTTTCTAAGGAAATCTACTTAACGACAAGTGTGAGCAAGTAGATCCTACCTCAAATTAACCACGTAGAGTGGTATATTTTTCATCTCTCAACTCTACTCAGACCCTCCTTCCATTGCCCTTAAGGAATTGAAATTCAGAGACATGACGTTTTCCACTATTGGTTCCTTGCCTCTTTGCAACTGTACAACATTCCTCAAAAAGTACACACAATTCTCCATCCTATAGGATCAGACAACAGTATCTATTTCAGGAGCAATAATAAGCAAAATGTAAGACAGAATATTTTTTCTTGGAATTGTCTGTTAATTGTGATTTAAAGGTACTGGTTCTGTCTATGACAATGGTGTTGCTGAGTTCATCTAAGTATTTTTGTTCAATCTGCACACTTTAAAAACTCAATGTGGCTTCTAAATGAGACTGTTGTAAGGATACAATCTGCCCTGAAGAGTGGTTTTTTTAGAGCATTATACTTAAAGACAACATTTTCCTAAAAAACATATCTATGAATAAACAAAGATACTGCAAAATTAGTATAGAGAAAAGTCCAAAATTCCATATTTTTCTGTTTAACACCTGTACAGTAAATTGTAGGTGACAATCACGTTGTTACATGAATAGGAATGCAAAGCATAAACAACAAGAGCTACACCTTGCTTTGCCTAAAGAAATTAAAGATAAGTTTAACCCGCACCTGCCAAACTGTCTTAAGAGGGACACAAATAGGTGGGAGCGGAAAGGCTCACCTCTCCTGTACACCAGAGTGCGTCTCCCTGAAATAATCTTAAATATAGGCAATATATCTGTCACCTTCTCTTTTATTTTTTTCTTCCATGCAAGTCAATGGCAGACCCTTTACTGCACTCCCGTGCCCATTATCTCAAAGACACATTACAGAATAAGGGGACCCAAGTGTCACTTACCAGTTGCATGCCACAGATAAAGATAAGCGTGCACCTGCCACTGCAATAACCCATGGTTTCCGAGACCCCTGCCACAGCCAGACTGTCCCACGTCGGCCACCGTCGAGCCCCCACTTTATCCAATCAGATCGCGGGGAAGGACAGGCAAACCTGCGGAGGGCTCGGGGGCTCCGGGCTGCTGCTGCCAGCGTCCTGGGAAGTGACAGGCATTAGGACCTGCTGGTGCGGCGGCGGCGGCGGCAGCTCCAGCCGCGCCCGCCACACATACCTTCACTCGCTCGGTGCACACGCCGCGCCGCAGGCAGTGCCGCCTGCGGAGACGCGCCCGGGGCCCGCAGGGGCAGCAGCGGCAGCCTGGCAGCGCCGCCGCGCCCTCGGGCATCTGGCCCCCGAAGTTTCGCCCCCGCCGCTCCCCGCGCCGCTCGCCTCACGCCCCCCAGCGCGGCCGCCGCCCGACGCGCGCTCGCCCTGCGCTCTCCGCGCGCCGGCTCCGGGGGCGGCAGAAGCGCGCGCGGGCCGCTGCCCGCCTCCCTGCGCAGCCCGCGGCTCTCTGCGCCCTGCGTTGAGGGGCCCGGCGGGCGGGGGTGGGGCTGGGAGCGGAGGCGTCCGGGCCCCGCGATCCCCAGCGGCTACTGCAGCGGCTGCTGCGCGCAGTGATGCGGGTCCGCGCCGCGTCCCAGCAGCGGCGCTGCCCCTCCCTTCGCCCAGATGTGTGAATCCTCCTCCTCCAACAAATCCTTCAACCTGCTCCCCGCCGCCCCCTCCTAGGGGGCCAACTTTGAGGACGGTCGGGGCTGCCGCCCAGGCGGCCGCTGGTGGCGGTGTCTAGGCGGAAAGGAGCGGCGCGAAAGCGGCGGCGGCGGGGACCGGGGCCTCGGGGCGAGGAGTCCGGGCGGCATGACCGCGGTGTCCTGAACTGGAGTCGGTCCTGCTCCCGGAGCCGGAGCCGAGCCGCGGCACTCTGCGGGAGCGAACCGAGTGTGTGTGCGTGCGGGCGCTCGGGGAAGAAGGGACGAAGAGGAGGGTTAGGGAAGGAGGCTGGGGTCATAGAACAAGGGTGCAGCCGAGGCATCCAGAGTGGCAGGAAAGCCCGAGTGGCGGAAGGGCCAGAGGTGGCGAGGAGAAGGGGCGCGGCGGCCCCAGACGCACCGCCGAGCACCCGGCTGCCCTGTGCTCCCTAGAATCTAAAAGGCCGGAGCGCAGAGAGCTACGGAGTCGACCCTGTTTGGGGAAGGGGACCGAGTTGCTGCTGGAGTTGGGAAAATTTAGCAACCGGAGCGAATAGGGATGCAATGAGTGCTGTTGCTGCTGATGTTGAAGCGTCAAACTGTTGTTTGTTTTCACTTAAAATATTAAAGAGTCGGAGACCAGTTTAATACTCAGTTACTTCAGCCTCACAGACCGTCCCGGCTGGGTGTGGATTCCTACTGGAGAGGCTCCAGCCTTCGCTGAGCACCCGCCTGAAGCTGTGAAGCGGCTGCTACCTGCCGAGCCAGGCTTCGGAGCCCGGCTTCGGAGCCCGCTGCTGCCACCTGCGGGCGGAAAGCTGAAAGGCGCAATATGCTGTCCCAAGTGGCTGCCCCTGGGGCGTGGGTATTTAGGACCAAGTTTCCTTTTTAGCCCGGGCAGCTAATGAAAACAATCCTAACTTTTCCAGGAAGTGAAGATGATTTGTTGAGATCCACTGAGGAAATGACTCATTGGGGTGAAGTGCCGCGATTGATAAGAGGATGCTTTAGGTAGCTAAATAGCAACCAACTCCCTAGCACCCTTCTTAAGAGATTACGATGACAAAACCACATCAAGCAGAGAGCTTTCTGTAGCAAATGCAACTTGGCGCCTAGTGAGAAAAATGGCATTTGTACAGGATGAAGTTATGCTGGGAACCACAAATAAATATCCCGAATGATTGCTTCCTTTGAATAAACATTATGATGTATCAGAATGACTAAATACAAATAAATTGAATAGGGCAGAGAGACTTTATTCTCCAGAAGCCTGGCACTGAATTTTCAGAAACGATTTGTCAGTCCTAGAGAGCCAAAAAGGGATTAACTGTTAAATTTATGGAGCACAGATATTTTATTGCTATAATGAGAATGTCTACTTTTAATCGCCCCATTTGTAAAGGGGCTTTTCTTCTGAAAAGTGCCTTTCAATGTTTAATAAAATTCCCAAGAGCCCAATATGTGCTCTTAGGCACTGCAAAGTCTCGAAGGTAATCGTTCCACAACCTTTGGTAGAACAGAAGCCAGAGTTATCTAGTGGAAGATGTTTCTCTTAGTTGTTCTTATTCTGTCTTTATACACGTTAGTTGTCCTGTGCCTGCTAGGGTTATAGGTATTTTGCATTGCCAGACGGAAACCTGTAAGTTAGTTGACTATTCAAGAAGCTGCTGCCATATTGTCAAAAGAGTTCTATTACCTCCTTGAATTTATCATAGGAACAACACATTTATATGGATCCCTCCATAATCCTGCAGAGGTTTCCCCGCAACCAGCAATAGCCTGAGTAATCTTTAGGTTGTGTAGGAAAGCAGAATGCTTTCTGTAGCTGACTCCGGCAGTGCCCCACCATAGTTCTTGGACTATGCCCTTTTCAGTCCATGCTTGCCTTTTTGTAATCACTTGGGACAGTCTGTTTGCTAGCCGTTGGAGGTGTTTGGCTGAACAATAAGGTTCCACCCCTAAGAGCTGCCCTCACCCAATAATGGATGGGAATTGGTGGATAAATACCCCAGCTTCTTCAATCCACATATGGGAAACCCTCAGACATGTTCTAGTCTACACCATTAAGGTCCCCACCGAGATTGAGCCCTAGGTGCCCACAGGAGTAACTCGCTCATTCATGCGCTCTGAATTGGCTTCCTTGCCTTCCATGCCTCATCTCCCTACTTTTATACCGCTGCTTCCTGGGATCACCTCTGAAATAAACCACTCAAATCCTTGTGTCAGAGCCTGTCTCTTGAGAATCCCAACCTAAGGCAGCCTCCAAGGGCTTTTATACCTCATCTGACATCATTGGCACAGTATTCTCAGAAGTGTGAACTACAAACATTTAATGTTGAGACTTCACTATGTACAACTGCTGCCTTATGTACTAAACCTACATCGTCTCATTCATTTCTCAAAGGAAACACGTGAGTTGATACAATGTGCATTCTAAAGATATACAAACTCAGAGAGAAATCAAATATTTTTATCAGGGATGCACATGCTCTTAGCAGCAGAATTAGAATTTGAAGGGCATGATTATGAGACACCAAAATTCGCCTTTCGAACTACTGTACCACACTCCTTTATTTCAATATACTTGCCTGTCATTCTTTTAGAATTACATACAAAAGTGATTACAAAAATATTTAGAAGAATAATCACATATTTTATCTCTAAGCAAATTGGCATCACATGCTTTATATACAGTACAGGCAATGCCTGACTTATGAAAGGGCACCCTAGTTACGGATGCAATTCTATAACTTAATGTGGCTATGCACTTCCTATTCTGTTTTCTATTATTCCTGGAACTGAATGTCTTAGTAGAAGAGACTAAAAAGAGAATCCTAACAGTTCCACAGTCATGTATGAAGGAGAGAAATGTCTCCAATTTGAATGTTGATTGCATTTGCACTCAGAAATAAGGTCATAAACTGTTTAGCTATATAAGGTGTTAGACCTTTTGTTGACTAATACGGTGACATAACTATTGTGAATTGCCTTGTTTCTTTGGGGAAAATGTGCCGCATATTCCACACCTCCATCTGCCTCACCTTGCCATGCTGTTTTAAAGTACTTTTCAAGGTTGTTTCGGATATATTATCTCATTTATCTCTCAGAACAACTCATGCAATGCAGTAGGCACACAGCCACTAAGTGAGCCGAGTTAGACAGCTAACACTCAATCACTTCAGCTACACCAAAAGCTCAAGCTTGGCGTTGCAACTCTGCTGAACAATTTCACTGAGTTTTATTGCCTCCATTCATTAGTTTAAAAGCATAAAAGCAACAATTAGTTCTCTTGAAAATGTTTGTGAGTATGTAGTAGGTGTATATATTTATGGGGTACAGGAGACATTTTGATACAGGCATAGGATGCATGATAATCACATCTTTACAATCACAAAACCAACCTATTTGATTCATTGTATACATTATATATTTTATATTAGCATGGATTTTTTCTTGTTTGGATAATGATTAGAAAAATGATAGTATATTTTAAATATTAATGGCATATAAGAAGAAAATAACCACCAATTCTTTCATCCAGAGATAATTGATGTCATTTTTATACAAACCATTTTCTAACAAAAATAGGGTGATATCATGCACAACATCTTTTAACCTGCTTTTTTTTTTTTTTTCATTTAACAATAGACCAAAAACATGTATCCAGGTTATTAACTATTAAGTTCATGGACTCTGCAGCCAGACATTTAGTTTCGTAATCCAAGCTCTGCCATTTATCAACTATGTAATCTTGGGTAAATCGCTTAGCTCTTTGTGCTTTGGTTTTCTTATTTATAAAATGGGAGGGGTAATAATGCACATATATCATAGAGTTTTTGGGAGAATTAAGTAAGCGTCAACTAAGTAAAACTTTTAGAACAATGCTGTATTAGGGCTCTCTAGAGGAACAGAATATATATGTATATATATGTGTGTATATATATGTGTGTGTATATATATAAAGTATTAACTCACAGGATCACAAGGTCCCACAATAGGCTGTCTGCACGCTGAGGAGCAAGGAGAGCCAGTCCGAGTTCCAAAAACGAAGAATTTGGAGCTTGATGTTCAAGGGCAGGGAGCACCCAGCATGGGAGAAAACTGCAGCCTGGGAGGCTAGGCGAGTCTCTCTTTGCACATTTTTCTGTTTGCTTATATTCTAGCCAAGCTGGCAGATGATTAGATTGTGCCCACCCAGATTAAGGGTGGATCTGCCTTTCCCAGCCCACTGACTCAAATGTTAATCTCTTTTGGCAATACCCTCACAGACACACCCAGGATCAATACTTTGTATCCTTCAATCCAATCAAGCTGACACTCAGTATTAACCATCACAACTCTACCTGTTGTCAACTTGAACCCATACGCATCTTGTGAGATCATACATAATCTTCAAATAACGACAGTAATGAGGTCATAATTATGCCTAACATAATACAACTATCCTTCATACAAAGAGAAACCCACCAATCCCTATTACATAAAGTTAGCAATACTTAATTGTTAATATTATCACATAAAGTTAACAATACTTAAATGCTCCTATGAAGTCAAAAAATCTTATGTCACATAATAAAGGAGAAAGGAAATAAAATGAAGATATTTTCTCAGTACAAGTGTATACATGCACAAACATATTTTTAACAAAAGAAGGAGGAAATAACTCATGACAATGACAGTCCCCAGAGCTGCAGCTGGTCACATGGTCGTAGCTGGTATTGATGACTGCCTTCTTCTACTACCCAATCTGTATTCCCTTTGTGTTCAGCAGACACCTTAGCAGGCTGTGTGTGTGTGTGTGTGTGTGTGTGTATGTGTGTGTATGTGTTGTTCCTTTCCTGGTAGAGTGACGCAAACCTTCATTCCTGAAGGGTCTGGATTATTTGTGGTCCTGTTTGGATTGGGCTGTTGTAGTTTTCATTGACATTAATCACAGGGCTTGGTAATACTAAGAGATACCCTAATTGATCTCCTGTATTTCATGCATACTCTTCCTTATCTTCGTGGTGGAGTATTAGACTGATTTCTTGTTGATAGTCCGGGTCAATCACCCCAGCCAACACTGTAACTCCCTTTTTAGGGTGTTGACATAAAAGTAGGAAGAGCCAGAAGTGTCCACATGGGAATTTTAACTTTCAGCTTAATGGAATCGTTGTGTCTCCTGGTGGCAACATTCCTTATTCTGGAAGTAAGACCTCTAGACCAGCAGAATGTAATGTTCTTGGAACAGGAAGCAAACATTTCGCTAGTGGATCACTAAGGGTGATGGTGAGTGGTGCCACTTCCTCTTCCACCCATTGAATCCTGGACCTGTGAATCCTGGCTATGGGAGAAACAGTACCATATATTGGGCGCTGCTTCTGAGCATACACAGCCTTCTGGAGAACTTTGTCCCAGCCCTGCAAAGTATTGTTGCCTAGTTGGTATTGTAATTGTGACTTCAAAAGGCCATTCCCCCATTCTATCAATCCAGCTGCTTCAGGATGATGGGGAACATGGTAAGACCAGTGAATTCCATGAGCATGAGCCCACTGCTGCACTTCTTTAGCTGTAAAGAGAGTGCCTTGGTCAGAGGCAATGTTGTGTGGAATACCATGATGGTGGAAAAGGCATCCCGTGAGTCCACAGATGATAGTCTAGGCAGAAGCATTGTATGCAGGATAGGCAAATCTATATCCAGAGTAAGTGTCTATTCCAGTGAGGACAAACCCCTGCCCTTCCCATGATGGAAGAGGTGCAATATAATTAACCCGCCACCAGGTAGCTGGCTGATCACCCTGAGAAATGGTGCCATATCAAGGGCTCAGTGTTGGTCTCTGCTGCTGGCAAATTGGGCAATCAGCAGTGGCCATAGCCAGGTCATCCATGCTGAGTGGAAGTCCATGTTGCTGAACCCATGTGTAATCTCCATCTCTGCCACCATGGCTACTTTGTTCATGGGCTCATTGGGCGATGACAAGGGTGACTCAGGAAAGAGGCTGAGTGGCGTCCACAGAACAGGTCATCCTATCCACTTGATTATTAAAATACTCCTCTGCTGAGGTCACCCGTTGGTGAGCACTCACATAGATACAAATATCTTCACAGTTTTTGACCACTCAGAAAAATCCATCCACATACCTCTTCCCCAGATTTCTTCATCACCAATTTTCCAATCATGCTTCTTTCAAATTTCTGACCATCCAGCCAAACCATTGGCTACAGCCCATGAATCAGTATATAATCACACATCTGGCCATTTCTCCTTCCATACAAAGTGCACAACCAGGTGCACTGCTCAAAATCCTGCCCACTGGGAAGATTTCCCTTCACTGCTGTCCTTCAGGGATGTCCTAGAAAGGGGCTGTAGTGCTGTAGCCGTCCACTTTCAGGCGGTGCCTGCATATTGTGCAGAATCATCTGTGAACCAGGCCCTAGTCTTCTCTTCCTCTGTCAGCTGATCATAGGGAACGGCCCATGAAGTCATCGGTGCAGGCTGAGGGAGAGAAGGCAGGATGGCAGGAGTGGAGATCATGGGCATTTAAGCCACTTCCTCATGTAACTTACTTGTGCCTTCAGGACCTACTCGTGCTGGATCACATACATACCACTTCCATTTAATGATGGACTGCTGCTGTGTATGAGCCACTTTATGGCTAGATGGATCAGAAAGCACACAGGTCATGATAGGGAGTTCAGGTGGCATGATGACTTGATGACCCATAGTCAAATGTTCAGTTTCCACCAAAACTCAGTAACAGGCCAAAAGTTGTCTCTCAAAAGGAGAGTAGTTGTCTGCAGAAGATGGCAAGACCTTGCTCCAATATCCCAGTACCCTCTGCTGTGATTCCCCTAAGGGGGCCTGCCAAAGGCTCCAAACAGTATCCCTGTCTGCCACTGACACCTCAAACACCATTGGATCTGTTGGATCATATGGCCCAAGTGGCAGAGCAGCTTGCACAGCAGCCTGGACCTGTTGCAAAGCCTTCTCCTCTTCTGGACCAGACTAAAAAATGGCAGCCTTTTGGGTAATTTGATAAACGGGCCAGAGTAACACACCCAAATGAGAAATGTGTTGCCTCCAAAATCCAAATAGCCCCACTAGGAATTGTGCTTCTTTCTTGGTTGTAGGAGGGACCAAATGCAGCAACTTAATCTTCACCTTAGAAGGAATATCTCAACAGGCTGCATACCATTGAACCACTAGAAATTGTACTGAGGTAGAAGGTCCCTGAATTTTAGTCAGATTTATTTCTTATCGTCTGGCACACAAATGTCTCACCAATAAGTCCAGTGTGTTTGCTACTTCTTGCTCACTGGATCCAATCAGTGTAATGTCATCAGTGTAATGGACCAGTGTGATATCTTGTGGAAGCGAAAAGTGATCAAAGTCTCTCCGAATAAGATTATGACACAAAGCCAGATAGCTAATATACCCCTAGATAGCACAGTAAAAAATATTACTGGTCTTGCTAGCTGAAGATAAATTGCTTCTGATGGGCCTTACGGACAAGAATGGAGAAAAAGGCATTTGCCAAGTCAGTGGCTGCATACCAGGTACCAGGAGATGTGTTAATTTGCTCAAGCAATGAAACCACATCTGGTACAGCAGCTGCAATTGGAGTCGCCACTTGGTTAAGCTTACGATAACCCACGGTCATTCTCCAAGATCCATCTGTCTTCTGCACAGGCCAAATGGGAGAGTTAAATGGGGATGTGGTGGGAATCACCACCCCTGCGTCTTTCAAGTCCTTTACGGTGGCACTAATCTCTGCAATCCCTGCAGGGATGCAATATTGGTTTTGATTCACTATTTTTCTAGGTAAAGACAGCTCTAAAGGCTTCCCTTTGGCTTTTCCCACCATATTAGCTCTCATCCTACCAGTCAGGGAACCAGTGTGGGGGTTCTGCCAGCTGTTAAATATGTCTATGCCAATTTTGCATTCTCACACTGGGAAAATGACCACAGGATGAGTCCAGGGACCCACTGGACTCACTGTAACTCAGACCTGAGCTAAAACTCCATTAATTATCTGACCTCAGTAAGCCTCTACTTTAACTGGAGGACCACAGTGACATTTCCAGTTCCCTGGAATCAACTTCAGCCTAGAGGCAGGGTCCAGTCGTCCCTGAAATGTCTGATCATTTCCCTTTCCCCATTGCATAGTTACCCGGGCAAAAGGCTGGAGGTCTCACTGGGGAAGGATGGGAGAAAGATTCACAGAATAAATGATCAGTAATGTAGTGGGGTCTTTCCTCAAGGGGACCTGGCCTCTCCTTCATTCAAGGGATTCTGGGTCTGTAAACTGGCTCAACTCTGGAAGTTGATTGAGGGGCCATGATTCTCTGTTTTTGTGATGCAAATTAGTCTTTTGTACATTCAATCTAGAAGTTTTCTGCTTATATAAATTAAGTAGGAATGCAGCAGCCTTCCTATCCATTTCACCTCTAGGAGCACCGTGATTAATTAGGCAATGCCAGCGCCCTACATGAGTCAGACTATTCTGATTGTTGCTTTGCCTCTGCTGTCCATCTTGCCTTTGATGGTTGAGTGCTGCCACTTGGCTTCTGCCACCTTGGGATCCGATTATTCTCATTGTATTTAAATTTTGTAGTTGAGTGATTGCAGTTCTCACTTTTGGATCTCATATACAGAGAAAAGCAATTATAGGGTTCTTCAATGATGCAGGTGCTGCCCTCACACATCTATTTTGCAAGGCATTGGTCAAGGGTATATCTTCTTGGCCCTCCCAGCTGAAATGAGTAGGTCTAAAGTGACTAACCCGCTGCATCATCCCAATCTCTCTAAGCCTTTGGATCCCTCCCTCTGCAGTAAACCAAGGGAGATCAGGCATTTCCAGCTTGCTCACAGTGGGCCATCTTTTAATCCATATTTCAGTTAACCAAACAAATAAACTATTAGAACCTATTTTAACTCCCTGAGCTACAACATTAAATGTAGAGTCCCTACTTAGTGGGCCCAAATCAGTAAATTCAGCCTTATCCAACCCTATGTTCCTTCCACCATTATCCCACACCCTTAAAATCCATTCCCATGCCTGTTCTCCATATTTCTGCTTATATAAATCAGAAAACTCAAGCAGTTCTTTTCGAGCATAGTGCACCTCCTCATGGGTCACACTCTTAACCTCACCTCTAGGGGCCCACCAGGACTTTAGATGTAGGTCTAGAAGCAAACAGGGATTTTGGGGAGGCTCCTGAGGAGAATCAACATTATCTTGCCTGGCAACTGCCTCAGGGGAGGCCATCACTGTTGCCTTAGGCAGCGCAGAGTTTATCTCCTCAGATAAAGGTGGAAAGGCTGATGGCAGCATGGGTCAGAGAGGGAATGGTGCCACTACTGGGGATGGGGAAGCTGTTTCTTCTGGCAAAAAAGTTCATCAGAGTTTCTGAACTCAGTGTTTCCAGCTTCATCAGGGTCCTTCCACATGTCCCCATTCCATGTTGCAGGGTCCCATTCTTTTCCAGTCGATGCCCTCACTTAAATAGTGGACACTTGGAGCGTCTGTGCATGCACCTTTCATTGCAAGTCAGTCACTCACATGATAACAGTTTGTGTCTGTTTTTCCATAGTTTTAGCTCTTTCTCTCTGGGAGATAAGACTCTCACTCAAGGCAATCTTAGCAGATTTGAGGCTCAGTATCTGCTTCTGAAGACAGGAGATAGAATCCCTGAGTTCATCATTTTCTTTCATCACTTTGTCCACTGAACTTAGGAGGTACCAACCAGCTTCACTGTATTCCTTGGTTTTCCACATATGGTCAATGGTATTATCTATAGAGTCACTAAACTCCTTGCCTCCAAATGCATTCATTTTGCATAACTCTGTAAACAGTTCCTGCCAAGGACTATCAATGTTCTCCATACTATTGGAAGTAGAGTCCTTGGCATTTTGGGATCTAGTCATATTAAGCAGCCAACTCCAGAAAACTCAAAACCAATAAAAGAACTCCATCCTTAATATTCTGTTCCTCTAGAACCACTGCTGGTACCAAAATCTGCATTAGTCAGGGTTCTTCAGAGGGACAGAATGAATGTAATGTGTGTGTGTGTGTGTGTACATATATATACATATATGACCTTATTGAATATTAACTCACATGATCACAAGGTCCCACAATAGGCCTTCTGCAGGCTAAGGAGCAAGGAGAGCCAGTTAGAGTCCCAAAACTGAAGGACTTGGAGTCCAATGTTCAAGGACAGGAAGTACCCAGCATGGCATAAAGATGTAGGCTGGGAAGCTAGGCCAGTCTCTCTTTTCACATTTTTCTGTCTGCTTATATTCTAGCCATGCTGGCAGCTCAAAGACACACCAGGATCAATACTTTGTATCTTTCATTCCAATCAACTTGACACTCAGTATTAACCATCACAAATGATTAGCAGTTAATACTTTAATATTGTTAATTATCATTATTCTGCATAAAACATAGTTTCTATGACTATACCAACTATAACGTACCAAGTATCCCAATTATTTAATTCATATCCTTTTCTTATACCTATAGCTTTTGTGATGGACAAAATAATGGCCCTCCAAATATGTCCACACTATAATTCTTGGAACCTGTGAATATATTACCTCATAGGATGAAAGAGACTTTGTAGGAGTGATTAAGCTAGGAATCTTGCGATGGGGAGAGTATCTTGGAATATCCAGGAGATCCCAATACTAATCACATGACCCCTTAACAGTAGATTACTCCTCCAGGCTAGGAGGGGAAGAGATTTGTAGATGTAGGAAGGGGGCTATGAGTCAAGCACTACTCTCTAGAAACTAGAAAAGGTACAGAAATGGAATCCATTCATAACTTCCAGAAGGACATTTATGCCGACAGTTTGATTTTAGCCCACTGAGACCCGTGTCAGGTTTCTGACATACAGAATTGTAAGATGATAAATATGTGTTATTGAAAATAAACATGTGTAATTGTAAAGTCCTAAATTCGTGGTAATTTGTTATAGCAGCAACAGAAAACCAGTTCAGTTTGCTTTCAATGCTTCAATATTATACATTTTTAAATAAATGAAGTTGCAGATAAATTTTTGCCTGTGTTACAATTATTCCCTTATAATAAATTTCTAGAAGTAGAGTTGTAAGTCAAGGAAAAAAGCAACATTGTAAGGCTTTTGATAAATCATACCAACCTTACTGTAAGGGTGTTCTATCAATGTATCTGTGTGGGGGTTGGACAGGCTATTTTCCCCATGCCTTTACTAGTAATGGATATTATCATTTTTTGAAAAAGTTTGCATTTTCCGTTGTAATTTGCATTTCTTTTATACAATGATTATTTATTAAAAATCCAGTAAGTGTGTTAAAATGGACCATTACCTGTAAATACTGTATATCACAATGACTCCCACCTTTCTGTCCTGATTTGTCTTAAAACTTCAATTCCATTCCTTAATAAAATTATCCAGTGACAGATTGTGTAGTACAGAACCATAGCAATAAAAATCCATTTATCCATTTGACTAATCCGCAGGCCCTCAAAGAAAACATTGAAAAGATATTAAGCAAAGATGACAGATTATGCCATGAAAAAGACCACAGCTGTAGTTATGATCAATGACTGACAGGTCAGATTTCTGTATTAAATACGACTTTGGATATATTCTTTTAAATTAAATGACTTTCATTTGTAATTTGTGTACATTTTACTTGTCAAGTAGAGTGTCACGAATATACCAAGATCTCAATAGCTATTTGCTGATGACCATTTTCATATATTAATGAATATTTTTAACATTTCAATTGTATTTAGTATGATATATTCTAAGCATGTTAATAAAATTATTTTACAAATATAAGAACCTTAGTTATATTATTTTAGCAAGTTATCTCAGAAGGACATACAATTTTAGGAATGAAAACATTTGTTAGAAATTAGAAAAGCCATATGTTAGTCTCATTATTTTCCTCTAACCTGTGCTAACTGATTTTTTTTTTTTTTTTTTTTTTCATGAAGAACTGAGAAGTAAGTGCAAGGTTAAGCCTAATGTTCTAATTGTTATTGCTCTGTAACAACCTCTCTAAATGATGGCATTAATGATTATCTTATTATGCTCAGAGATTCTGTGGGTAAGGAATTTGAGGAGGTTTGGGGAGAGTTTGTCTCTGCTCCACAATGTCTGGAGCTTCAGCTGGGGAGACTCCAAGCCTAGATGTGGCTCCACGTTTCATTATAGGGATCATCTGAAGACTGGTTCACTTACATGTCCAATACATAGGCTGGAAGGACTTGAAGACAAGAACTGCTGAGTAGAGCACCTACATGTGTCCTCCCTTTGCAACTTGGCTCCCTCGGGGTAAGCAGACATTTTACATGGCAGCTGAGGGCTCCAAGCACAGGGTTCCAAAAAACAAGGTAGCAGCTGCACTACCTTTTATCACCGAGCATCAAAAGTCACACAGCTCCACTTCTGCTGTGTGCTGTTAGTTATAAGGAAATCACAAGACCACCCTATTTGAAAAAGGAAGACCTCAAGTCTCACTTATTAATGGAAGAAATGTCAAAGAATTTGAATGCTATGATTTAAAGCCACTATTTTAATCATCGAATCATAGTTGTATGGAATTTACTATCTTGAAAATTACAATAAGTAAAAACTAAAATTTAGACAGTAATGTTATTGTGCTAAAATAAAAAAGTTATCTTTATGCTAATATTATGGAGACACCAGTTAATTGAACATAAAAGAAATTGTTGCACTAAATGAACCAGAATAAAAATTAATAATAAAATTAATCATTTGACTTTGAGTTTTACATACTGTGGGCAAGGAAAGTAGAGAAAACATACTCTATCCATTCAAATTACTTCACATACTCAAAAGCAAGTTAAAAGTTGGGTTTCATTTCCTACAATTATGAGATGAGGAATAGAGTATTTAAACCGTTCAGTAGAATGAGACTAAACAAATGATTCATTTTTAGTGAGGCTATAGTAATATGTACGCTACTTTCTTTTCTGTGTAATTAAGATTTATTACACAACTTGAAAGTATCTTTCCAGATAATGTATTTACTGTAATATTTCTTTATCTGCTGTGCTTTCCCCAGTTTATCCTTCTACAACCCTAATAAACATGAATTTAATGGAATATTAGAAAATGACAAAGAAATCTTAGGAAGGTAGATATAGTATACTTATTATAATAGGATTAAATCAAAATCCTTATACACTGTTATGTTTTAAGCTTTTAGAGGGAAAAATAAATACCCAAACACAGGGTTTTTTTTGTAGTTAAGATGTTCAGTAATATAAATACAGTATTCTAATCAAATACATATTTTTTTCTTTTTGAAGGAAGGAGGTACATTCTTTAGTGGAATAGTGAATTTAAATTGACCTTTTAAAATCTGGAGGTGGATGAGGGTGGGAAACATTTTGGATTTGCCCTTTGTTGCTGTGAGCTGGAATATAGCACCATGATTTTTTTGGTAGGTCTGTTCCAGCTTCATCACCCATTCTGGGACTGACTGGTAAAGACGCAGTAATTCTTAGATGCTTCCAGGGGTCTTTTCCCAGGCATTCTGTGGTTAAGTACGGGTGCTCCTTTGATACCTCCTTAAAATGATCTTAAGGAGGGAGGTATGGGCAGTAATCCTGCCTTCTTGCAGTATTTTTGTCTTCACATATACCTTTTTGGCAAAACCACATGAGCACTAACTTCCAGTCACAATAAAAATCTCATTAGTCATAATGCTGTTCAGCCCAGTCACCTCTGCCTTGGGCATTACTACAGGACAATTGTGAGTCTCCAGACAGCACTGTTGGCGCGACCAAAGATTCCTCCACAGAGCTACAGGGGATTTCTAGATACTGTCCACACATGACTTAGAAGGCCAAAGGACACTGGAAAACTGTACCCATACTTTCACTCTGTCAACCACAACACCTTGCTACTTTTACTCGGATGATACTGCCCCATGCTGGTGCTGTGGGGGAGAGAAAAGGAGCAACAACCATTTTCCTCTAGACTTTGCTCTCAATCTATACCCACCATGCAAGAATGTCATTCTCTGCCAGCGTAGGGAAGGAAAAGACCATTAAACACCCTCCTGCTTTGCTACTCCTACTTCTGCCATGATTTACTTTCCACCATCCTTCTAGTGGCTGAAAATGATGTTTCTCTGTCTTCTGCTGCCTGGTCAGGACTTCCTCTGATGGATATCTTCATTCTTCCAGGAGAGGACAATCATAGAAGGTGGGATACAGGGAGAGAGCAGCTGGCAGAAAGGGAGCAATAATGTTATTATACCTGTTAACAGCTGCAAGGTGAGTGAAATACAGACATCACCTTTAGGGGTTAACATATGGAAAGTGAACAGTGGGCAGAGATTCTAAAAATTACCATAACAAAAGGAAAAAATGATTAAGAGCCATAAATCAATAGAGGTGAGGGATGAAAGCTGTGGCAGTTCTGCGGGGGCAAATTTATTGCCACCTGGGTGAATCAGAAACAGAGGATTTAGGCTGGCTCAAGTCCTTAAGGTAGAAAAATCACAGATCCAGACTCAGCAAGGAGATCAGTTTAATGGCAACACAGGAGCCTGGTGGAGAATGGAGGCAATGCTGTTGAAATGGCAGGTCTGAAGGTCAGTCTGAAGAGTTTAGGCTTTTACCATGTAGGCAACAAGAAGCTCCTTACACATCTTGATTAGAGCAGTGACAAGAGCCATGCTCTTCATCTAGCAGCTGTACATAAAATAAATAGGAAAGAAGGACGTGGAGCTATAGGAAGCCACCAAATACCACAGCCAGAAATCATTGCTTTGTATTGTACACTAAGGCCAAGACATCCAGAAATGTATTTTTATTCTAAATTATCAGATCAATTCATTTATTCCCTCTGTTACTTCAATCCTTTGCCAGTGTAAATGTATATGATGAATTTGGCGTTCTACAGCTCCTTTGGCAGATATCTTAATACTTGTATTCTAAGAATAAAAGATACACTTTTCCTATCAGTTGTTACAGTGACATATGTATCACCATACTTAGATTCAAATATATCATGAGCTTCATTTCTAAATAACATATGATATACAACTTTTGCCTCTCAATAACTTTTATCATGCCTTAAGCTTGGTTAACCAAAAAGTGACCGATGCAGCTCTCTCTAAATAGAGGTTGATTTAGCCACAGTTGAGGACATGCCCAGAATGAAAGGCAAGTTACAAGAGCATCTGTGACCTGTGCTTTTTCAAAACAATGGGGGTTTTGGGAACTTCAGTATTTAAAGGAGAAAGAGAAAGCAAGAGGGGGAAGTAAAAGAAGGGAAGGTAGGCAGTGAGGCAAATAGTTGCATTCTGGTGAGGCTCCCACTAACCTCAGTAAATCTACACTTCACATGTGAAAATTGGAAGTAGAAGAAAAAGTCAATTATGCATTCATCTCAGTGTAGGTGGAGGGATGATTTCTGGTCTTGTCCTTGTCCTCTCTCTGTGAACATAAGCTGGTAATTGACACTGTCAGGGTGAGATTTCAACAGAACTTGGTTTTAGGGCTAGTTTATAGGGAGGGATATGTATCCTGAACGATTTAGGGGTTCACAAGGAATTTCCTTGTGACCAATTGGTGAAGGAGGCCTTCTGGGGAGATATGTGACTTTCTATCATGATGGGGACCAGACTTATGGATGAGGGCATGACATAGGGTTGTAAAATTACAGCTGTCTGTTTGGGAACAAAAGAAAAACAGTATTGTGAGACTCAATTCCCAGGCTTAGTTTTCCCTTTGGCATAGTGACTTTGGGGTTCCAAGATTCTATTTTCTTTCACAGTTTAAATATTAAGATATAGGAATATCCTTATACATGTAATCTATTTAATTTTTAATACATTTTCATTAAAATATGTCTACTTGGATGGAAAGATAGAAAGTAAATGTTTGTTCAAATGGCAATATATAATTAGGTATCACTGTTGGACAAAAGACTGCCATTTTAAAATGATGCCCTAGAGAATATATTTATAATGTAGGTGAAAAGAGTAAAGCTAGGGAAATATTTGTATAATTAATTTAAGACATTATAAAAATTATCAGACGTTTATAGTTGTTTGTATTCATTCCAGCAGAGCTATAGCAATACCAAATTATTAAAGACATTTCATGGTTCCTATGAAGATGGAATGCCAAGTGCTTTTTTTTTTCTCTTTCTCCTAAAGGATTTCATGATTTGATTGCCCAAGTGATATTTATATTGTCACATACTTTTGTGAAATGCTTTATGTTAATTACAGTTTTCACATTTTGCGTGGTGACAAAATTGTCATATTGTCTGATGATTGAAATCTTTTTAACTAAAAAGTCACTTGTGTAAAGAGGTCTTAAAAGTAGATATTTCTTCCAAAAAACCTTTATTTTAACTAAGTAAAAAAAAATGACTTTTTGGAAAGAGTTTTCTTCCTTTCTTTCTTTCTTTTTTTTTTTTTTTTTCTAGAAGGAGAAGTATCATAAGCTGTAAAAATGCCATGGGTGTTCAAATGTGAGAAAAAAAAATACTATGCTCCAGATAAAAGCTTAGTAAAGTGGAATGATATTCATGGTCAGTAAAATTGGATCATGGGAACGATTGACAAATATGTAGTTCTCAATAGATTACAAAGTATTTTCAAGATTATCTTAAGAAAAATATTCACGCCCTTGTTTCCGCTCCCACTATGTGAGATGCCTTGTTCCCTCTTTGTCTTCCGTGTGATTGTAAGTTTCCTGAAGCCTCCTCAGAAGCAGAAGCTGCTGTGCTTCCTGTATAGCCTGCAGAACCATGAGCCACTTTAACCCCTTTTCTTCGTAAATTTAAAAAAAAAATTACTACATCAAATATTTTCACATATAAATTTGCCTCAAAATTCAAATACTAAAAACATGTATTTTTACATAAATGTTATTGATATAAAGATGTTTTATAATTATTAACATTGAAGTCTTATTTTCCCTGCTCGTATAGAAAGCAGAGCACATCCTTTGTCCTGTCACAATGGTTCACTCCATCTTTTAGTGCTTAATGTCCAACTGTACCTAAAGACCTGCCACAGTGGAAAATACAGAAGGACTCAGCGTTACAGAGGCTAGAGTGTCTTCTGCATGCTCTGAGGCCAACTAACATAATTCCATATTAAGTCAAACATGATATTTATTTATTTTTTTACAGATTATGTGTTCACTCTATTGCTCAGGTTGGAGTATAGTGACACAATTATAGTTCACTAAAATCTCTAACTCCTGGGTTGAAGCAATCCTCCCACCTCAGCCTCCTAAGTAGCTGGGACTTAAAGGCACATGCCACCACACCTGGCTACTTAAAAAATATTTTTGTAGAGACAGAGTCTTACTATTACGCAGGCTGGTTTCAAGTTCTTGGACTCAAGTGATCCTCCTGCTTGAGGCTCCCAACTTACTGGGATGATATGCATGAGCCACCATGGCTGACTTAATAACATTTAAAATAAATATGTTATTCCAAAAAAGGTGTGAAAATCAGATTTGTGAGATAAATTTAGGTAGCAATATTTATTTTAGGGAAACATTGCTACAGAGTCTCTCTAAATGATGTGCTTCTTATTGTATTCTAGCATCAATCTTGTATTTTCTTCGTTCTTTCTGTTTTTGACTACCACGTGTTGAGTGCTTAATCATGTTTCAAGCCCTGTGCTAATCACTTTACACACACTCTCACACACTTTTCACAATGGCGTCTGAAATAGATACCAGTATCCCTATAGTACAGGTAAGAAAACTGGGACTTAGAGATTAAGCAATTTTGGAGAATATCAGAGTTGGATTGAAAGTTCAGTTCTGTGACTCTAGCACAAAGCTTCTAGGAAACGATGCAAATACCAAGCTAGGTAATGTATGGGACATGGGTTTTGGAGTCACCCAGTCCTGCATTCAATATGCTTCTTTGCTCTTCACAATCTGTGCAACTTTAGATATCTTGCTTAGCTTTTCTAGCCCTGTGTGACTCCATCTATAATATGCAGGAAGTAAGATAGTATGTACACCATATGATTGCTGGAAAAATTAAATAATGTAAAAAGTTCTAAGACAATAGAGTTGTAATCATTTGCATTGTATCATTGGGTATTATAAAATTCAACAAAGCATAACACATATTTCCCTTTAAAATTTGTGAATCCCCACTTTCTCTCTTACCCTCTCATCCTTTGCATTCTAATTCTTAGCCTATTACTACTATCAGCAGATGATTGTGAGTTCAATTTACTTGGACTCTCATAGGCAAGTTTATGTCTAAAATATCAGAGGCCAGAGGACAATTTTTTGACCTATGAAGGCTTTAATAAACACTCTCCCCAAGAGCACATCAAGGTGATACTTATCCCTCTACTGGCAAGCATACTGAACACCCTGTACTACAGTATTTGCTATAAGCAAATCAACGTAGATACGTATCCTACAAAGATTGTTCCAATGTTACTCACAGTCCATGGAGACGATTAGGTTCAAACCAGCCTCCACCACAGACTGTGGACTGAAGACACATGAGTGTCATTTTTCTGAACCCACCAAGCACCCGAGATCCTTTCTGGTGGAATACACCCTACCAAAAGATGCTGGTCTTACGTCCATGGTTCTGGGTCATGCTAGAGGTCACTGCATCATTTATGCTTCTGCTGCTTCAACGCCCAAACCCAGATCCAGAAAAATGGGCAGCTTACGTTAGACAGGCCACCATACATACCACTTAGTATTTTTACTTCAACTTCTAGATTTGTTTTCCTGAGATAATTCATAATTAATGCATTTTTTTTAGTCAAATGGGTTTAAGTAGTGGCTACATTAATCTACTTTACTTTAAACAGTGTGATCATCCCTAGAGCCTAGAATCCCAATAACTAGATTTATTGTGCTCTTAAACAAGTCATTTTCTCTAGAATTTTTTTTCATAATCTGGTAGAAATCTCTTAATTCAGTGGAGTTCAGCAGAAATTCCAGCGAATTTAATTTTGTAGTCAATTGGTCATGGTTGGCAAGTAGGCATGTTTGTTTTCCACTTTATTCACATTAGAAATCAGATTAGGATAAGCATTAGTATCATAGATTCCCAGAATGAGGTAATTCACCATCCTATAATAATTCAGGGCAGTGAGGGATGCAAGCTCAAAGAGGATTATTCAAAATCCGCTTGTTTCTGATCAATCTAATGAGGATCACAGAAATCATTGATGAGACTCACACATGGACTTGAACTAGGGCTAGAAAGAAATAGATGTGGTAACATGGAAAGATTTACCTAGTAAAAACCATCTTACAGAGAAATAAAGTCCAGGAGTTATTGACAAGGAACTATAGGACACAGAAAATGGTAAGAAACAGCAGGGTCAGCATAACAGGATCACTTCCTTTTGAAGAAGAAAACTGAGGTAGCATACGGTAGACATGTCCCAGCAAACTCCCCATCTACTCCCTAGAATTCACGTTGTACTGATTGCTTTATTGATCATCCACTATGATGCTTTGCATAAGTGATGATCTCAATTATGGATGGTAAAAATCTTTGAACACGAAAGTAACGTAAAATCCCAAAGACATTATAAAACCACTTCGTTTTCAACTTCAAAACCAGTACTATCAATATAAGTTCCCACTGAGCTCAAAACATTTCTACATGCTCAATATATTCTGTTACGTTTAGAGGAGAGAAAATTGAAGCTAAGCCCTTCTTTTAGCAATAACCATTTTAATGTCTGTTTATCACAGTAGGTAAATAATGCAGAGCTCCCAAATTTAGTCATAATAAGCAATCATTTTTCAATAAAAATGAGTAATTTTTCCATTTCAGCTTCCTCTAAGTGCCTACGGAATTAAAGTGTTGACTTAAAATACATTTCAAATGTTAGTCTTATTATGATAATTGCCAAAGATCATATCTTAGGAAGTTATTCTTAAAGATCACCAATTTTCCTTAAAGTTATGGCCATTTTATCCGAATCTATAATATTCAATACTAGGATCTTTTTCTTTGACTTTCAGGATTAATAAAACATTGTTTCAAAAGTTAAAAATGAGAAGAGGTAATATATGACCATAATCTAATAAACTATATACATTCTAAAAATATATAGTGTTAGTCATAAGCTGGGGGTATTTCCTCACCACTCTTACATTTCTGTCCATTAGTGCAAACTCCATGATTAGACCATTGCTGCCTACCTATCTCTGCCATCATTCACTTCTCTGCAGGAGATAAGAATAGACTTAACCTGAGTGGTAAACTCAAAAGAAGAACCTGGACCTATGTAGCTCAGCCATTCCTCACTGTGTCTAAACAACCAACATCCATGCCTGCATCATGTCCTCAGTTTTACAAAGACATCCTTCTATATGATGAGGCTGTGATTATTAGCCCTGCCTGGGGCTTGCTAATTAAGACTGTCACCAACCTGGTCAACATAGCAAGACCCTGTTTCTACAAAAAAATAAATAAATAAATTGAAACAAAAAATTACCCAGTCATAGTGGAGCATGCTTGTAGTTTCAGCTACTCGGGAAGATGAGATGGGAGGATTACTTGAGGCCAGGAGTTCCAGGCTGCAGTGAGTTATAATTGTACCACTGCACTCCAGCACTCCAGCATGGATGACAGAATGAGATCCTGTCTCAAAAAAAAAAAAAAAAAAAAAAAAAAAAAAAAAAAAAAAAACATTGACTCCCTAATTTGGTTTTAGGAATTTATCTTTCCTTCAGATATAGTCTCTAGTATTATCAACTTTATAAGTAATCAAGTATTACGTTGGCTTTCAGTTGCTTTACTTACTGTATTATTTCTCAATTGACACTTATTTATTCGGCCTGCATCAACATTAAGCAATGTTGAGTCAGTTACTTATTCCTTCAGCATTATCCTTTGGTCTGCAAAGTTGTAGGTGGGGGCTGGTATTTTACTTTCATAGCCTTGGTGAATGCGTGCATATGAAGATAACCAGTAAAGCGTAGGAAACAGAATGGAGTGCAAAACATCGTATACTCAGTATCTATATTTGGAGCATCTATTACATACCAATAAGATTCTGGATGCTGGGAATAGAGTAGTGAATAAACCCTGCTTTTATGGGGTCTATTTTCTACTAGGGAAAGCAAACAATAAACTAAGCATAGACTGTAAATACTGTAAATGCATATATTACATCTACCCAGGCAAGTAGCTGATAGTGATAGGAAAACACTTAATAAAAATATTTTACAAAGGATGGGGTAATACTTTCTGTGGGATGTTTACAGAATGCCACTCAAAGAAAATAAAAGTTAGTCTGGACCTTAAAATGTGATGATGGTAATCATGAGGGATTCAGTAAGAAGATGACTCAGACAGAGGAAATAGAAAGTTCAGAGGTCCAGAGAGGACACACAGTTACCAAATCCAAGGGGCAGAAAGATAGCCAGAGTGACCAGAAGGTGGTAAAATAAACCTCCAAGCTGGGGACAATGAGCCCACTGAGGTAGGCAGGACCTAGATAGTGTTAGATGACCTTGTAGCCTGTGACTAAACAAATAGAAAAGATTATATTCAAAATACAGTAAGAAAAACACACTGGAGTATTCAAAGTCTGGAAGGAATGCAATCTCAATCAATCAAGTTTTTAAATTGTCTTTAACTGTTTTGACTTAAAGCCTTGCAGAGAAAGTAGATAAGGCTCAATTGTAGTGGTTCAGGCATCAAATAACTGTTTGTTTAGAGCTGTCGTTATAGAGGAGAAGGAATGGTCAGATTTGAGAAGTCCAGAGAGCTAGAGCCAACAGGAGTTATCTACAAAAGGCATATAGAAAGTGAGTAGGGTAACAAATCTGGGGATTAAGGATAACTCCTAGGTTTTTATCTTGATCACCTGAGTCATCAGGGGTACACTTTCCAGAAATGGGGAAGATTTTTAGAGGAGCAAGTTGTACTTTATCTTCTACAAATGGTCTGTTTGTTTCCACGAGTTTGTAGTGTCTTTTAGACAACCAAATTTAGACATCAAATAAGGAGTTGATACATATGTGTATAGATAGCAGGGAAAAAGTCAGGGCTGGAGATTTTATTTCCTGTTTTTTGCTGCCATGAGTTAGAGAATAGCTGGAAACTAATGAGATTAATTATATAAAACATTGCTGCACATGGACATATATTATTTGTTCAGCATTATCCTAAGCACTAAACAACTCCTATCTAATTTTATCATTTCAATACCACTGTATTCTATATGGAGTAACTGAGACTTAAAGAAAGTAATAATTTGCCCAAAGGCACACAGTAAGTGATAAACTCGACCTTGAATTAATATCTGTGTGATTCTAAAGTCCATGCTCACTGGGCTAAAAATCAAGGGTGCAGAAAGCACGTTGAATATCCAGACTCTTAGAACAAGAGACTGGGCCTCATTTGTTACCTTAATTAGCTGTGTGACTTTTGTATACCCTATGTAATCAACAAGAAAATCTGTGGAATTCAAAGGACCTGTGTGTTTGATTTCAAAGCCACAAAGAAAGGAATAGTTTGTAATTTGAATAGTCAAGTTTCGGAGGAGAAGAATCCCTCAAAATAATAGATAGATAATGATCAAGGGCTTCAAACCTAGTGTTAATCGCTTTCATCAGATTATCACAGAAGTTTGGCCATAAATCCCAGTGTATTCAAAGCAAAGTTATTTCATGTCTATTATCCTAGGGTAATTATTAATAATACCTCACTTTAACTCTCAAGAGGATTTCATTTTTGAGAAATTATATGATCACTCACTATTTAGAAGTCTTAGACACAAAAGGTTATACATGCCCAGTAGATACAAACACTCACAAATCCTATATGTTTCCTCTTTTAAAGAGGAGAAACCAAGGCCCCTGAGGTAACAAGAACACAACTACCACACAGGGGTCCTTCTGCTTACTCCTCATTTCCCTCTCTTGGAGTTCCACCCATGCCTCAAAGCTCAGTGTTGAATGTGTTCATTCATTTATTCACTAAAGTTTCTCACATTGGTGTATGTATACCACCTATAGAATGACAGAAGTCGTAGGGAGAGAAAATACCTCTTTTGGAAAATCATTTGCTTATTTCTCCTACCTGCAGTGAATAGACATGCATATGTATCAAAACAGGCAATTTCAGACCTACATACCCAGCATCTACACACAAATACATGCACACACAGGTACACAAACAGACTTACATACACGGGTATTAATACTCAATAGTTTCCGAAGACTCTAAGTTTGCTGTCTCACAATGTTTTTAATTGGCTGTCAACTGTTTAGCAATAATTTCTTAGACTAAGGAAAAAAATATCCATTTAAGACGGCCGTTCCTTGTGATTTCAGGTGCTATGTTCAGTCTGTCATTTACGACACTGGTTGGATGGATGAAAAATGTTGCTCTTCGTAAGAGTATGTTTGTGACCAAAAGGGGAAAAGAATAAGTTGTTTTCCAAATCAAAAAAGATTTATTACATGTTATTGTTCACTCTATATTCAGTAATATTCTAAACATTATAAGAAACTCAAAATAGTAGTCAAAGATGGTGTTCATGTAATTTTTAACTTTAAGAAGTGTCAGTCGGTCTTCCAAATATTTATATGCAGTCAAATGCCCTGAAATTAAAAACATACGTTCCATTCAATGAAAATTTAATGTTTAGAGCTTATAAATAGAAACAGGTTTGAACTGAGCCTTATGGAGGACTAGCAAGGGATAAGGATCTCAACATTTCATAATTTACAATAACCAGAAGTGGAAAAGTCAGTGACTGAAGTAAGCCTTGGAATTAGGCAGCCAGAATGAACTCACTAGGTTAGAAGCTTTAACAAAATCTGAAGTTAGCATATCTTTTTCATTACTTATCTCTGGTCCCATAAAAGAGACAATCAGAAGACATAATCCTAGCTTAATAAGGGTTTAACAAAAATAGCTTTTCAAAGTTAATTAGCCTAATCATAACAAGAGAAATGAGTAGGGGGGTAGCCTCTCTAACTTTGAAAATATTCTGAAGAGGCACTAGCCTTTAGTCTCATTATTCTATTTAACATGGCTATCACTTTTATCTCAGATGATACTAATATTAAAATGTTGGATGACATTCTTATTCATAAATAATTTTTTTCTTTAGATAATCTAACCTTCATGAAGATCCCATCTTTCACGTTTCCACTAATCACTTTCATGTTTCTACTAAATCAAGTTGGCAAGTTTGTTGTTTAAAAAATCCTTAAAAATAATCAGATGTCCAATATTCAATAGAAATATTTATGATAAGAATGCAATCATCTTACTGAGGCTATCACAATATTTATCCTTTGCTCATTAATGTTGAAAAGTATATGGAATAAAAGACACTTTCCCAGTAGAGCTTAAAAGGGCAGCTGAGAAAACAGAGTTGGAAAGGGATGTTAGAAAATTTGGCCAGAAATGTAAAATAGTGACTAAGTGTAGGAAAAAATTAAATAATCATTTCCTATGACTTTCCATATGTTGTATGATAAAATAACATGTTTTATGTAATTTACCAAATATCTTTAAGAAATATTGACACAGAGAAGAGTATAAGGGACATCTTCTTCCACAGATGCTATAATTTTATTTCATATGTTTCCTCTCAAAGTCTTAATACACATGTGATCCAGTGTGACCGCAATACAAATAAATCATATATGAGCCGGTACAGACATGATGTACATGCACATCTGCAAACTCATTCACTCAAGAAAGATCCATTAAACTTCCACGATTTGCCAGGAATGTACTAGGTGCTGAGGTGCAATGTCTGGGTGACACTCATATGGAAGTGCTAACTAGGCAGTTTGGATATGTTAGTCTGGAGCTGAAAAGGAACTGGGAAGTGCAGATATAAATTAGGTAGTCATCAGCATATAGATGGTATTTTTAAAATAAAAATGAATAAGATTACTTGGGGGAATAGAGATGAGGACTGGATTCAAGAGAGAACTAAAGAATGCCAATATTTAGGGGTTGGGTATCTAAGAAAAACAGCTTAAAAAGCTTGAAATTAAAAAATAATTAGAAGAGGATGGCCTTATAGAAGGCAGAAGAAGAGAAAATCTCAAGAAAAAGGGAGTGGTCAGTTCTATTCAATGTTATTGAGAGATTCCGTAAAAAGAAGACCAAGCAGTGTCCATTGGACTTAGTATCATAGAGGTTGTTGGTGACTTTGATACAACCAGTTTTGGTGGCACGGTGGGAGCACAAGACAAGACCACACGCACACACAGACACACACAGACACAGACACAGACACACACACATGCACACACACACACAGAGTTATAATGTCCTCTGGTTCATAAACACTATATCCAGGATAGTCCATTGTTTGGAAAGCCTGGTATTTATGTGTCCATTGTTTAATTTAATAACTCTGAAGTGCCTTAATTCAAAAGGGACCTCTGGTTGTGAGAAGTAGTACTTTATGCCAGCAACTATTATTTTTCCACAGTGTCTTGACCCCATGGATTTAAAATAAAGCTATCTAAACATAAATAATTTATTTCTTATATTGCTGAAGATATTCCATGATAATTGACTGGATATAGGACTATGAAACTTAGCATGCTTGTTAGC
The DNA here is from genome assembly GCF_003255815.1 of Theropithecus gelada. NCBI lineage: Eukaryota > Metazoa > Chordata > Mammalia > Primates > Cercopithecidae > Theropithecus > Theropithecus gelada. Next base: position 148,322,383 of record NC_037671.1, on the reverse strand, counting down.
ATCACCAGTGAAAACCCAGGTGCAGTGCAGGCAATTGTAGTCACAGCTGCTTGAGAGACTGAAGCACAAGGATCACTTGAGCCCAAGAGTTTGAGTCCAGCCTGGAAATATAGCAAGCCCCTCTTTCCCCCCAAAAATAGATTAAATTAAATTAAATTAAACCACTAGTGAAGCCTGAATGATTCAGTCTCACATGTGATAATTTCAGAATAACTCTAAGGACAAAGTTTTCTTTTGTGTACATTATTAGATTTTTATTTTCCTGTAATTGAAATAGTTTAAAAATTTAAATTCTGGATTTATTAAAAACAATTGCTGATTTAGCCATAAAATAAATCCTAAAATGTTAAAGGAGTGTATCTAGGTTAAATGAATTCTTAATTCCTCAAGTATGCACTATGGAATACCTCATCTCCACCCCTCCATATACATGTTATATATTCATCTCATGGATCCTAAGACAACTCAACCAGGGGAATCAAGATTTATGCTTATAACTGTATTATAGTTATAATTCATGTATGAACAACAGTGACCTCATGTGGCTAATGCTTTATGCCTGAAACTATTAAGCTAAGAACAACAAAAAAATAGTCTGTGCTATACATCAAGACATGTCAGAGTGAATAATTGGAGCTGCCCATGCCACACAACATACTTTCTTTTTTAAGGTGACTGCTCACAAAACAAAGCAATCCCTTTCAGGGACCAGTGTAGTTCCACTCTGTGTATGTTTGTGAGGTTAGATTGGTCGAAGATTAACATTATAGAAAAAGATATCTGAGGGCCAAGTATCAAATCTTACCTCCCTGTGTTACCCAAAGCATTCAGTGCTACTCTTTGCTCATTGAAGAACTCTCCAAGTGCTTTTTGAATTCTGTCTCATCTTCCTTGCCCAAGTTAAAAAAAAAAATGCCTAAATGGAAATGTAAGAACAGATTAGAGTGGTGCTTCATTACCCAGCTATTTCTGACTTCAGGATTTGGCTGTTTTCCTCTTCAGTCTGAATAGTTTCCTTAACCAATCTGAGCTGTAACATTCTGGACTTTCACACAAGCATTTGTTTAAAACTATTTTACTACATCATTAGCTAGAATTACAACAGTTTTAAACATACATTCGACCCTCTATATCTGTAGGTTCCACATCTGTGGATTCCACCAACCACAGATAAAGAAATACTCAGAAAAAAAGATGGTTATGTCTGTACTGAACATGTACAGGCTTTTTTCCTTGTCATTATTCTCTAAATAACCAGTATAATAGCTATTTGCATAGTATTTACATTCTATTAGGCATTTTGAGTAATCTAGAGATAACTTAAAGAATGTGAGAGGATGTGCATAGATTATATGTAAATATTACACCATTTCATATGATGGACTTGAGCATCTCTGAATTTGGCTATCTGTGGGGGAAGAAGGGTCCTGGAACCAATCCCCCACAGACATGGAGGGACCACTGTATTACAGAGTATTGAAAATAAAATAACTTTCAGCTCTCTTTTCTTTAAAATCAAGGGTGGTGCCCTTTATCATTGATTTCGAAGCAGTGCTGTAGTTAGATCACAGGTAAGGACCTAACTTCACTAGTAAGACCTCAGCTAGAGAATGACCAGTTAAGGGCAAATAGGTTATCTCAGATCTTCCAAGTAACATGATATTTAGTAGCTAACAACTGCTGCTCCCAGCCTTCTGCTCAGAACTATGCTGTAAACTCCTAGCTCAGCAGTAAAAAACATGATTCTGGAGTCAGAAAACCTAGTTGGTAATCCTTACTCCAGCATTTATTTGTCCTTGGTTTGGACATTATCTTCTCTTAGACTTAGAGAAACCATCTTCAAAATGGGAGAGGGTAACAGCATCTAGCTCATGGAGGTATCATGAGGATTAAATAAGAAAATACTATGTAAACAATCTCACAAGTTTGTGCCACATAGTAAGAGCTTATTATTCCAAGCTTAATGATTTTTAATGAATCTGTTATCCATTATTTTTACTTCTCATCTATATTTCTGCTTTCTTAATTTTAATTAAGACATCACGTATAGTTCATTATTTTCTCCCTCTTTTCTTCTACTGAAAAGGAAGTTAATACTTTATCAGTTTCTATACTGTTTTCTTTTATTCTCTTCCTAGTCCAAGGAAGCACCAGTTAAGTAGTACAGGTGATTCTTGCAAATATATTATACGTACCTACTTGTTCTGTGGGAAATGTGTTTTGAAAATATCAGCAATGATGAAATTCCCTAGTCCAAAATCCCAGTTATTTAGAAAGGCTTCTTGTCATAATTAGGTACAAGTTTGATATCACATTTATTTGCTACATACATATAGGATTACATAGCAAAACAATCTGTGAGGCATAATATTTAATGCCCTTATCTAATTATTTTCTTGATACTTAAAAACATAAGAAATGATAAAATCCAAATATGTAAAATATTCTAAAATAAAAAGACATAACATAATAAAAAGATACCTAGGCAAAATTTTGAACATTTTATTTCTGTGCCTGACAGAAAGTTTAAGTTTAGTTCACTATTTTAAGAATCACAGAATAATTTTTATTCATATATTCAACAAATGTGTGTTAACTTATTATATGCTAGGTACTGGTTTTGGCACAATAATTCTATAGTGAACAGAATATACAAAATCTGTTCTTTTATAGATTTTACATTCTAGAAGTGAGAAACAAAATATAAATAAGAAATAAGAAAAAAAGGAAGGAGGACAATAAATAAAGGTATGTATGTGGCAATAAACATTAGGAAGATAAATAAAGTAGGATAAGATAAAAAGTGATGGGGTATTATTTTACATAAGGTGGCCAGGAAAGGCATGTCTTATAAATGAACATGTAAAAAGGCTTCAGAAGTTTTAAGGAAAAGCATTTCAGACAGAGCTGCAGCAGAGTAAAGAGCCTGAAGTGGAAGTGGACTTGAGTGTGCAAAAAATTCCACAGCTAGAGCAGAGTGAATGAGAAGGGGAGTGTCTGGAGATGAGCTCAGAGAAAATGTAGGACACCAAATCACGTAAGGCCTGATCCAAATATAAAAAACCATTTAAGAATTGATCTGAAAAGGAACACGATATGGTTCACATTGTAAAAGGCTCACTTTGGCTTTGGCGTGCATAATGGACTGCAAAGGGAAAGAAAGAGATGAGATCCATTAGGAAGTTTTACGACAATCCAGGCAAGAAGTGATGGTGATTTGGCCAGGATGTTAATGGTCAATGTGGGGAAAGAGATTCATATATCAGATATGATTCAAAGTAAGAATTGAAATAAACTTGTTATAGATTAGATGTGGAATGTGAAAGAAAAGAGTGTTCAAGGATAACTGAAAGATTTTTCAGCAACTGGAAAGAAAGATGCTTTTTGTGCAGATGGGGTAGACTTATGGAAAAGCAGGGCTCCCCCCCTGCAACCAAGAAGGTGGAAACAGAAAGGATAGGAATTAAGAGTTTTGTTTTGAATATTTTGAATTTGAGATGTCTTTTAAAGATTCAAATGGAAATGTTGAATAGGCAATTGGATGTTTAAGGCTGGGATTTAGGAGAGAATTGCAAAAAAAAAATTTTTAATGTGTGAATTAACAGATTATTGATGATATTTAAATTCTTGCATTTGGAGATCATCTGGGAATTAAGAAGAGATAGAAAAGAGTTTTGAGAGAAGAGCCCTGGTCTTTGCAATGATTAGAGGTCAGGTATATGAGGAGGAGTAGACAAATGAAGGTCCTAAGGAAGGAACAGAAACTAGGAGACTAGGGAAGAGTTTCATAGACATGAAGTGAAAAATGTTTTCAAGAAGGGAAGTGATTGTTAGATAATGTGGATAGGTTGAGTAAAATGAGTACAAATAAGAGGACATGGACTCAGGAGACAAAACCTATGGATAATCAGGGGCTGCCACACCAGAGAGGTTTTTAGGAGTCCAGTAGTCTGGGAGATTCTGAGATACCACTTTCAGAGGAGAAAAAATTATGCCATCTTGCATTTCCCACCAATAAGAAGGAATCACAATGCCTGGTCAGCGTCTTTGGGTTCTGGAGGCAGCATTTTCTTTATGTAGGAATCTTTTTCCTGGTTCTGCTACCAAATGACATTACAGGCTGCTAGCTTTGGATGGGGCCCAAACCAGGAAAGTTCTCTGTGGTAGATCCAGGCAAGAGTGTGAGCATCCTTGCCAATTGGTCCATATGACAGAAACAGCAGCATCTATGATTTTAGCAGCATCTATGATGGGAAAAGATGCCATGTAAAACTTATACAAAATCTCAGTAAAAGAATTACAATGCAAATATGTCATAAGTGTTCAGAAAGTGGCCTTTCTGAAGCAAGGCCATATCATCTATAGCAAAGGATGATATACCACGCAAAAAGAGTCCCTGGTTTTCTTCTGTACCCTAAGATGAGCACTTAGCCATTAGACATCAAGTGTGTATGCTGCCAGAACTGCCTATCATGAGCTGGATATTGTCAGACCCACCAAGTTGTAAGGTCAGGCTAGTCCAGCAGCAATACCTTGCAAAGTGGAAGTGCTGCATTTATGTTCAGCGTGAACAGGGCCCAAAGGCACAGGTAAGTTGCATGAGTAGCTGGCCCAAAATCCCATGTTCCCTACTATTATCACACTGGTACCTCCCTTGGCTAACTTCTATCACCCCATGGGAGGTCTCTTAAGATCAAATGACAGAAAGAAGTGAGCCTTTTAAAGTATGCATTCACATAATACAGGTCTGTAAGCTGAAAATGAACAGCAGCTACAGTATAGCTCTACTCAGGGGAGGGCCAAAAAGACATCAGTGAAGGAAAATATTCCCAACAGGCCCACATTTGGATGGTACACCTGGTCGTTTCCTTTGCATAAATAAATAAATAAATAAATAAATTGCCCAAGATTAGAATATATGGACCAATGGCAATTTGAGGATAACTTGTCTGGAAGGAGAAAGATTTGGAAATGAGGGACAGACAGGTCAGAGGAAGGGACACATGGACAGGCCTCTGGGAGTGGACCCAAAGTATTTTCTATAACATATTAAGGCCCTTCAGAGAGTGCCCACATGAGAACAAGCACTATAAAATGAATGTTAAAAAAATGATTCAGCCAATTGACATCAAACAGTCTCTGTAATTAACCTCAGTACTGGCACAACAGGCTTATGAAATGTGTGACCATGGTGGCAGGAATGAAGGCTATGAATGAGGCTTATGGCTTGTGCTTCCTTTCACCAAGGCTGATTTAGCTTTGACTGCTGCCAAATGTCCAATTTACCAGCAGTGGAAACAAGTAGTGAGCCCCCAATATGAAACCATACTTCAACTAGTTACTTAGGGTTAACTTGATTACTTTGAACTCTTTCCTGTATTTAGGGTCTGAGTTAGCACCATTAATCTAGGTGTAGAGAGTACCTACATTTTTTTTTTTTTTTTTTTTTTTAGTAGAGATGAGGTTTCACCATGTTGGCCAGGCTGGTCTCAAACTCCTGACCTCAGGTAATCCACTTGCGTTGGCCTCCCAAAGTGCTGGGATTACAGGCGTGAGCCACCGTGCCTGGCCAAATAAAATTCTATATATCATCATATCAATCCTATTAGACTAAAGAACACACTTTAGAGCAAATGGACTGAAGTTGTGGATACCTGACTGGTCCTATCACATACTGTGCCTCCAGTAATTTGTCAGCCTGACAGACTGATGGAAAAGCCTCTGACAGCACAACTGAGGTGCCAGCTTGGAGATTATACCCTGCAAGGATGGGGCATCATCCTTCAGGATGTAGTATGCACACTAAATCAACAACCATTTTACGGTCTGTGTCCCAGTGTGTAGACTACTTGTGTCTGGATCTGGAAACCAAGGGGTGGAAATTGGATGGCTTTGTTTACTGTCAATCCCAATGAAGTACTTGGTGAATGTGTGCTTTTCTCACCTACAGTTCTAACCTTTGTAGGTCTAGATGTCTTAGTTCAGATGACCAGAGAACATAGAAAACATCCCATTAAATTCTAACCTGTTGCCACAACTTGGTCACCTTGGATTCCTTGTGCAGAGACTACCAGGGAGCAAGGAACTGAGGTACTGTTCTCACAGGTATAATTACTCTGTCACTGAGGAGGAGCGAGGGTTTCTGCTATGCAGTAGAGGCAAATAAGAAAATGTTTGGCATTAAGTCATTCACTGTCATGTCTCTTAGAACTTCTCTGCCCAATTATGATAGAGAATGCACAAACACAGCAGCCATGGCCTGATAAAGCCATGGTTATTAGAAATGAACACACCTGGAGAAGAGGATCTGTGCTACCCCTTGTATTAGTTCGTTCTCATGCTGCTATAGAGAAATACCCAAGACTGAGTAGTTTATAAAGGAAAGAGGTTTAATTGACTCATAGTTCTGCATGGCTTGGGAGGCCTCAGGAAACTTACAATCATGGCAGATTGGGTGGCAGGAGACAGAGTAAGTGCAAGCAGGGGAAATTGCCAGATACTTATAAAATCATCAGATCTCATGAGAACTCACTATTCCAAGAAAAGCATGGGGGAAACCGTCTGTCCCATTACACCTGGGGAATATGGGGATTACAATTCAAGATGACAGTTGGGTCGGGGCTCAGCCAAACCATATCACCCCTGTTAATGGAAAAATCAAGCTTTGTATAATATTTTAAAGAGGTTTATTCTGAGCCAGTATGATCACCACAGCTCAGAAAAACACAGTCTGAAGGAGCCCTGAGAAAGTCTGCCCAAAGCAGTTGGATAAAAGTATAGTTTTATACATTTCAGGGAAGCAGGAATTACAGACGAAGACCTAAATCAATACATGGATGAAGCATATACTGGTTTGCCCTGAAAAGGCAAGATACCTTGAAGCAAGGGCTTATAGGTTATAGGTGGATTCAGAGATTCTTTAATTTGCAATTGGTTGAAGGAATAAGGTTCTGTCTAAAACTTGGTGTCAGCAGAAAGGAATGTTTTAAGTTAAGATAAGGATGTTACGTAACAAGATTTGTGGCCTGCAGGCAAGATTTTAACCCTACCTTTGCATGGCCTTACGACTTATTTATAATTTGGTAGCTTATCGTTACAAATTTCCTGTTTTGTCAGTTTTATGATCTCTATTTTAACATTAATGATGATCAGGTTGTTATGCCTAAACTCCAAAAGTTAGAGCATATAATGAAATGTGTCTGACCTCGCTACCTGTCATGGTTGGAAACTCAGTTTATAAGCTTTTTTTGTGTTCCACCTTGGCCAAGAGGGGGTCCATTTAGCCACTGGGAGGCTTAGAATTTTGTTGTTGTTGTTATTTATACCACACTAGATAAGCCATCTAGATCAACAGAGATAATGGCAGAGAAAATCAAGAATGGTTAGCAGAGGAGAGAAAATATAAATATCAGTGTGGTCTTAAGAATAACCACAGCAGTGGGGGCTAAAATTCATCCTACTGAAACTGCATTTGCAAAGATGCTGCCAGTGAGAGAAACCTAACAGCTGACTCCACCTTACTTCTAGCCTCACAGGCTGGCTGTGTTTGCTCATTCCTGGGTATAAGCCAAGCTAACCACGGGAGGAATTTAATTCATAGTTTAACTTTGAAGCAAGAACAATTATAGTCCCTACTTATCACCGATTCCATCCTTGTTAGAGGACTGAAATTGCTTTTGTAACACTAATGAAAGGCCACAAGATTAGGATTATAGGAGGGCCTGGAAGTCTGCTGAAGTGTAGGGGCAGTTTCTTTAATCCCTTACTGCTCAGGAGTCATGTGGCCAGAAGTCACAAGATTTGTGTTTTCCCCAATTGCTCCTATAGACAACATCACTATTATCGAAACTAAGATTCATCTTTTGAGACACTTTTCAGACTTTTGGTAACTGACTGACCCTACCCGAACTCATGAGTCATGACTCAACCATTTCTGTAGCCCCCCACCCAGTGGTGGACTCAGGGCAGGAAGACTGTTCTCCACACCCCACGACTGCATCCCCAACCAATCAGCAGTACCCACCAAATTATCCTTGAAAAACCCTAACCTCTGAGCTTTTGGGAAGACTGATTTGAGTAATAACTACATCTACCAGGTCACTGGCCTTGTGTTAATTAAACTCTTTCATTTTTGTAATACCATAGTGTCAGCGAATTTTTTTCTGTGCAGTGGGCAGGAAGAACCTGTTGGGCAATCATGCCACTAATCTACCTCTTGCAAATATCACAAGCAAAAGAGACAAACTAGAAACCTGAAGGTACTATTCCTACATGGAGTGACCTTTTACAAAGTGGATCCAAGCAGCTCAAGGATGTATCGCTCAGATTTCCCCTTCAGGACTCAGACCACCACCCCACCTGCCAGGACTGTTGCCTTCTGATAGAGCATCATTCACAGCTGAGTTCCTCCCACAAAATTGCTCTCAGATGAAAGGAGCTGCTTAGGCAGCTCCTTGTTCTCCTCCACAAGTCAGACCTCATCTAATGACTGAACCATATTGGCTTACAGAAATCTGGCTCTTGCCTCAACTTGAAATAGTTTGGGACACCTCTGGGGGTGTATTCTAGATCTAAGGCTCCCTGTTTAATCAACTGAAGCCTCTGGTTGTGCCTGCATCTCAGTCACATTCTCCTTCTGTCCAATCCTGCTTCCTTCACTCCTTTATAGGTGTTTTTGTGATGTGTCCTTCCTGCTAACCCTCCCACACAGGGATCTCAATCTCAGAGGCCATTTCCTTGGGGATACGGCATTGGACAGTAGTATTTTGTGGTATTTTCACAATTTCTTGATTTTTTAATGTAAAATTAACAGTATTCATTACAAAGTGGATTTTAAATACAAAATTATGGAGCTATAACTGGCTAAACCAATTCCCAAAGTAATGCAAACACTCTTATAACAAAACACATATTTTATTGTATTACTTTTGGTTTTGGTTTCTGTTGTAAAAGCAAAGAGCCACAAGGTAGCTCTGATTTCCACCAGCCAATTTCTTATGAAGTAGAGAGTTTCTTTTGAGATGTAATTCTTCTGTGTTTTTTTTTTTCTAATTTAGATTTTACCCCCAAATGCTAGCTATATAAAATTATATTAACACAATAGAAGCAAGGAGAAAAGAAAACAAACCAAACTTTTGTTTATTTCTAAATACCCTATAGGAAGTTATAAAAAGATTCATGCATAACAATAGAATGTAAATTTAGGTAATGATTTGGATCTTCTCCAATTGCAGTCGCAGCCTTGAAAACAACAGATTTCCTCAGAAATTCATTGTAGTTCAAACATAAAATTCTTGTTACACTATTGCTAATTGATATTGCATAAGCATATGTAATGAGTTTTCCAATAAAGAAATAAATACCTTTTGTGAACAGGGAGAGAAAAGGCCAATATGGGAGAATATTTTAGTTAAATGAATCAAGATAGGGATTTGGATGTTTTAAGTCTTTTCATTTATATTTGCATTATCTCACTGATCCGTAAAATTTTCAAATGAAAAAGTGGCAGCACTCTGTGACAGAGGCATACTAGAGTAATTATGGGGGAAAAAAAATCCAAAAACCCTGAGGTCCCCATGTTTAATTAGTATAAAAGCATTAGCCTTGCAAATTCACATAGTTTCTTTTCTTCTTTTGTTTTTTGACCCTGGGATATGGGGAAAATAATAACTAACATATAATACACATATAGGATGAGTTCTAAAGTACCACTTCCTTAGCTTATGTGATTCACTCAGATTGCTCTTTTTAAATCATTTCTTGAAAATCTTCTAGTTTCTAGAAAAGATTTCAGATGGTTTAAAGATATGAAAGCAAGAAAAATAAGAGGGTAGGTAAGTAGAAACAAAGATGAATAAAGAACAAAAAACAAAATGAGAGTTGAGAAGCTAAACTGAGGTCCATCATTAGAGTAGCACACAATAATGTGCTAATACCAAGCAATAAATTTACTAGAGGACTGAAAATTGGACTTAAATTTACTAGCAGCCAGCAAATAAGAGTGAATGATGATAGGAATTTGATGAACAATCTTTACAATGTTTAAAGAACCCAGTAGATGAAAGTAAGCACAATGATCTTTGTTGTTGATATCTGAAAGATATATCTCCTGAATTGTTCTAAAGATGCCACTGTATTCGTTTAAAAAACCTTTAGTTACATTTTTTATGAAAATTGTTGAAGAAGCAAAAGTTTCCCAAGGTTGTTTCCATAATGTCCTTACATTTACGTCAGTGAAACAGGGTTGAAAAGCAAGTCAGCAAGTAAAATTTAAATACAGTTTACCCCAAATATATGCAATGTACTATCATTGAAGACTGCCAAGTTCTGTTCAAAAAATGTTTGGTGAATACTTCTACTTTAGCTTAGTATTAGCTGCATCTAAAACAATCGTCTGCAATGAAGTAAATATCCTTTCCAATACTTTGAGCTGAGAATAAAAAGAATGAAGTGAGAAATAATTATTACCTACTTCTCATGTTTTCATGCAAAGGAGCTTCTATTAGAGCAATGGTTCCCAAACTTTTTGTTTGTTTGTTTGTTTGTTTGTTTTTTGTTTCGAGGCAGGGCTTCACTCTGTTGCCTAGAATGATACGCAGTGGCACTATCTCAGCTCAGTGCAGCCACAACCTCCTGGGGTGCAGTGATCCTCCTGCCTTAGCCTGCTGAGTAGCTGAGATTACAGGCATGTACAACCATATTCTGCTGATTTTTCTATTTTTTTGTAGAGATGAGGTTTTGTTATGTTTCCCAGGCTGGTCTCAAATTCCTGGACTCAAGCAATCCTCTTTCCTTGACCTCTTAAGGTGTTGGGATTGCAGGCATGAGCCACTGTGCCCAGACTCAAACTTCATCACGGGACATCTTTACACTTTTACATGTTTCTGAGGACAACAAAGAGCTTTTGTTTATGTGAGTTATATCTACTGTATAAGGAGCTGAGAAATTTTAAAAATGTTTACCTGTTTTGATGGTTAATATTGAATGTCAACTTGATTAGACTGACGGATGCAAAGTACTATTCTTGGGTATGTCTGTGAGGATGTTGCCAAAGGAGAGTAACATTTGAGTCAGTGGACTGGGAGAGGCAGACCCCCCTCAATCTGGGTGAACACCAAATAGTCAGCTGCCAGTGAGGCTAGGATAAAAGCAGGCAAAGTAACGCTGAAGGCCTTGACTGGGTAAGTCTCCGGCCTCTATCTTTCTCCCATGCTGGATGCTTCCTGCCCTCGAACATCAGACTCCATGTTCTTCAGCTTTTGGACTCTTGGACTTACACCAGTGACTTGCTAGGGGCTCTCCGGCCTTCAGCCACAAACTGAAGGCTGTACTATTGGCTTCCCTACTTTCGAGGTTTGGGGACTCGTCCTGGCTTCCTGGCTCCTCAGGTTGCAGACAGCCTATTGTGGGACTTCATGTTGTGATTCTGTGGGTTGATTGTCCTAATAAACTCTCCCTCATATATATGTCTATCCTATTAGTTCTGTCCCTTTAGAGAACCCTGACTAATACACCTATTAATTCATTTAAAGTAAAAATAATATACTTATTACTTTATGAAAAATGATATTTTATGAAAAAATATACTGATTACATGTTACTATAAATAATATCATTTTATGAAAGATAACTATGTTGTTGTTCTACAAATTAGCAAAATGAGATGCCCTACTGTACATTTCTGCAAATCTCTTTCATGTTTGACTTAATAAAAGACAGCAGGAACTCACTGGGATGTACTGTATTGTTTTGATTGAAGTACAGAAAGAGGATCTAGCCCCATACAGGTAAGTGGTCGGAAAAAGAGGGCCTCACAGAGCCCAAAAAGATTTCTGGGGAGGATGCAGGGATCCTCCACCCACACCTTCAGAACAGCTCTTTTAAAGTAACTCTTGTAGTCTGTGTATTTCCATTCATTCCCTTCCAGGGGAATCATAAATTTCCTAATAGATGACTTGAAGAAGAAAATGGACTGTTTTTCATGACCCATATTTTATGTGGCAGGAACCCTCAGGAGAGATTTGTGATTGACCAGTACAACCCCTGACTGGGTGAATAAGTCTGCCTAATTTTAGTGTACTATGATCCATTTTGACATTTTCTATTGAGAATTTTCTAATGAGGATTTATCAGGAAAAGACAAAAATTAAAATATTTATCTCCATCTGCCCAACTGCTGTGCCTACCTCTCAACCGGTTTTGAACAAAAGAGGAGAAGATAGAGCATTATTTATTGACCCCCCCTTAAATGCCAGCAAATGGAAGGCCATATGCTAGGTCGTCCAAAACCATATTGCTTTGAAAATACAATGTCAGATACAGCAAGGAATTACAGTTTTTTCTTATGGAGATGTTGAGTAACATTTTAATTTTAAGCAATATGTATAAGTATGTATGTCAATTATCTAGATTATAAATAAATAAAAATTTAAAAAACTATAAAGAAAGCATATGCCCAATTTTGAATAGTCTAGATTTATAAACTTATGGAATTATTAATGAAAGGAGCATCTGTTCTTTAAGTACATAATTTTTTCTACAAAGATTATGCATCTAGGTAGAGTATTAGCTCAGAATGAGAACTACCAAGGAACAAATCCACTAATCCAACTTTGTTTTATATTATGCTTGTTAAGCACCAAACATTATTCCAGTAACATACTAAATATAAATAAAATGAAAATAAGTTGTTGAAAATACTGTGAAAAGGACCCCAGCAAAAATGCTTGATATTTTGAGCCTTCAAGACATGCAAAATAAAATGCTAAGAAAAAATGTTTATGAGCCAGCTATGGTGGCTCAAGCCTGTAATCCTAGCACTTTGGGAACCCGAGGCAAGCAGATCCCTTGAGGCCAGGAGTTCAAGGCCAGCCTGGCCAAAAGGTGAAACCTCATCTCTACAAAAACAAACAAACAAACAAACAAACAAAAATTAGCTGGGCAGGGTGGTGCATACCTGTAATCCCAGCTACTCGGAAGGTGAGGCACAAGAATCACTTGAACCCAGGAAGAAGAGGTTGCAGTGAGCCAAGATCATGCCACTGGGGCAAGACTGTCTCCAAAAAAAAAAAAAAAAAAAAAAAAAAAGAGAGAGAGAGGGGAAATAAAGAAAAAATATTTACGTAAAATTGGTGTGTTTTTGCATACTGAGGAAACCACAAAACATTTATCTCTGTCAAAAGATGGCATTTTATTGACATGACTCAATATTAATGATAAAATCACATTGAATTATCATCTAAACTTAGTCTAAGTGCTAATTAATTCATATTAAAAATCAGCCCCTTTTCTCACTTAACACTATGTCATAGCTTGAGGCTTCTCAACTCATGTAAGTATAATTTCTTACCTAAGAAGTATGGGAGCAAAATACATTCAATTAGACCACAAGACTCTTTTAAAAAGGAGTTGTGTCATATAAGTAAATATGGAGATTTTCAAATTCAAGTCAGTGTTTTGAATATTTAACATATTTTCTGCTTAAATGAATAAATGAATGTTCCTTTAATGTATGCTTTCTCGTTATCTACATCATCACTATTTACAGCTTTTTCTAAGAATTCTCTGCAGTTAACATACTTCCTAAATGATCATGAATAGTTCTAATCCCATTATCTTCACTATTAATCATACTTGTCAATCAAATTTCCTTGCTTTTTGATTAGGATCAGCATTAAATTGAGGTAAGTATACATACAATTCAGGTGCAAAATATAAGGGAGTGTCAATAAATTTAGTAATCAATATAAATGCCATTTTAATGTAATATTTTAGAATACACAAAAATATGATGAGCAAAATGTCAAAAATTTAAATTAAGATAAGCTGTTGTTTGTTTACCACTATGTTTTACTGTGCAACAAAATCAGTCATCTTCCAAGTAACCAGTGGTTCCCGGGATCCTGTTACCAAGGTGGGCAATGGAGTGTAAATAGACTGGGCAAGAGAGAGCTTTATATGTAATCATTACTTTTTGTTGTAAAGCTTCTGTTTTAACACTTGGTTCAAAATACGGAAGGATATTTTGATGAGTGTATCTGGGTGTTCCTGTTTGCTTTTCCCTCAGTCCAATAAGCCTCCTCTGTGCACTGATAGACATCACAACTAAATGCATTCTTTCTTCATAACAAGGAAAAATACATTTCCTTTCATTGTTTTGAAAGAGTACTCTGGCGATTCCTGTGTTCCTTGAGAGCAAAATCACTTTCTCTCTCTCCCCTTCTCCCACAGCCCAACTTCTTTTAAGTTGTTTTTACTTACTTTCTCCTTTTCCTCATTTCACACTTACTCCTCACCTTACTCTTCACTTTCATACCCATTACTCCCTGAGAAAATCAGCCACTAATGTCCGGAGTAAGTCATATTACTAAATCCAGTGGGCTTTTCTGACTTCATTTCGTTCAGCATCATTCAAAGTTGTGGACCACTATATCTTTCTGGCAGCTCCCTGACACTGTATCCTCGTTTCCTTTCTACTTTTCTGGTTGCATCTTGTGTCCCTTGCAGGTTCTTCCCTTTCTACTTACAATTAAATGTTGGCAATTGTGATGTCATACGCCTGCTGACGTTTTCGTTTCATAATCATTATTTGACAATTTTATCAATGTCCGTAAATTCATAGGTTCCTGTACACCCATGACATTGGTATGTATAGCTCTCAGACTCAGGTTCAATTGCTTCTTCTGTGTATCCATTTGCATATCTCAAAATCATTTCACTCTCAAATTTGTCCAAGAACAAACACAACTTTCTCCCCTGTCTTTGATCCACTTCTACTTAGTAACACACATTAGAAATTAAGGAGCCTTCCTTCACACATTCCTCTCTTCCCCTATCACCCAGAACTGTCTCTTCTGAATTCACATTTGTGCAACTCTGAGACTGCCTTTCTAATCACATCTGAAACATCAAATCAATTCTAGACTACATAATAAGGCCACCTAGTCTCCTTGGTACACTCTTGTTCCTCTTTACGCAGTATCTCACTAAAGCTGCAGTTCTTTAAGGAAAAATATATTTCCTTTCTTTGTTTTGAAAGATTATTCTGGCTATCATGTGGAAGATGTACTAGAAGGAGAAGATATTGGAGGCAAGAAGACTAATAGGATTCTGCAATAATTACAGCAAGATATGATAAAAGCCTAGGAAAACTAAAAGATACAGACTCCAGCTATTTTTAATAAACAGAAGTTGGCCGGGCGCGGTGGCTCAAGCCTGTAATCCCAGCACTTTGGGAGGCCGAGACGGGTGGATCACGAGGTCAGGAGATCGAGACCATCCTGGCTAACACGGTGAAACCCTGTCTCTACTAAGAAATACAAAAAACTAGCCGGGCGAGGTGGCGGGCGTCTGTAGTCCCAGCTACTCGGGAGGCTGAGGCCGGAGAATGGCGTGAACCCGGGAGGCGGAGCTTGCAGTGAGCTGAGATCCTGCCACTGCACTCTAGCCTGGGCTACAGAGCGAGACTCCGTCTCAAAAAAAAAAAAAAAAAAATTTAAAAAATAAATAAATAAATAAATAAATAGAAGTTATGGCACATGGGGACCGACTGTAGGGCATTAAGGAAGAATGGATAAAGAAGCTCAGCCTTGGATAACTTAAGTATCTTGCTGATAATCATACAGTTTGAAAATTGTAGTCATCTTCTGAGCTCAGGTGTAACAGATTCCACAGAAGAGCACTTTTAACACTTCTTGAATTTTTACACGTAAGTATATGACAGTTTCTCTTAAAAATCTCTTCTTCAATCCTATATCCTTTTTCTGTTGTGGATTATCCATCAATTTATCCTCTAAGTCAAAGAGCGTCTTCCTCCTAACAGCTGTTGAATCTTCACCCACTTCCTTCTTCCAGTTGCCAATATGTTAATTCAGTTGATCATTGTTTTCCATGTACCTACAGTTTCTCTACCTTATTTTATTTCCCATGTTGCTGTCAAAACGTATTTGTTATTAACTCTACCAATTGAGATCCTTTAATGCCACAAACCTTTTAAAATTCCATACTAGAATTTATAATAACTTTCCAGAATATGAACTTCTTTGCCTCTCCTCATTTTCCTCCTAAAACATTCCAGTACTCCAATCTTTTTTTTTTTTTTTTAGGTTCATACTTTTGCAATAGATATTTTGCTCTTCTTGCCTAAAATATCCTTGCTTCCTGATCTTCTGATGGCAAACTTCCACTCACTATTCAAATCTCATTTCTGTGTACCTCCTTCAGGAAGTCTTTCTGAAAAATACCCCTGTGAACTAAGTACTCCCCCAAAGGCCTCTGTAGCACTCTATAAAATACATTTTTAATAAGGTACTGTTTTTGTCTGCCTTCTACATTAATGTGAGCACTCTGAGATCAGAAACTAATATTATATAATGAGGAAATACATAGCCTGGTAATGAACAGAGTAGGTTCTGGATTCAGACATGCTGAATTTAAATCCCCACCCTGATATTTTTTAGCTGTGCATTTCTTTTATTATCCAAAAAAAGCCTGGTAATAGTAGTGTCTCCCTGAAAAGCATTTTGTGGGGATTAATATAATAAAATATATAAAATTAGTACAATATTCAGCATATAATTGTGTTCAATAAAGTTTTGTAGAATAAGTGAACAAAAATATATATATATATTTTATTCTTCGTGTAGCCAAGCTCTTCTGTACCTTCATAAACATTATGAAGATTTTGCGTAAACATTTTATTTTATTTATTAAGCTTTTTAAAGGCAGGATCTTGCTCTGTCACCCACGCTGGAGCGCAGTGGTGCGATCATAGCTCACTGCAATCTTGAATTCCTAGGCTCAAGGATCCTACTGTCTTAGCCTCCCAAGTAGCTAGGTCTATAGGTGTATGCCACCACACACAGCTATTTAAAAAAAAATTTTTTGTCCAGACAGTGTCTCACTATGTTTCCTAGGCTAGTCTTGAACTCCTAGCCTCAGGTCATCTGCCTACTCCAGCCTCCCAAAGCACTGGGATTACAGGTGTGAGCCACCATGCCCAGCCTATTTCATTTTAAGTGAATGCAGGAGTGCATAATATAATAACTTTTCTGATATATGTTTGATCATGTCTGTCATATATTCAGTTAATATTAAACCTCAAATTACAACATTTCTAGATAAAAAACTGATCCACTGCATGATACTATTTCCAGGAATATGTTAGGGAAAAGTGGTTACTATCTCCATTGTGATACACAGAATTATAAACTATAATGATTAAGACTATAATCATAATCTTGAACCTTGTACACTTATTTTCTGATTTTTATCATGAGTCTTTTCAGTTCTTTGAATTACTTTGTGTGTCTAGGATGCCAAGGATTGATTGATTGATTGATTGATTGATTTTAGTGTGTCATTGCTGTACTTCTTCTCATTTCTACGTAAGTGGTATGGTCCTCTTAAAAGCCACTTGAAACTCACTCCTCCTTCAAAAAAGCGTTAAGGCTACAAGATATAATGTGAAAGTTAATTTCAGAAGTTCTGAATTCAGTTAGACCCCGTTTATTAAAGTCCTATAAACAAAAGGGATATTGATCCCTGGTAAATGGGAATGCACTGAGTTGCTTTGTAACTGTGGGTCTGAGGCAAGTTATACTCCAGCCCCACTGGCCTTCTTATTGTCCTTAAACTCACTGATATGGTTTGGCTGTGTCCCCACCCAAATCTCATCTTGAATTGTAGTTAGTGCCCATAATCCCCATGTGTCCTGGGAGGGGCCAGGTGGAGATAATTGAATCATGGGGGCAATTTCCCTCATCCTGTTCTATGATAGTGAGTTAGTTCTCATGAGATCTGATGGTTTTATAAGGGACTTTCCCCTTCAATGGGGACTCATTTCTCTCTCCTGCTGCCATGTGAAGAAGGACATGTTTGCTTCCCTTTTGGCCATTTTTGTAAGTTTCCTGAGGCCTCTGCAGCCCTGAAGAACTGTGAGTCAATTAAACCTCTTTCCTTTATAAATTCTCCAGTCTCAGGCAGTTCTTTATAGCAGCGTGGGAATGCACTAATACACTCACCGAGTTCAAGACCATGGTCTGGGCATTTCTGAGGTCCTTCAAGAAGTCTACTGAATTAGTTACACACACATCCCAATCACTGTCTATACCATTGTTTTATTTTCTTGTTCATATAGCACTTACTATATCTGAAATTATCTTATTTGTGTGTGTGCGCCCCTACCCAGAAGTGTAAACTTATTATTGTCAAATCTTAAAATACACATACGCTTCCCCTTTTCTGCTTTAGCTACTCAGTTCTATGTGTATATATAGGGGCAAATGGTAACAAGCCGTTGTAGTTCTACCATGCTAAATTCTGTGTGGGTAGAAGATCTGGGAATGTGAGAAAGGGAGAAGAAAGCACTAATTTTCTTCCCTAAGTACCGCAGCAACACAATTGTCATAAAATTAGAATAAAATGAAGTGAAAAGTGCACAAAGAAGAAAGAAGAAATTTCAAGGGGCAAGGCCCTCTCATTCAATTGACTTTGTGCCTCATATTCCTATAATCTTGGCACACTAAATCTGAGCCATGTTGACAAGAGTCAAGGAAGTGTTTGTATCCTACACATTAGTAGCACTAAGATCCCTCTCACCTACCAAGAACCAGTGGGCAGCCTGGCCAAGGGAAATCCTTTTTTTAGGCAGCAACCGTAAGATCTGGTATGACTCCTAGTGCCACCACATAAACCAAGCAGGTCAAACTAAAACTCTCAAGTCTTCATATTGCAACCACAGCCCACAAAAGTGGACCAGAACCTCCATGTTTAACCTAGAGTGACTGCTGCTACCCATACAAGATTTAAGTAAGACCCGGAGTCTTATACCATAATACACAAAATGCCTAGGAGGCAATTAAAGATCACTTGTAATAGTAAAGAGAAGAAAAATCACAACTTGAATTAGAAAATAAGATCTATGGAAACAAACACAGAGATGGATCAAATGTTGCAATTATTTGACAGAATTTTTAAAGCAATCATCATAATATGCTTCAATAGTTAATTACAAATTCTTTTAAAATAAATGAAAAAATAGAAAATCCCTGCAAAGAAAGACAAGTCATAAAAATAATCAAGTGGAGACTGTATAACTGAAAATGATGATAATAGAAATTAAACAGAAGCACCTAACTAAATGTACTTGATAGTAGGGTGGAGATAATACAGTGCAAAATTAATGAAATCAAGGAAAAGTCAATAGAATTTACCTAAAAAGATTGAGTAAGTGAAAATAGAAAATATATGAACACAGCTTGTGGAACAATAACAAAAGTTCTAACATTCATATATTGAAATCCAAAAGAAAAAAATGAAGATTAAAATAATCTGAAGAAATTATGGCTAAAACTTTCCAAATTTGGTGAAATACATAAATCTAAAAAACTGAATGAATAACAAATAGAAAAAGTTCAAACAAATTCATGCTAATACACATCATAATTAAACCTCTGAAAATTAAAAATAAAGAAAAAAATCTTGAATGGAGCCAACTTGAAACAACCCATTATATATGGGAAACACCAGCTTGAATTATGTAGTTAATATCTCATCTAAAACCATTAAGGCCAGAAGTAAATTGCACAATGTGTTGAAGTGCTAAAAGAAAAGAACTATCATTTATGAACTCTAAATCTGGTAAAACTATCTTCCTAAAATGAGAGTGAAATAAAAATATTTTCAGAAAAAGGAAAACTAACAGAATTTTTTGCTAGTCATTCTACCCTTAAAAAATGACTATAAAATGTTCTTTGAGCAGAAAAAAACTGAAAAGAGAAGAAATTTTGAGCATCAGAAAGAAAAAGAAACAAGAAAAAGGGAGAAATGAGAGTATATACAATAGAATATCCTTCTCATTAATTTTAGAAATAATATTTCATAATTAAAACAAATATTATTGATATTTAAAAATCAAGGATAAAGCAATCACAATGGAAGTAAAGTTCTCACGTTTCAGTTGAAGTGGTAAATATCAATACCAATAAACTGTGAAAAGTCAGACTTGAATATTGTAATATCCAGAACAACCACTCAAAATCTATACAAAGTAATTAAAAAATGCTATAACTAAATCAAGATGGAATTCTAAAAAATATTTAAGCAACAAAAAGGCAAGAAAAGAGAATCACAGGAAAAAGAGTAAGAAGAAACTAAAGGAAGACAAATAATAAAATGTCAAAGTTAAGATCTAACATATCAACACTTACTTTAAATATAAATGGGCTAATTTTACCAGTTACAAGACAGAGTTTGGCAGTGTGGACTTAAACAACAACAATAGCAACATGATTCAACTATTGGCTGTTTACCAAAAAAAAAAAAAATCACTTTAAATTCAAAAGACAGGCAGATTGAAAGAAAAAGGATGGAAAAATATACCATGCAATCATAACAAAAAGTAAGGTTGGCTATATTGATATCTGATATAGTAGACTTCTAAGCAAAGAATATTACTAGACAAAAGGGATATATATATAATAATAAAAGAATCGATCTACAAGAAATACATAATGGTCTGAAATGTGTATGTTCCAAAGAACAGAGCCTCAAAATGCATGAAGCAAAAACTGATAGAACCTAAAGGAGAAACAGACATGTCCACAATTATAGTTAGACACTTCTACAATGCCCTCTCAGCAACTAATTGAACTAATAGCATATCATTAGCTAAGATATAGAACATACAAATAATAACAATTAACAGAATCTAATTCAAATATATTGAATTCAAATATATAGCTTCACTTAACAACATCAGAAGAAGCATTATTTTCAAATACCCAAGACACATTCATCAAAATATATCATATTCTGAGTCGTAAAATAAACATAACCAAATTTAAACATTGAAATTCTAAGAAAGGGCATCCCTGTCTTGTGCCAGTTTTTATGGGGAATGCTTCCAGTTTTTGCCCATTCAGTATGATATTGACTGTGGGTTTGTCATAAATAGCTCTTATTATTTTGAGATACGTTCCATCAATACCGAATTTATTGAGAGTTTTCAGCATGAAGGGCTGTTGAATTTTGTCAAAGGCCTTTTCTGCATCTATTGAGATAATCATGTGGTTTTTGTCTTTGGTTCTGTTTATATGCTGGATTACGTTTATTGATTTGCATATGTTGAACCAGCCTTGCATCCCAGGGATGAAGCCCACTTGATCATGGTGGATAAGCTTTTTGATGTGTTGCTGAATCTGGTTTGCCAGTATTTTATTGAGGATTTTTGCATCGATGTTCATCAGGGATATTGGTCTAAAATTCTCTTTTTTTGTTGTGTCTCTGCCAGGCTTTGGTATCAGGATGATACTGGCCTCATAAAATGAGTTAGGGAGGATTCCCTCTTTTTCTATTGATTGGAATAGTTTCAGAAGGAATGGTACCAGTTCCTACTTGTACCTCTGGTAGAATTCGGCTGTGAATCCATCTGGTCCTGGACTTTTATTGGTTGGTAGACTATTAATTATTGCCTCAATTTTAGAGCCTGTTATTGGTCTATTCAGGGATTCAACTTCTTCCTGGTTTAGTCTTGGGACAGTGTATGTGTCCAGGAATTTATCCATTTCTTCTACGTTTTCTAATTTGTTTGTGTAGAGGTGTTTATAGTATTCTCTGATGGTAGTTTGTATTTCTGTGGGGTCGGTGGTGATATCACCTTTATCATTTTATGTTGCATTTACTTGATTCTTCTCTCTTTTCTTCTTTATTTGTCTTCCTAGTGGTCTATCAATTTTGTTGATCTTTTCAAAAAACCAGCTCCTGGATTCACTGATTTTTTTGAAGGGTTTTTTTGTGTCTCTATCTCCTTCAGTTCTGCTCTGATCTTAGTTATTTCTTGCCTTCTCCTAGCTTTTGAATGTGTTTGCTCATGCTTGTCTAGTTCTGTTAGTTGTGATGTTAGGGTGTCAATTTTGGATCTTTCCTGCTTTCTCTTGTGGGCATTTAGTGCTATAAATTTTGTTCCCTTATCATAAGAGAATAAAGGAGAAATCAGAAAGACAGTTGGACATCTCCAAAGATTTGAAAGGTAAATAACACACTTAAGTAATCCATGGATTGAAAAGGGAGTCTCAAAGGAAATTATAAAGTACACAGACACGATTGAAAATGA
Organism: Theropithecus gelada; assembly: GCF_003255815.1. Taxonomy (NCBI): domain Eukaryota; kingdom Metazoa; phylum Chordata; class Mammalia; order Primates; family Cercopithecidae; genus Theropithecus; species Theropithecus gelada. The sequence continues at coordinate 148,300,272 of NC_037671.1, read as the reverse complement.
AAATACAACATATTAAAATATGACGAATGCAGCTAAAATAGTTCCAAGAGGGAAACATAGCACAAAATGTCCACATTAGAAATGATCCAATGACTCACATAAATAATCTAAGTTCCTACCTTTAACAATTGGAAAAAGAAGAGCAAAATAAACCCAAAGCTAGCAGGAGAAAAGAAACAATAAAGATAAGCCCAGAAACCACTGACACTAAAACTAGCAAAACACCATTGAAAAATAATAAAATAAAAAGCTGGTTCTTAAAAAGTAAAGAAAATGGATAAACTTTTAGCAAGTCTGGCAAAAATTTAAACAGAAAGAAGAAACAAATCATTGGTACACGGAAAGTGATAGGGGATATCACTACAGATCCTGCAAACTATAAAAGGCTAGGGGAACACGACAAACAACTTTAGACTCATAAGTTAGATAATTTAGAAGAAATGCATCTGGACAGGCATGGTGGCTCACAACTGCAATCATAGCATTTTGGGAAGGCAAGGTGGGTGGATCACTTGAGTCAAGAAGTTTAATACCAGGCTGTGCAAGATGGCAAGACCCTCTCCCTACAAAAAATATAAAAAATTAGCCAGGTATGGTGACAGTTCACCTGTATTCCCAGCTGCTGGGGAGGCTGAGGTGGATCACTTGAGTCTAGAGGCAGAGGTTGTACTGAGCCAAGATTGCTCCAGTGCACTCCAGTTTGGGCAATAGAGCAAGACTCTGTCTTAAAATTCTTTTTTAATGCTAAAAAAATGCATCGTTTACTTGACAATTAGAAACTACCAAAACTCAACAAAATAAAATTAATAATCTGAATAATAATAAATTGAATTCATAATTTAAAAGCTCCTGAAAAAGAAATTGGCAAGTACAGCTATTCTCAATGGATAATTCTATAAAACATTTAAAGAATCAACACCAGTTCTTCACACTCTTCTCTAGAAAATAGAGGAGGATGGACTACCTTCCCCCTAATTTAAGAGGCCAATATTACCCTGACACCAAATCCAGACAAAGGTATTGTCCCCCAAAATAAAACTAAAGATCATAGATAAATACCTCTTATAAATTTAGATGCAAAATCTTAAGCAAAATATATTAGCAAAATGAATTCAACAATGAATAAAACATATTATACAACAAATGGAATTTATTCTAGGTATATAAGATTAGCTTGACATTTGAAAATCAGTCAATGTAATCTACCATGTCAATAGGCTATAAATAAGAAATAATATAATAATATCAATTAGCACACACACAAAAAAGCTTTTAACAAAATTCAATACCCATTCGTAATAATAATAAAAAGAAACCCTCTCAGTCCTTTAGGAAGGGGAGAAATTCTTCAACCTGAAAAAGAACATTTAACAAAATCTCACAGCTCACATCATACTTAATGATGAAAGACTAAATGAATGACAGCACTTTAAGATCAGAAACAAGTCAAAGATGTCTGCTGTCATCTCTCTTATTCAACATAATGCTTGTTATGAGTTGAATGTGACTGTGTTTTGAGACAGGGCCTTCAAAGGGGTAATTAAGTAAAAATGAGGCTGTTAGGGTGGGCCCTAACCTAATTTGACAGATGTCCTTATACAAAGAGAAAATTTGGACACACAGACACCAGGATTGTGCACACACGGAAGAAAGACCACGTGAGAACACGGTAAGGAGTCAGCCATTGGCAAGACAAAGAAAGAGGCCTCAGAAAACGCCAAATCTGCCACTACCTTGATCTTGAACTTCAAGCCTCCGGAACCGTCATAAAATACAATTATATTGTTTAAGACAGTCGATGATATTTTGTTATGAAGTTCCAGCACACTAAACAGTACAGGAAGTTCTAGTCATATCAATAAGACAAGATCAAAACAAAACAATAAAAGGTCATACAGATCAAAATGGAAGAAATAAAATTGTTTCTATTTGGAGATTACATGATTGCTATGCAGAACATTTTTAGAAATATCAATTTTAAAAAAGAGTGCTCTCAGAACAAATAAAGAAGTTCAGCAAGGTAATAAGATACAAGATGAATGCATAAAAGTCAATTACATTTCTATGTATTAACAATGCCAATGCAGAAACCGAAATTAAAAATAAAACACCGGAAAATGAAATACTTAGATATCTACTTGTCAAAATACATACAAGATATTCTGAAAATTACAAAATTACAATGGAAAAATATTTAAATGAATGGAGAGACATACCGTATTCATGGATTAGAAGATTCAAGGTATTACATATATCAATATCAATTCTTTACAAATTGAACTATGGGTTTAATTCAATCCCTATAAAAACTCAGTGAGATTTGTGGAGACATAGGCAAGCTTAATTTAATATTTTAATGAAAATTCATAAGGCCTAGAATAGCTAAAACTCTCTTTATAAAGAATAATAAAATGGGAGGAATGATTCAATGAAACATTATAACTTACTGTATAGTTATAGTAATAAAGAGTAGGTGGTGTAGGTGGAGAGCTTGACATATGGATTAATGATACAGGATTGAGAGCCCAGAAATAGAGTCACATAAAGATGCACAACTGATTTTTTGCAAAGGTGCAAAATCAGTTCAATCCAGAAAAGATAGCCTTTTCAACAAATAATGCTGGAGTAATTGAATATCCATAGGCAAGAAAAAAAATAATATTTGATCTAGACCTCACTCTTACACAAAAATTAATTCAAACTTAATTAATGAACTCAAATGTATAACATAAAGCTATAACAGTTTTAGAAAAGTAAGGTAGGAGAAAATAATATTCAGGATCTAGAGCTAAACAAAGAATTATTAGAATTGATGTCAAAATGCAGAATGCATAAGAAAAAAAATCAGAAATTAAACCCATCAAAATTGTTATGTGTAAGGTCAGGTGAAGATGAGGCAAAGATAAACTCCAGACTGAGAAAAAATATGTCCAAAATGCATATCTGAAAAAGGGCTAGAATCTAAAATATAAAAAGACTTCTCAAAACTCAACATTAAAAAAATGCAGTTAGAAAATAAGCAAGAACATGAAGAGACATTTCACCTAACAGGATATACAAATAACAAGTACATTAAGAGATATTCTCCACCACTCACTATTAGGGAAGTGCAAATTAAAACCACAATGAGATATCACTACACATATATCAGATAGACTAAAATAAAAAGTAGCAGCGAAACCAAATGCTGGATACAAAAAACTGGATCATTTCTGCATTGTTGATGGCAATGTAAGATAGTGCACCAAATCTGGAAAACTTTGGTAGTTTAATAAAAGCATGCAATTATAATATGACCCACTATTGGGCTCTTGTGCTCTTCCTCTTGGTAATAAAAACTTACATTTATAAGAAAATCTGGTATGCTAATATTCCTAGAAGCTTCATTCAAAATAGCCAAAAACTGGAAACAGATCAAATATTTCTCAATGGGTGAATGGTTACACATATCTACTAAGCAATAACGTAGAATGAACTCTTGATACACACAACAACTTTGATGAATCTCCGGGAAATCATGCCAAGTAAAAAAATTCAATCCCCAAAGTTTGCATGCTGTATGATTCCATCTATGTAACACTTTTGAGATGACATTTTAGAAATGAAGAACCGATCACTAGTTACCAGGGGTTAGGGATAGTTATAAAAGAACAACACAAGGGAACCTTGTGATGGAACTGTTCTGTGTCTTAACTCTGGTAGTGGATGCACGAAGTTGTACACCACAATATTGTGTAGAACTGAATAAATACACACACACAATCATAAATGAGTGTAACAAGTAAAACTTGGCAATTTTGAACAAGATTGATGAATTATATCAATTTCAACATCCTGGTGTGCTATTGTACTATAGTTTTGCAAGATGTTATAATTTGGGGAAACTGCATTTGATTACAATGATCTCAATAAAAATTAAAATTTTTTTCTCAAAAAAAAAAAAGAAAAAAGAAAACATATTCCCCGAAGGAATCCTTGGATACCTTTTTGCGTTAATGTGCAAGAAAGTCTTTACAATGTAAGTGTTGATGATGAAGACAAGCGAAGAGCAAGAAGGCTGTTCCTCATTAATATCTTCTAACTCTTCCTTTATTCCAGATGCCCCATGTTGTCTTCTGGTTTTCCATCTTCCTGATTGATTCTTTTTTCTCAAGCTCTTCAGTGATATCTTTTTTCTTTTCCTGTAGATTCAGATGGTCTTTAAGACTTCATATTCAGATTCTGGGCACCCACAGTCATTCTCTGTGTTGTCTTCCATAGCTTAAGGTTTCCAAAATGTATATCTCCAGCCCTGAATCCTCTCCAGAACCCCAGACTTTCAGCTCTAGCTGCCTTCCTGACATGGCCATTTGGATATCTAATCATCCTCCTCTCATGATAGTCAACCTGCTTCCCCAAACCTGCTCCTCCTCAAGTGTTTCCAACTTGTGAAATTGCATCATTAATCTCAGTCCAAAAGTACCATCTTTGACTTCTACTTTTCTCTCTTTTACATTTCTCTCACTTATTTAAGCAATGAATCCTTTTGACTTAACTTTCAAAATGTATTCTACACCAGACTAATTTTTCCAGACTTCCTGTCTTAATCAACTTCAGGTGCTGTAACAAAATACCATAGAATGGCTGAATTAAACAACCACATTTATTTCTCACAATTCTGGAGGCTGAAAAGTCCAAGATCAAGGTGCCAGCAGATTTCGTGCCCGGTTAGGGTCCTTTTCCTGGAAGGCAGATGACCATCTTCTGGCTGTATCCTAATATGACAGGGACTGAGGATACAGAGGCAGGAATAAAGAGAGAGAGAGAGAGAGAGAGAGAGAGAGAGAGAGAGAGAGAGAGAGAAGCACACTGTGGTCTCGCCCTCTTCTTAAAAGGATACCAATTCCATCATAAGGTCCTCAGGAACTCATCTCAATGAAATTACCTCTCAAAGGCCCTGCCTCCCAATTGACATTACCTTGGGGTTTAGGGTTTCAACATATGTGGGGACACAAAGAAAACACTCCCCTACTACTACTCTACTCTGAACCATTTTCATCCCTCCCTGGTCTCACTATAAATCATCTGACTGGTCCCTTATATTCTACTCTTGCTCCTCTAGAGCTTCTGTCAACAGCCAGTGTAATGGTTGGCTTTAAAATGTAAGTCAGATTATGCCACTCCACCTGCTTAAAACCCTCCGGTGGTACCTGTCACACATAGAATGAAATCAGACTCCACATCATGGTCTGAATGATTCTATTTACATGATTATCAATATTGGATGCATGTATTATAATATGCTGAGCTGATGCCCAGGTAAGGTGATCAACCATTTTGGTTTGTCAAGGACTATTACAGCACCGGAAGTTCCATGTACAAGAAATCCCTCTGTTTTGGGCAAACTGGGACAGTTGGTAACCGTAGGGCAGGCCACACCTCAGACCAAATAAATCAGAATCTGTTGGTGTCCAATTCAGGTGAAAGTGTACGTATATTTAAAGATCTCCAGTTGATTATAATGTGCTGCCAAATTTCAGAACCATCGCTTCAAAACAATGGCCTATAAACTACAGCTCAAAGCACCAAATCATGTCTGTCTTCTGGTTTTGGAGTTTATCTAAAATATATCCACACCAATTTGTTTATGTGTAGTTTATGACTGTTTTCTAGTTACTGACGCAGAATTGAGCTGTTGCCCACAAAGCTAAAGTATTTCCTATCTGGCTCTTAACAGGATGAGTTTGCTCTAAATGATCTGGCCACTGGCTTGTTCCCCAACTTATCTGATTAAGGAGCCTTCCACACAGACCTCTCTTGACCACCATTTATAAAACAAAATAAAATCTTTCCAAATGCATGCTCTGCTTTATTTTTTATTACCACCTAAATTTAAATCACAGTTTTATTAAATTTGTTTTTGTCTATCTCCCCCACTAGAATGTGAACTCTGAGGATAGCCTATTTCTTTTTGCTTTTTAAAAATTGATATATCATAGTTGTACATATTTTGGGGGTATATGTGATATTCTAATAAATGTGTAATGTGTAGTGATCAAATAAGGGTATTTGGGATTGGGATATCCATCATCTCAAATATTTATTTTTGTATTGAGAATACTACAATTCTTCTCTGCTAGCTATTTTGAAATATACAATAAATTATTTTTAACTATAATGTCCCTACTATTCTATCAAATACAAGAACTTATGTTCACTGTTGTCTCTGCAGTTCCTAGTACAAACATTGGTACCTTTCAGATGTTATATAGACAAGTATTATACAAATGCATGAATGTCTTTGTACTTATGAAAATGGCTCTGCATGAAAATGGCTTCCTTTCCTTATCTGTCTGGGAAACATGTTCCTTCCTTTAATAATCTACTGACATAGGGTGTCATCTGCGACCTTTCTCTGACTCACATTTTTGTCCTAACCCCTCCATTCCTGTTCTGGTTTCATATGTGTGCATGTACCAATTTTCCCTCCTAGATCTACTATCATTTTTATCTTGGATGATCAATGAGCTCCTTATATATAAATTGTCAAGGCTTCCATATGCTTATTTCTTCACATGTTTGTATTCCACTTAGCTATTCCAGTAACTGCCACATTTTTGACACTACTACAAAGTTTGAGAAAGAAAGAAAGAAGAAAGAAAGAAAGAAAAAGAAAGAAAGAAAGAAAGAAAGAAAGAAAGAAAGAAAGAAAGAAAGAAAGAAAGAAAGAAAGATGGATGGACGGAAGGAAGAAGAGAAAGAAGAAAAGGAAAAAAGGAGTTATAGCTATGATATACTTTTATTTTTCTAAGAATCATAATATTTTCTATTATAATCAAATAATAAAAATTTTTGTTATTGTTCTGTCCATCTTCACAATATGTGTGTTTCCTCTCTTAACTTTTAGATTTCAATATTTCTTTCTGTTATATCAATTGATTCAAGGATGTTACTTAAAAGAGTCGACTTGCATAGCTTAGGAATGTGGACTTTAGATCTATTAATACTTTGATTCCTATCTCGGTCATTTACTGGCTACCTGACTTTGACCAAGTAACAATATTCTGAGTGTCAATTTCTTCATCAATAAAACAAAACTCATAAAGTTGCTGTCAGGATCAAATGTAATTATATCTAGCACATAATATTCCTTAAATAATGTCAACTATAATTGCAATTATTTGTGATTAATTTATAACTTATCAGAGTGAGATAATTCTACATGGAACTTATTTCTTAGATTTTTTTCTCTGCCAATGACATTCAAATAAAAGGATAAGAGTAAGATTTAAGCTAAACTTGTTTTGTACCAGAAATAAAAAAAAAATAAACAAGCATTTTAATGTTTTCTGAATCTATGTTTTTCCAAAATATTTACTTGGAAAATAATTTGTTCTGCTAGATTTTGCTGTTAGATGCATCATGGCACTAATCTTTCTGGCTCTTTCATTTTTAAAGCTCATTTTTATTATTCTTTCAGCTCATACATTTCTTATCATCCATAACATTTTCTGTTTCAAAACAGTGCAAAAATTTTACTCAATCATTACTGAATTAGGCTCCACAATGCAAAAGAAACCCAGGATTAATTTTACTGCTTATGGAAAAGTATTACCTTTGATAGGATCCAGGGGTTACATAAGTATCAGATTCTCTCCTCCATATGTCAGAAAAAAAATAGTTTATACCTCTTCTTCTATCCCCACAACCAGTCTTGATAAATTTTCTTGATTCTCCAAGAAAAAAAGAGTGCACATAATTTTTTTAAATAGTGTTTTTATATTTAAAAATTAGATGTATAATTCATTCAGATATTGCTTCTACATAAAAGTAACAACAACAACAAAAAACCACTGATTATATGTTCTTTTCAGCTAATTGGCCATCTATAATATTTTTCCAGTAGAACTTTGGATGTTAAAAAGGCAACTTAAAAAATACACACACACACACACACACACACACACACACACACACCCCTATCTGTCTATATATATATATGTAGTATGTGTGTGTGTATATATATATATAGCATCATAATGATGCTGTTAGTTCTTATATTCTTTTTTTTCACTACCAATTTTTGAAATGAATACATGTGGAAAGTATTCCTGAAAATAACCAACGATAGAAAGAATACATTTAAACACTTCAAGGAACAACAATGAAAAACCTTGTTAGTCGCCTATTTTACAGCCAAGAAGAACAGAAATTGAAAACAGTTCAAAGACAGAGTTGACAGATAATGCTGACTCCCCTGAGAGTTTATAAGAACAGAAAAGCTCTTCCTATTTGTGTGGCATTATATCAATATTTAGTATAATTTAGTGTGACACAAATACAGATCTTCATATTTTCCCTTTCTGAAAAGCCTCTATATTGTTTAACTATCATGTTGAACTAGACTGTAGAACTCTCTAAATTGGCTAAGTGGTTCTACAATAGTGCAACTGAATCTAGGCTGCCAAGCAAGTGCCAACTCAGCATGATTTCTGAATAGTTGGTAAATGAAGCTTCAACATTCTGGGGTTTTAAATGAAAGCACTCTCTTAACAGAAATTATCTCAGAATTACATGTCTGTTACAATAACAATTTTAGAAAAAAATACTTTCATATTGAAAGAGAAAAAACAAATATTGATTAATTGATGAAAAGGTAATAATTGAATGTTTTCAGTTAATGTAACATTCGCTATGTTACCTTTTACGGGAAATGTAGAAGAAGAATATACTAAAAGCAGATACCATAGATCCCTTTTCCTTAATGGTATTTTAAAAAATAAACAAAACATGGTAACACCAAATGGCATTGCCAGGAAAGACAAGCTAAATTGCATCATTGATGTTCTCTCATGGTGTCAAGTTCTTTTAGGGGAAACTCTAAGATTTCTCCTATCTAGAAAGGAAGGGATCTGATCAAGTCACTCACAGTAAGAATTTCTCTCTGATAAGATTTGTTTTTAAAACTAGGAGAAATGATTAAATCATGACAATAAATCCCTAGTGATAAAAGCCCTAGAACTCAGGAACTCAGGAGTAGAGGGTGTGCCTGACCTATGTGCTTTAGTAGCTCCAACCATCACTCTTTCCTAGCCATGAGTGGCTAGCTGTGGAGAAGGTGTTATCATGGGCAGGGAGAACCAGAGACAGAACTCCCGCTATCACAGCTTTACATATGGAAGTCCCAGGAGGGGAAACATGTAACTGTCTGAATCATGACAGAAAATGAAATAGAATGTATAAATACACAGCGAATGGTGAAATATGCAATAGAACTGTCTTTTCTGAAAGTGTAAACATGAAAATCTTTCATCTGGAGAGAAACCCAGAAAACAAGGGTAAAGTATCAGCATCTCCTCCTGAAGGGAATCCTCTACTGTCACGTCAGTGCATGCCTTTCCAACCATAATACCTCTGCATGACCTCTCTGTGTGTATCTTTATGCATGGCATCCCAGGTGTGGGATAAAGTGTGTGCAATTTATTTAAATGTTACTATTCATGATTTGAATCCACAGATGACACCTGATTAAGTGCCTTCTTGGTGCAAATGGGGGAAGGTCAGTTATTTATGTCCAATACTCCATGCCCAGTAAAGCTTAAGGGACTGAATTAATTTGATAAACAAGTATATATTTCAGGCAATGTGCTAGGAAATCCAAAGATGAATATGATAGGATTACTGTGTTGTTTGACATTCTCAAATTCTTTCTGAGGATAGACACAATAGCAAAAACAATATGAAACAGATTTACTAAACAATAAGAAAGATTTACTAAACATATATTTATTGAAAAAATATTAATTTGCTTAAAGGAGTCAGGAATACTTAACAGAGGATGTGATTTTGAAAACTCTTATAGGAAAAATGTAACTATTTAATGCATACTATATTTTTGTAGTAATTTGGATGTTGCTTGTTTTCAGCATTCCCTGAAAGTCTTCTTTCTTCCAACTACATTATTTATACTCAAGAAGGATATCATTTTTCTTTCGAAACTGTCTCAATTGCTAACATACTTGGCATTTTCCAATTTAACACTTGGAGTTTCTATTTCTGTGACTAGTGGAAGGCCTGTGATATGTACTCACTTGTGATTTTGATGAGGCACAACTTTGAATCATAGCTTTGTAAGATTGGTGTATGGGAATGAGTCATGTAGCTGATGCGTGATTCTGGTGACCTTTCACTTTCCACAGCCAGACATGGATCCGTTGTTCTGTATTATTTCTTAAATCAGCAATAACTCTCGTGCCATGAAAAACAATTGGCAACTTTATCTAAATACACTCGTCATATAATGAGGTACATAATAGAGCATGTTCTATTTTAGTAATGAAATTAACATTTCACTATAAATTAACATTCACAACTTTATAATTTCTGTCCTATATTTATTGAATCATTTACATATTGGAAGTAATTCCTTAACATGTTTAGTTATATTTGACTTTTTTAATAGGGAATGGTATATATTAAAATATCATTAGCAAATTTGAGGAGTCACAATAGTCTGCTATTTTCTCGGGCAATATCAAGTGTATTCCGTACTTCCCAAACCATAACGGCTCAATATATTCTTGCTAAATGGGCACGATAAAAGCAGAAACATTTTCATGTTAATTATTTCTTTTTAAAGAATCTTATAATTTAAATAATTACAATAATGAATATAGATTATATGGTCATAAACAACTGAAATTTTTTCTAAAAAGCTAAATGGCAAACTATTTATAATATCAACAAATTACTCCTTTGGGGGTTTTAATTTTTATATATCAGTGAGGACCAATTTGTAAAATGTCTCATAGACTTTGACGCTTAATAACTATCTAGCATATACCTTCACTAATGATAAGACAATGATAGAATTATCAAAGGTAAAGTACTTATTACATAAGCACCGAAAAGAGTTTCTATCAGCAATTATTTCACTGTTACAATACAAAGGATTTTGAATCTTTGTACTTATTTTGAGTTATAAAAATGTACTACTATTATGCATGTTGCTATAATTTAAAAAATGCTTAAGTAAAAAGACATGGTATTTTGTTCTAATATCTTAATTTTCTTCTTAAATATGGCCAAAATAATTATGCTGCTTGGATATATGCACATACAGTCACAAGCAGAGAGTAAACAGATATCCTTAAATGAAGGCTCCATAACCTTTCCCTGGCAGGACACTTTGAAGGCTAGCTATTTTTAATAGTGTCCTGTTCTTTTAATAGCAAGGAATATACTGCAGAGTGAAAAACTGTTAGATGCATGTAATCGTTATTGTCAATTTAAATTTAAAATTCCAAATAACATGGAAATTCTAGTCTTAAATATTTATTGAAATTATTTTCATTAGCTATGTCCACTAGAGTCACAAGCCAGCAGTTCCCCTGGTTTGTCTACTGCCACCAAGTGCTTTTCTTTCTTTGTCAGAACCACTTTGTGTGTATATGTATATATGTGTATATATATGTGTGTGTATATGTACATATACACACACACATATATATATTTATATACATATATATATATTAGAGATGGAGTCTCACTATGTTGCCCAACCTGGGCTCAAACTCTTGGACTCAAGCAATCCTCCTGCCTTAGTCTTCGAAGTAACTGGGACTACAGGCCCATGCCACAGTACTCAGCTTATTTTTCTATAGCAGACTTTTACAGAATTGGGATGAGCTGGAGGCTTTTGTTTGTCTGCATTTTCTTAACTTAAAAAATGTGGACACCAACTTCAATTTCTCCTAGTTTATGCACACACACACACAAAATGTCAACTTGTGACCATTTCTTCATGGGTAAGGTTACTTCTGTAGACGTTTATTAGATAACAGTTTTATGTATTTCTAATACGCTTCCTTGCACTCTATTTTGCTAATCATATGAAAAGTTAATTTCCTAACCCTCTGAAACTGTGCAATGCTATACTTCCCTTTACTTTTTCCTCATCTTTAAAAGGACTATTGCAATCAGACTGAAAATTCCTTTTAACGTATAAACACTAACTCCATAGGTTGTTCAATAGTGAAAGGAAAAAAAGAATAAAGTACCTGCTTCTGCCAGTCTCCAGATACATAAATAAAATAATATATTCCGTATTTTACATATGACAATATATATTTAAATTATGGAAAGGGCAGGTATAGGTAAGAGATAGGTGAGTCCACTCTTAAGGCTCTTAAGTGTAACATGCAATTTGAGCGAACATCGTTTTATCTCCAAATTGGCCAGGTAACAAGAGATATGAACTATACATTCAAGTCCATAATGACCATGAGTTCTACTGGCCCCTAGATTTAGAATCAGAAAAAAATGCCTGAGTTCCACTTCTGCCTTTTGATGGTTATGTAACATTGGCATTACTTGACTTCTTTGAACCTCTATTTTTGGTGCTATACATTGGGAAAAAATTTTTTCAGATCAGCAGTGTAGCATCATTTGTTTAAGAGGATGCCTCTTTGAATTTGATGTCTGGCTGTGCCCTACACTATGTGATGCTGGGCAAATTATAATACTTCATTGCTCTGTGCCTTGATTTGATCATCCACAAAACAAAGATAATAACAGTAACCTACTCCTTAGTATTATTGTGAAGATTAAATGAGTTAGTACATGTAGAATACTGTATGTTACACAGTACATTCTCAATACTTGTACTATTTTTATTTTTAATAGTATTTTTATTTGGAAAGTTCTTGTAAAAATTAATCAAAAACATAATATTCTATAAGCAGAAAATATCACTCAAAGTGGTAGTACACAGCAAAAGAATTTTGACATAGCTGTTCTACATCTATTTTTAAGAATTTTGTTATTGGGCTTCTTTATAACACTTCAATATCACACACTAATCCCTTAGCAACTTGTTACATTCTGCGTTTAATTTTTGCTTAGCCCCAAAGTGTTAAAACAGCTTTTCAAAGCACTAACTTTCCGATTTTGGCACAATTTATCAAAACTTATTATTAATTCACAAAAGTTGGCATCTGACCATGAACTTCTTCAGAAATAATTACAAAGCAAGAGCATTCAGCTGCCTCAAAATTAAATTCAGCTTTCTTTCTAAGGGGGGAGGATTTTAAAATAAAATGCTTTTATCTTTAAATTGATTTGGAGACATTATAAATTCTGTTTTTTAAGAATCGATCAAACATAATCGCAATTAACTACACACAGAAATTCCAATAAATAGGAATAAGCTTTTAAAAATTACCATGTTGGTCACTGCAAAAAAAGAACCTCCACAGAATTAGATATGCCCCTGCACAATATTATAGGTTTAAATATACAACTCATATTCCAGAGCTGTTATTATGGTCTCAAAGTCTGAGACTGAAACTGAAAGATGCACTTCAGCTGCAAATATGTAGCAATTATCATGAAATGAACTTCATTCCACATTCTTGCTAATCACCATGGTAACCTACATTCAATGGATTCTTTCTGGGAAATATTCCAGACTTGATCAGACATTTTTAGTTTAGAAGTTTAGAATATTTTTACTTACTTGGTTGCTTATATTGTTGTTTTTAGCAATATATAAAGACATTATAAAAAGAATGTGCTAGAATATTGAACTAGTTTGAAAATTCTAACCAAGGAGCATATAATAATAACGTTCTTAGGTTCAAAAGGCATGAAGAATAATTGACTAATTACATTTACTAATAATATTTAATAAATATGTTAGTGAGTCAATGAGCTTATAACATATAAGCTATAATATCATAAGTGACCTAAATTCAATATTTGACTACCAAAAATATATATAATCAAATAAATGTATATACTTCACTTATGTACTTCCAATGTTTAATATTAAATGTATTGGATATGAGATTGAAACCTATCCACCAAATGATATTAACAAGAATTTGTCACTTAGCCGTTGCAAATAAAAATGTGAATTTTGTCAATTAAGTGTTTTGTGAAATGTGTTGTCTTAGGATTAATATCAGAAGAGTGATGAGTTTTAGTACTAATAAATATCATTTTCTCAGGCCTATTTATATGGCTTGGGAGATAACCTACATATCAGAATCAGAGAACAAGGACATCTGCTAGCTCCTTAAGGAGATTGTCACCTGCTGGCAGGGTCACTGGGAGAGAACTCACAATGAACAGCTTGCTTTTGGATTGAAAGAAAACCAGGAGACAGTAAAATAATATTGAGATTGGTGGCCAGGTATCTAAAACATATAGCTATAAGTCCCAGGGAGCAAGAAGTGTGTCCCCCAAGTGGTATATCCATGGCACAGACACTTACCCTGAGAGATAAAATTGAAGTAGTCTGCCTTATTTCTACCACAATTGTTGGTATTTCCTAAAATTGCTCCTGCTCAAGTTCTGAGAACTTTCACCAGAATCCTAGAACTTGGAATTTAATAAATAACATATCAAACAAGAGAGTTTTATAACCTGAGTTTTGTAAGTAACTCAGAGTAGGGGACAATGGTATTTTGGGCCTAAATCTACACAAATGGAATTTGATTGGAAGATTATAGGTACACACACACACACACTCACATACACACACACACAGCAAATCTAGACATGGACTTTAGACTTGACACAAAAATTATTCAAAATTGATCATGGACCTAGATGTAAAATGGGAAACTATAAAACTTTTTGAAGGAGGCATAAGAGAAAATCTACATTACCTTGTATTTAATAATAAGTTTTTAAATATACCACAAAATGAATGCATGATCTATGAAAGGATAATTGATATACTGGACTTAATTAAAACTTCTACTTTGTAAAAGACACCGTTAAATGGATAAAAATATAGGCTAAGGACAGGGAAAAATATTTACTAAACACATAGGTAATAAAAAACATGTATCCAAAATATAAAAATAATTCTTAAAATTTAATAATAAGAAAACAAAAAAGGTATAAAATGGGCAAAATATCTGAGCAGACACCTCATCAAAGATGTTATACAGATAACACTTAAGTATATGAATAGATGCTCGACCTCATATATCTTTAAGGAGTTGTGAATTAAAACTTTGAGTTACCATGACACAATGATCAGAATGACTAAACTTCAATATGTACAAATAAATAAACCAAAACAAAAAATGTTGACAATACCAGTTGCTGTTGAAGATATAGAGCAATAAAAACTCTCATTCAGTGTTGGTGGGAACGTACAGCCACTTTGGAAGAAAATTTGACAGTTTCAGACTGTCAAAAATAAACACAATCTTACTCTATGATCCAGAAGTGAGTTCCTAAGTATTTACTCAAATGACTTTAAAACTTATGTTCACATAAAAACCTGCGTCTGAATACTTATGTTAGCTTTATTTATAATTGCCCCAAATCAAAAACAATCAAGATATTCTTCAAAAAGTAAATGGATAAACTGTGGTACATCTGTATAATAAGACATTATTCAGAACAAAGAAGAAAGAAAGAAAAAGAAATAAGCTATTAAACCGCAAAACACATGGATGAATTTTAAATGCATATTGCTAAGTGAAGAGAGCCAGTGTGAAAAGCTACATACTGTTTAATTACAATTGTATAACATTCAAGAAAAGTCAAAACTGTAGAGATGATAAATATAAATGGCTGCCAGGGGTACAGCAGGGAATAGGGTAGGGTTAAAAATTGAAGCAACATAATTTTGAGGCGGTCAAACTATTCTGTATGATACTGTAAAGGAGAGGGCAAGATATTAAGTTGGTGCAAAAGTAATTGCGGTTTTTGCCATTGAAAGTAATGGCAAAATACACGATAACTTTTGCACTTACCTAATATAAGTCCTGTAGTCTCAGAATATACAGACCTTTAAAGCATAAAAAGTAAAACTTTATGTATCAAAATATTTAAAAATCATTTAGGAAGCTGAAGGATCTCAAAATGAAATACACAATGTGAAACAAATAGTCTAACTATATTACAGATGTATAAAACAATCTCATTGAAGGGACTGGGGGAGGAAAAAGTTGACCTAAGTAACTTTGGAAGGGAGTGGAGTCTATAAGCCTAAAGACAAAGAGAACTCTACATAAAACTACACTCTACTTGATAAAGTTGTTTCCCATGGGTGTATGGGTTAACAATTCTAAAACCATTACATATACTGTACATACAGTGGAATTGGACAATTGAGTAAATGAACGGTAGATGGTGGGAACCAGGTTTCTCACTGTTAGAGTGGAATGTTACAGATAAGCAAGGGAGAAGGCTGAAATGATTCATTTGGTAATCAATTAGAGTTGGAGATATCAAAATGAATTCGTTAGCTTAATATAGATAGATATTTTTCCTTATATATTTATAAACATATATACATATTTATGGCTAAGTATATATGTATACAGGTTATAACATATTAATATGTCTCATTGCTCTGTCACCTGAGAAAGCCTAGAAGGAACGACATCCCCGTAGCAAGGAGCAAACCTGATAGCTATATCTTGTTTCTAACACCATACTCCAATTTAAAAAACTAACTCTTTGCAGAGTTGGCTGGTTCTAGGACCGGGCACAAAATATACAGGATGTCTGGAGCATCTTGGTGCCAGAAAGTAAGGAAGTGCTTGGAAAAATCCCTACATTGGTGGGGGTATATAAAAAAGACACAGAAGTCAACTGAAAGACTTCCCAATGGCCACAGCTGGAAAATTTTAGCAACAAAATAAAGTAGTATTGGATTGCCTTAGCTTAGGTTGCTATAACAAAATATCATAAACTGGATGGCTTATAAACAACATAAATTTATTTCTCACAGTTCTGGAGACTGGGAAGTCCAAGATAAAGGTGCCAGTAAATTTTTCTAAATTTTTTTATACTGAGATTTTCTTATCCCGAAGTAGGATCATTGGAGTCATTCTTCTTCTGTTTCTGTTTTTTTTAAAATCTTCTCTCTCATTTTTCATCTCTTTATCCTTTTGCTATATTTGCTGCAAGTGTCTCAACTTCATCTTTCAATGTTTTTACTTATTTTTTTAAAATTTCTGTTATTATAATCTTAATGTCCAGGCATATTTTTCTTTTTTTCTCTGAATGTGCCTCTTTCGTAGCATGCTCTTTTGTCACTGAGGCAATATCTTTTATTATCCCTGAACAGTATTTGTTTCCTACAAGGTGCTTGTCTTAGTCTATTTGGGCTGCTGTAACAAAATACTGTAAACTGGGTAGCTTATAAACAATAGAAATTTATTGCTCACAGTTCTGAAGGCTGGGAAGTCAAGATGAAGGCACTGGCTGATTTGGTGCTGGTAAGGACCTGCTTCCTTGTCCGTGGATGACTGTCATCATGCTGTGTCCTCATATGGCAGAACGACTGACTGAAGGAGTCTTCTGGGGTCTCTTGTATAAGGTCATTAATCCCATTTCATGAATGGGCAGAGCCCTCATGACCTAACCTCCAAAAGGCTCTACCTCCTAATGTTAATTACATTGTGGGATTTCAGCATATACATTTGGGAAGGACACAAACATTTACTCTATAGCATGGATTATAACCCAAAGTGTGAAGTAAGTAAATATGAGTGTATAATGATTTTAATTAGTTAATAGAGGAGAATAGACAAGTCTCCCCTGGATAAAAATCCCAAATAATTTGTGTAGATGTGCTACACTTACGGAGGTAGAACATAACCCACTCCTTAAGGTGTGAGTTGTGCATAGTGACTTTCTTCTAAAGGGAGAAAAAAAGAGTAAATCAATGGTGGAGAAATCTGACAAACTCTACCTCAGCCAGGTATCAAGTTTAACTTCAACAGTGATTAAATCATGTTGATAATAAGACTCCTTGATATAAAATGATGATAATGGCACTTTACCTCTGTAGTCTTCCTCCTAAAAACCCACAACCACATTCTAATCACAAGAAAAACTTCAGGTAAATACCAGTTAGAGGACCTTCTACAAGATCTCTGACCAGCAATCCATAAGACTACCAAAAATTATCAAGTTAAAAATGGAAAAGTCTAAGAAATTGTCACAACCAATAAACAGCCTAAAAGACATGATGATTAATGTAATGGGGTATCCTGGATGGAATACTGGAACAGAAAAAGGACATTAAAAGCTGAAGAACTCTTAATAAAGTCTGAAGTTGAGCTGATGATAACATATCAATGCTGTTTTATAATTATGACAAATGGACTGGGCACAGTGGCTCACGCCTGTAATCCCAGCACTTTGGGAGGTCAAGGCAGGTGAATCACTTGTGGTCAGGAGTTTGAGACCAGCCTGGCCAACATGGCGAAACCCTGTCTCTACTAAAAGTATAAAAATTAGCTGGGCATGGTGATGGGCGCCTATAATTCCAGGTACTTAGGGGGTTGAGGCATGAGAATCGTTTGGACCTGGGAAGCAGAGGTTGCAGTGAGCCGAGATCGTGCCACCGTACTGCAGCCTGGGTGACAGAGCGAACTCTGTCTCAAAAAAAAAAAAAATTATGTTAAAGGAATTATATTAATGTAAGATGAGAGGAAAAATTGGGTGCAGCATATATGGGAACTCTTTACATATCTTTAAAACAATTCTGTAAATATAATTTCTACAATAAAAAGTTATTTAAAAGTTTATTAGATTTTTTGCAAGCATAATTTTTTTCCATTTTTCTTTTTTTTCTCCTGCATGAAACCACCATACATTACCAATACAATGATGTGTTCCATCTCTACCTGATCTCCATTCCTCTCTGCTAGAGGTAATTATTACCTTCATTTAAAAATTAATCATAAAATTAGGTTTACAAGTATTTCTAGCTGCATAAAATATATTTTGTCCAGTTGCACTTGTTCTTAGGCCTTATGAACATGAATAATTTCTTCAGTCATCTGGGAAGTGCTTTTTCTGGTCAACATTGTTTCTAAGACACATTGTTTCTGTTCTACAAGTCAGACCCTTCCCTCCCCAGTCTATAAATTAAACATTCAGAAGGAATACAAACCCCGTGACTCTCATTTCAAATATGTATTATGTCCTCTTTCAGGTGTGTGTTGTCCTTGTTTATCGTGGTGGCTCATATGGCTTTCAAAATGTAAAAAATTCATATATTCCTATGAATTTCAATATTACTACATACATAGGGTTTTTTTCCTGTGTATATTTTCTTTGTGACTGTGCCTCCCCCTTCATCAAAATGTATACTCTAATCACTTTTTAACATTAGTTTTGTTTACTTGTAAATGAATAAATCCCTGTGGATTCAAAAACAATTTCTGAAAAAGTGCCTGTGTGTGTGTGTGTGTGTGTGTGTGTGTGTGTTTATCTGTTAAGGGTTGGGAAGTTGACTTACATGTGTGTATAAAAGAGAGGATGTAAAACTGCTTTGTTAAACCTGAGGTGAAATAGGTGAGGATTTTTGGCTAATAGAGGCTTCCTTCATAAACATTTCTGGGTTTTTTTTTTTCTGTATAAATGTAAGGGGTACAAGTGTGGTTTTGTTACATGGATATTTTGCATAGTGGTGAAGTCTGGGCTTTTAGTGTAACCATTATTGTGCCTATCAAGTAATTTGTCATCCCCGATCTCTCTTCCCCATCCTACCTTTTGGAGTCTCCAATCTCTATTATTCCACTCTGTACGGCCACATATACATGTTGCTTAGCTCCCACTTTTAAGTGAGAACATGTGGTATTTGACTTTCTGTAACTGAGTTATTTCCTTAAGACAAGGTTCTCCAGTTCCAACCAGGTTGCTGCAAAAGCATGCATGGCTAAATAGTATTTCATTGTATAGATATACTACATTTTCTTTATCCAATCGTCCATTGATAAACACTTAGGTTTATTACTTATCTTTGTAATCGTGAATAGTGTTGTGATAAACGTGAGTGCAGTTATCTTTTTTATACAATAATTTATTTTCCTTTCAGTAGATACCTAGTAGTGAGATACCTAGATTGAATTGTAGTTCTATTTTTAGTTCTTTAAGAAATATCCATACTATTTTCCACAGACGTTGCACTAATTTACATTCCCACCAACAGTGTATAATTGTTCTCTTTTCTCCACATCCTTGCCAACATCTGTAATTTTGGACTTTTTAATAATAGCCATTCTGACTATTGTAAGATGATATCTCATTATGATTATAATTTGTATTTATCTGATAATTAGTGATGTTGAGTCTTTTTTATATGCTTGTTGGTCATTTGTGTGTCTTCTTTTGAAAAATATCTATTCATGTCCTTTGCCTACTTTTTAATGGTGTTATTTGTTATTGTTGTTGTTGTTTAATTGTCTGTGTTCCTTGAAAATTCTGGACATCAGTCCCCTATTGTATGCATAGTTTGCAAATATTTTCTCTCATTCTGCAAGTTGTTCACTCTGTTGATTACTTCTTTTGCTATACAGAGCTTTTTAGTATGATTAAGTCCCATTTGTCTATTTTTTTGTTGCCTGTGCTTTTGAGGTCTTAGTCATGAATTCTTTGCCTAGAACAATATTGGGATTAATTTTCTCTAGGTTTTCTACTAGTACTTTTATAGTTTCAGGACTCACATTTAAGTTTTTAGTCCATCTTGAACTGACTTTTGTGTACAGTGAGAGATGGGGGTTCAGTTGCATTCTTGTGTATACGGCAATCCAATTTTCCCAGCACAATGTATTAAAAAGGGTGTTCCTTTGCAGGTGTATGTATCTACAACCAACTGGTTGTAGATATGCAGGTGTATGTATCTACAACCAACTGGTTGTAGATATGTGGCTTTATTATGAGCTAACATTACTTTGTAAGGCTGATATTCCTTCACCTTATGACTAGAAATTCCACATCCAGGTATATGCTGTAGGAAACACTTGCTCATATGCACTAGGGTTTGTATTAGTCTATTCTCACACTGGTAATAAAGACATACCTGAGACTGGGTAATTTACAAAGGAAAGAGGTTTGACTCACAGTTCCACATGGCTGGGGAGGCCTCACAATCATGGTGGAAAGAGAAGATGGAGCAAAGCCACATCTTACATGGTGGCAGGCAAGAGAGCTTGTGCAGGGGAAGTCCCATTTATAAAACCATCAGATGTCATGAGACTTCTTCACTATCATGAGAACAGCATGGGAAAGACCTTCTCCCATGATTCAATTACCTCACACTGGGTACCTCCCATGATAGGTGGGAATTATGGGAGCTACAATTCAAGATGAGATTTGGATGGGGACCCAGCCAAGCCATATCAGGGTCCATGCACAAGAATATTCACACAAACACAATTAAAACTTTTTTTTTTTTTTTTTTGAGACCTAGTATCACTCTGTCACCCAGGCTGGAGTTCAGTGGTGCGATCTTGGCTCACTGCAACCTCTGCCTTCTGGGTTCAGGTGATTCTCCTGCCTCAGCCTCCTGAGTCACTGGGACTACAGGCGTGCACCACCGTGACCAGCTAATTTTTTGTATTTTTAGTAGAAACAGTGTTTTATTATGTTGGCCAGGCTGGTCTTGAACTCCTGACCTTGGGTGACCTGCCCACCTCGGCCACCCAGAGTGCTATGATTGTAGGCATGAGTCACCACACCAGACCACAAACACAATCTGTAATATTCATTTAAGAACTAGTAACTAGGGTTGTATACTTTTAAGATAAACGAGTAATATCTATTTAAGAACAGAGTTCTTATATAACAAAAATCGTATTTCATCTAAATACTCAATTTTATTTTCATTGTTGAATATTTCACTGTAGGACAAAACCTAATGTTATTTAAACTTGTATAATATAGTAGGCATTATGTCTAGTTTGTGGACATTATAATTTGTGCTTCTCTGAACATTCTTGTCCATGAACTCTGATGCATGTGAGCAAGTGTTTCCTATGGCACATATCTAGATGTGGAATTTCTGGTTATTAGGTGAATGAATATCAACTTTACAAAGTAATGTTAACTTGTTTCCCACAGTGGTTGTTTAAACTCACTCATCTCATAGCCACGTCCCTGTTGATCCATACCTTCTAAAGTAGTTGATATTGTCAAAGTTTCTATTTATTGCTGGTAAAAGTTAAACTGAAGCATGATACAATTTTAAAGCATTTATTTGTGCAAATAGCAATTCATAAATCAGTACAGCTGCAAACCAGAAGTGTTTGGGAGGCTTCACTAAGGAAACACAAGGGAAGGCTTTCATAGGGCAAATGTGGAATTAAAGAAAATATTTGATGAGTTACAGTTATCCACTTGTTTCACTTAGTCTATCCTATTGTAAGTTCCTAGTTATAAACTATAAGTTAGTAGCTTCTGATTAGTTAATCTTGTTTCATTTTTCTTTCATATAGGCATTTATCAGTAATAGCTCAAGTTTCACTTCTATTTGCAAATTAAGCACGGTTAAGGTCAACTATGAGGCCTAACTGACTTTGTTTGCTCAGTGACTCTTCAGGCCTGGTTTCCATTTTAATTCACTTTAACATTGTTTATGTACTAGGTTTAAAAAGGTATCTTGGCATGATTTTAATTTGCATTTACCTGATCACTAGGGCAGTTGAACCTCACTCCATGTTTACTGACCACATATGTTTTCATTATCTGAAATGCCTTTATATCTTTTGTACGTATTTATATTAGATTGTCTCTTTCTTATTTGTAGAAGTTCCTTATATAATTAATAAACATTGATTGAGTTATAGGTGTTCCAATATTTTTTGGTCAGTTTATGGCTTTGTTTTTTTTTCATTTTTAATGGTATCTATTTATTTAAATATTAAAAGATAAAAATTCTCAATTATAATGTCATCCAATTGAGCATTTTTTTCTTATGGTAATCACTTTTTTCACAATGTCAAAGTTAGAAATTAAAAAAAAAAATCAAAAGTCTTGTAATTACCTTTGAATCATAAATTTATCTTGGATTGGTAGTATTTATGGTGCAAGTTAGAGATCTGATTTTTCTTTCTTCTTCCTCCTTCCTTCCTTCCGTTTTTTCTTCCCTTCCCTCCCTCCCCATCTCCCCTGCTTCCCTCCCTTCCTCTCTCGCCTCCCTCCCTCCGTCTCTCCCTTCCATCTTTCCTTCCTTCCTTCCCTCCTTCCTCACTTCCTTCCTCACTTCCTTCTTTCTATCCTTTTCTCCTTCCTTCCTTCTTTCCTTCCTTTCTTCTTTCCTTTTCTTCTTCCCTCTCTTTCTTCCTTTTTCCTTCTTTTCTTTTTTTTTGGATTTTTGTTGCTTTAGCATATGATTGTCCATTATTTCTTCATTGATACATAATGTTATATTTGTTGTACATTGTTGTTTCTAATTTGCATTAGTGTTTCTGGGTTTTCTACTCATCTTACTATTTTCTCTAACTCTGTGCAATTATCACAATTTTAAATTATTAAAGACTCATAATTAGCCTTGACAGGGGCATCAGAAGGGCAATACCTTCCCTCCAAAATACGACTACCATTTTTCATTTTAAGAGTCACGGTTATTGTTAGCTCTTTGCTCTCACATATAAAATTCACAATTATTTTGTTAAGTTTTATGAAAACCTCTTTTGGGATATTGAGTCAAATTTGTTTGAATCTAGAGATAAAATCTGAGGAATATTGACATCATCACAATGTTACATCTTCTAACCTATAAATATAGGATACATCTTCATTCATGTACATTTCTTCAGATTTTTAAATAGTTTTATAAGTTTATTTAACAAGCTCTTCCATATTTTGTTAAGTATAATAATGTAATAGATTTCTTACAGTTTTTGAGGCTACTGTCAATATTGTCTTTTTAAAAGTTACACTTTATCTTTATTGCTGATTTAAACAAATGCAATTTTTTGGTGTATTGATTTTGTAGACTAAAAGTCTTCTTGCCTCCACTCAATCAAAATGTTAAACTGATATTTAACATTATCAATTGCAATGCAGGCATAGTACTGGGGACTTTAAAGAATGCAAAGATAAGACACATAAACTGACAGGAAATTTATAACATATTTAGAAACAATCTAACCTGGATTTGGAATATTTTGTAACTTTCATAATTCTCCATTATCCAAAGTCACTACTGAAAAATCATAATTATTTACACATTATTTTATCTTATTATTACATAATTTAATCTATTAGTTCTATTTGTGAATTTTTCTGAGTAAAGTCACCTTGTATTTTTTTTAAACCTAGACTTTATTAGAAGAATAATTGAACATAAGCACTTGTTAGGCTAGTAAGAAACTATTAATGGATCAATAAAATGCCACTGACACAAGAAAAGTTGAGAGGTCCTCAAGTTATTTGTACAGTTATGGGTATTGGTTTTAGCTGAGCCATTCCCATACCAAATATCTGCTAGGCTCACTCATACCTGTGTAATTGCAACAAGGCTGCCTGGGTTGAAGTCTGTGCTTTAGAATTATTGCCAATAACATGAACCAATGACCAAACATGAACCCATAATGTGACCTCATAAAATTACTTCTATATGTTTAAATAGTTTTAGATTTGACTTTTCTCATTATAGTATAGTAATTAAGTGCATAAGGTTTTGATGAGACTTTTGTTCTGATTTCATCTTTGTAACTTCCTACTGGTTTTAAACCTACATTCTTGCAGCTTCATAACTACTTTCTTATGGTCATTATGTTTGAAGGTCAACTTGGCAGGATATAAAGTCCTTGATTCATATTTTCTTTTTTTTTTTTTTTTTTTTTTGAGATGGAGTCTCGCTTTGTTGCCCAGGCTGAAGTGCAGTAGCACAATCTTGGCTTACACCTCCGACTCCCAAGTTCAAGTGATTCTCCTGCCTCAGCCTCCCAAGTAGCTGGGATTACAGATGGCCACCACCACACCCAGCTTTTTTGTATTTTTAGTAGAGAAGGGGTTTCACCATATTGGCCAGCCCATTCTCGAACTCTTGACCTCAGGTGGTCCACCCTCTTTGGCCTCTCAAAGTGCTGGGATTACAGGTGTGAGCCACCATGCCTGGACGATTTATATTTTCTTCCTTTGAGTATCACAAATATGTTGCACCAACTTGCCAGCCATGTGATCAACCTTAGAAGTAGAAGCTCCAGTCCTATTAAAATTTCAGATGACTGCAATACTAGGCAACATCTTGAATTGCAACCTGATGAGAGACCTGGACCAGAGCCACCTAATGAAGCCATACCTGAATTCCTGAGCCATAGATATAATATGAGATAATAAACTCTTGTTTATTTAAGTCACTACATTTTGGGATAATACGTTACCAATAGCAAGTTTTCTAGGGAAAGAGCATACCAGCAAGAGGGATCGTTTTCCACAAAGACCTTGAGGCAAAAGCACGCACAATTTTTTTAGAAACAGCAAGGAAATCAATGTTGTTGAAGTAGAGTGGGCCATGAGGTTAGAGAGATGACTACACAGGTCTTAAAGCCTATGGCCGTAATTTTGGCCCTACTTTTAATGAGATGGGAAGCCTCTGGAGGATTTGGGACATTATTTCATTTGTGCCATTTTATTTATGACACTGGTCACTTTGTGGATAATAGACTATAGAATAGACTACAATGGGGGAATGACGGAAAGTGTGACACTAAAAACAGTAGACTTGTTTCTTGACTTTTCTTGTCCCTAGCTATATCTAGTGAGTTTTAATTCCACTATTTGCTTTTGGATTACATAAAGTAACTTTTATCCTCATTTTTTTCTTAAGTTAGTTTGAGTTAGTTTGGATTTGTAACTATTGCAATCAAACAATTAATCATGAATGAAGTGCAACAAACTTCTGTTTATTTAAATAGATCATTAAAAATGTTAAATAGCCGGCACAGTGGCTCATGCCTGTAATCCCAGAATTTTGGGAGGCCAAAGCAGTGGATCACTTGAGGCCAGGAGTTCGTGACTAGCCAGGCCCAACATGGCAAAACCCCATCTCTACTAAAGGTACAAAAATTAGCCAGTGTGGTGGCGGCTGCCTATAATCCCAGATACTTGGGAGGCTGAGGCAGGAGAATCGCTTGAACCCAGGAGGTGGGGGTTGCAGTGAGCCGAGATCTTGCCATTGCACTCCAGCCTGGGCGACGAGTGAGACTTTTATTATGTGCATAAAATCTTTGACTTTTTAGGAGTGTTATTAATGTAGAGTGTTTAAAATACCTTCTTGTACCTTGCTGGCATTTACTTTATGTTCATCTGCATTTACTGATGCTAAAATATTTTAGGAGACGATACAGCAATCGCAAATCTGCAAAGGTCAGAGAAAGCCCAAAGAATTTTTCAATAGGATTGAAGTCTCACATATAACAGGGAGAAATTTGAATTATACAACTGTTTGCATGATATATATATACACACACACACACATATATATATGTCTCTCTTTATGTATATGTGTGTGTATATATATGATTCCACACATAGTATATATATATAATAGATATATTTAAAAAATGACATTTTAAGAAAGAAAGAAAAAAATCTTTACCCATGAAGAAGGACAGAGGAACTTACTTTTTTAAAAATAGTGAGTTACCTTCTTTATAATTTTTGTTGAAATATATTTTAATGAGTATCAAAGTTAAAATAGTTAAAGAAAATAATGAGATAATCAGGCACAGTTCAATGTGGGAAACAAAAACTACTCTAGATATTTCAGCAAGGTATTACTAATACAGGAGTTTAAATACTTTGCAAAATTATTGAATGGGGGTAAATCAGCAGTTTCTAGGCAGGGTTCTTGGAACGACTCTAATAATAATATAAAGCTGACACACTAGGGGAGCTATCATGTTTGTTGTCACTACCCAAGTTGTACCAGTCTACGTCTAAAGTTTTGGTAGCTTTGACACAGTCTGCACACAGGAGAATTAGAGCATGGGCACACCAAGCCGCAAACCAGGTATCAGAGGATATTCCTGAAAATGAATACTGGAACCTATTACAGAGAAACCATGACCTTCCTTACTAGTGGTGACAGCCCAGAATCACAGAAGGATTGCCTCTACCTCATTTCCACTTTCCCATTTTTGCGGAAGTACATTTAATTAGTGAAACAAGCTACTTGAAAGTGCAGACAATGTAACTTTTAGCTTTCCAACCTCTTCAAATACAAGGTGAATGAAATACAGGCTTAGAAAGTTAAAGTAAGTATCAACCCCTGAGATTAAAACAATATTTTATTAATAGGACAAATTGAAAAAAAAAAAAAAACCACCAAAATACATCCTCAAAGTTATTTTAAATCAAAATCAAGCCAAAAACTGCAGAATTTAGTTGTGACATACAGTAACTTAATGGGCATATAATAGAAGGTTAACACACATTTCTGGAATAACTTAATTCGTTTATAAGTTATTAGAGAAATGAGGAGCAAAATGTCATAGATAAAAGGATAGCTAATTTTTAACATTAACTTTTAATATTTTCGTGATTTTGGAAAACTCTTAAGGCTTCTTGAAGCAGAGGGTAAGAAATACTTTTAAAGTTTTAAGACAATAGATGCTAAAGACATAATTTCAAATGGAAATACAAAAATTTAATGTCAAAATGACATTACAAAACTAAAGCAGAAATTTTGGTCAACATGCTTACATCATAGATGTATTTTTCCCAAGATATTAAGGAAATGGAGAATGGCTGAAAATAAAATTGAGAAAAATCTAAGGATGTATAAAAAATAAAAATAAAACTGATGATTTCTCTGTGATTTTGTTATATTTTCTTACAGTTGTTCTTTTCCACGAGCATTTTTTTTTAAATTATACTTTAAGTTCTAGGGTACATGTGCACAACGCGCAGGTTTGTTACATATGAATACATGTGCCATGTTGGTGTGCTGCACCCATTAACTTGTCATTTACATTAGGTATATCTCCTACTGCTATCCCTCCCCTCTACCCCCACCCCACGACAGGCTCCACTGTGTGATGTTCCCCTTCCTGTGTCCAAGTGTTCTCATTGTTCAGTTCCCACCTATGAGTGAGAACATGTGATGTTTAGTTTTTTGTCTTTGCCATAGTTTGCTGAGAATGATGGTTTCCAGCTGCATCCATGTCCCTACAAAGGACATGAATTCATTCTTTTTATAGCTACATAGTATTCCATGGTGTATATGTGCCATATTTTCTTAATCCAGTCTATCATTGATGGACATTCAGGTTGGTTGAAAGTCTTTGCTATTGTGAATAGTGCCGCAATAAACATATGTGTGCATGTGTCTTTATAGCAGCATGATTTATAATCCTTTGGGTATATAGCCAGTAATGGGATGGCTGGGTCAAATGGTATTTCTAGTTCTAAATCTTTGAGGAATTGCCACACTGTCTTCCACAATGGTTGAACTAGTTTACAGCCCCACCAACAGTGTAAGAGTGTTCCTATTTCTCCACATCCTCTCCAGCACCTATTGTTTCCTGACTTTTTAATGATCGCCATTCTAACTTGTGTGAGATGGTATCTCATTGTGGTTTTGATTTACATTTCTCTGATGGCCAGTGGTGATGAGCATTTTTTCATGTGTCTCTTGGGTGCATAAATATTTTCTTTTGAGAAGTGTCTGTTCATATCCTTTGTCCACTTTTTGATGGGATTGTTTGTTTTTTTCTTGTAAATTTGATTGAGTTTGTAGGTTCTGGATATTAGCCCTTTGTCAGATGAGTAGATTGCAAAAATTTTCTCCCATTCTGTAGGTTGCCTGTTCACTCTGATGGTGGTTTCTTTTGCTGTGCAGAAACTCTTTAGTTTAATTAGATCTCATTTGTCAATTTTGGCTTTTGTTGGCATTGCTTTTGGAGTTTTAGACATGAAGTCTGTGCCCATGCCTATGTCCTGAATGGCATAGCCTAGGTTTTCTTCTAGGGTTTTTATGGTTTTAGGTCTAACATTTAAGTCTTTAATCCATCTTGAATTAATTTTTGTGTAAGGTATAAGGAAGAGATCCAGTTTCAGCTTTCTACATACGGCTAGCCAGTTTTCCCAGTACCATTTATTTAATAGGGAATCCTTTCCCCATTTCTTGTTTTTGTCAGGTTTGTCAAAGATCAGATGGTTGTAGATGTGTGGTATTATTTCTAAAGGCTCTGTTCTGTTCCATTGGTCTATATATCTGTTTTGGTACCAGTACCATGCTGTTTTGGTTACTCTAGCCTTAGTATGGTTTGAAGTCAGGTAGTGTGATGCCTCTAGCTTTGTTCTTTTGGCTTAGGATTGTGTTGGCAATGCAGGTGCTTTTTTGTTCCATATGAGCTTTAAAGTAGTTTTTTTTCCAATTCTGTGAAGAAAGTCGTTGGTAGTTTGATGGGGATGGCACTGAATCTATAAATTACCTTGGGCAGTATGGCCATTTTCATCATATTGATTCTTCCTATCCATGAGCATGGAATGTTCTTCCATTTGTTTGTGTTCTCTTTTATTTCATTGAGCAATGGTTTGTAGTTCTCCTTGAAGAGTTCCGTCACCTCCCTTGTAAGTTGGATTCCTAGGTATTTTATTTTTTTTGAAGCAATTCTGAATGGGAGTTCACTCATGATTTGGCTCTGTTTGTCTGTTATTGGTGTATAAGAATGCTTGTGATTTTTTGCACATTGATTTTGTATCCTGAGACTTTGCTGAAGTTGCTTATCAGCTTAAGGAAATTTGGGGCTGAGACGATGGGGTTTTCTAAATATACAATCATGTCATCTGCAAACAGGGACAATTTGACTTCCTCTTTTCATATTTGAATACCCTTTATTTCTTTCTCCTGTCTGATTGCCCTGGCCAGAACTTCCAACACTATGTTGAATAGGAGTGGTAAGAGAGGGCATCCCTGTCTTGTGCCAGTTTTCAAAAGGAATGTTTCCAGTTTTTGCCCATTCAGTATAATATTGGCTGTAGGTTTGTCATAAATAGCTCTTATTATTTTGTGATACGTTACAGCAATACCGAATTCATTGAGAATTTTTAGCATGAAGGGCTGTTGAATTTTGTCAAAGGCCTTTTCTGCATCTATTGAGATAATCATGTGGGTTTTGTTTTTGGTTCTGTTTATATGCTGGATTACGTTTATTGATTTGTGTATGTTGAACCAGCCTTGCATCCCAGGGATGAAGCCCACTTGATCATGGTTCCACAAGTATTTTTTTTACTTTGAAATATCCTGTATTATAGTTTCATATCCTGCATTTTCACATAGCAAAATGTTTAAGCATTTTTATAGTATTAATATTATACAAAGTCAATAATACAGCAGCTGCATAGCAATTCTATTATATGCACAAAATAGAATTTATTTTGCTATTACTCTTGTCAACCTAAATAACAAGTAGAGAGGGGAGACTCTCTAAAAGAAAATGATATTTACTTGAGAATAAACATCAGAATGGGACTATACAAGCCATAGTAAATTATGTGTGTATTTAAGAAGGTGAAGGAAGACAAAGATTTTTAAGGAAAAATGAGGAGGACTACATATTGTTTTGAGATAATCTTGGCTTCAAGCATCAATAACAAGCATGGTACATGTTCAAGGTTGGACAAGATGTTGCTGGGCAGATGTCCTCTTTGACACATATTTTTTTTGTGTGTGTGTAAAGTTGTGATGGTCTTTGTTCAAGATTGTGGTGTTTGCAGAGTCTTTTGTAATAGTTCTTATCAGGGGTTTGTGCATGAAAACCTTTCTTCATGACCATCTCCAGCTCCATTTTTCAATATTTTAACATGATTCTGTTTTGATTCTGACAATTTTCACACTCTTTGGACATCTATTTAGGTTTGTTGCAATTTTTTACCATTATAAAAATTCTCTCATAGTTTAATAAACTTTTATTTTATCTGAATCTACAATTAGTGTAATATCTTTACAAATTCCCTTTCAAAGATCTCTTCCTAATATTTTTAAAGACTATGTTTTGTAAAACTTCATACCAAAACCAAACAAGGACACAACAACAACAACAACAAAAAGTCGGTCCGGGCATGGTGACTCATGCCTGTAATCCCAGCACTTTTGGAGGCTGAGTGGAGGAAGCACTTGAGGCCACAAATTTGATACTAGACTGGGCCATATAGCAAGACCCCATCTCTGCAAAAAGAGTTTTTAAACATTAACCGGGTGTGGTGGTGTGCACCCATAGGCCCAGCTACTCAGGAGGCTGAGGCATGTGGATTGCTTGAGCCCAGGAAGTTAAGACTGCAGTTAATCAAGATCATGGCACTGCACTCCAGCCTAGGTGATAGAGAAAAACCCTGTGAAAGAAAGAAAGAAAGAAAGAAAGAAAGAAAGAAAGAAAGAAAGAAAGAAAGAAAGAAAACCAATACATTAAAAAGATCACTGACCATGATCAAGTAGAATTCATCCCAGCAATGCAAGGATGGTTCAACATACACAAATCAATAAACAAATGTGATGCAATTACATTAACAGAATCAAGAACAAAAGTCACATGATTTTTTTCAATAGATCATTTCATTTTTTAATGAAAAAGTCAACAAAATTAAACATCCCTTTATGATAAGAACTCTCAACAAACTGGGCATAGAAGGAACATACCTCAAAACAAGAAAGGTCACAAACCTCCAGTTAACATCATACTGAATAGAGAAAAAATTGAAAACCAGATTTCTCTAAGATCTGGAACAACACAAAGATGTCCACTTTTATCATTTTATTCTTCATAATACTGGAAGTTTTAGCCGGAACAATTAGGGAAGAGAAAGAAGTAAATGGTATCCAAATTGGGAAGGAAGAAGTCACATTTTCCTTGTTGCAGACATGATGCTACGTTTAGAAAAACCTAAAGACTCTACCAAAAACCAGAACTGATGAACAAATTCAGTAAATTTGCAGGATACAAAACCAACATACAATAATCAATAGCATTTATAAACGCAAACAGTGAACAAACTGGAAAAGGAATCGAGAAAGCAATCCCATTTACGATAGCTGCAAAAAATATAAAATGCCTAGCAATAAATTCAACAGCAGAAGTGAAAGATCTCTACATGTAACACTATAAAATACTGATGAAAGAAATTGAAGAGGACACAAGTAAATGGAAAGATATGGTCACAGATTGGAATAATTGATATTGTAAGAATGTCAATACCATCTAAAGCAATCTACAGATTCAATGCAATCCATATCAAAATAACAATGACATTCTTCACAGAAATAGAAAAAAAAAAAAAACCCAAAATTTACATAGAGCCACAAATGACCCTGAATACATAAAACAATATTGAGCAAAAAGAACAAATCTGGAGACATCACACTAGCTGACTTCAAAATATGCTACAAAGCCATAGTAACCAAAGAGCATGGTACTGTTATAAAAACAGACACATAAATCAATGGAACAGAATAAAGAATTCAGAAATGAATATACTCATTTATAGCCAACTAATTTTCAACAAAGGTACCAAGATCATACATTGAAGAAAGGACAATCTCTTTAAAAAATGATGCTGGAAAATCTGGATATGTATAAGCAGACAAATGAAGCTATACCTCTATCTCTTTCCATATAAAAAATCAAATAAAAATGGAGTATAGACTTAAATCTAAAACTTATTATGTATTGATCAGATCATCAATATCCCATATCACTAAAAGTTATTTATTTAAATTTGTTGTAAGAAAGGAAAAAAATTGAATATAAAGAGATATGCTGATCCAAGGTCTAAAGTAAAAGAAGTCAGAGATGTTATATTTTGGAACCTGAATATAAAATATATATATTTGAAGAATTGTTAAAGTGTTTTATGAAAACAAGAATACATTTTTCTAAGAGAAGTAGAACTGATATGAAATTATTGGTAGAGAGTTTAAAACATTGATTCTACAGACAAATGCTAAATTCAGTCTTTGATTTTGACTTATGTAAAACTAAATTTCTTATATCAGGTAGTGACTTCAAACTTTCAAATGGTAAATTTACTCTCATTTTTACCTTTGTACTAACATACGGAAATTACTATCTTTTGTAATAATGTTATATCTTTCATATATATTTTGGAAATATGACAAAAACTAGCATTTATGAATATGTATGGAGTGTTATAATGGCATTTCTATCTGCTCAGTTTGTCAAGATTAAATATGACTTTATATGGTTCTACACTTAAATAGTAACCACATAATTATAACCCCTTGAATAACAATTTACAATTGAAGATTTACAAACAGCTTTTCAACCATTACTTTCTTGATCTTTACAACTTACTCTGAGGGCTTAATGTGGTAACTGTTAGCATTTCTGATTTATAGAGGGAGAAAATGAAATAGGCAGGTGAGATTATTTATTTGTAATGGATATTGACTGAGCTGGGAATGAAGCCAGCACTCCTGTTCATTCTCCAGACCTGTAGCTTGGTTATGGAATCTAATGATTCATTATTTTAATTGAGTTACAATAACATAGCAAATTACTTGACACCTGACATTCTGTTAAGTGGAACCACACATCTAAAGTTCTGTAATCAATGAAGTTAACAATAGCATCTTTAGCATAGTTTAAATAGAGGTCTTTATGAATCTAAACTAAATCTATTAATGTAAAATACTAAGTGGTAATGATGCCATTATGCATATTTTACTTTATTATAATGGAAATTTGATAATCTTAGAATACCTTATGGAAAGAATCAATCAAATTCATCTTTTCATTATATAGAATATCATGATCTATAGATACCACAAATCTATGTTGAATAACGGCTAGCTAGCTGTACTTGTGTTTTATTCAACATGCAACTTTAATTGTGTTATAATATAAAAACCAAATAATGGAAAGCTGTTATATGGGGTCTACAAGAGAACACCAGACATAGTGATATTTATTAGGTTATAGCATGGAACAAATATTGGGTTTTGTCCAGTAGACAAGTCCTCTTGTGTCTAAAAGGCAGATAAAGACTTGCAGTATGGAGTAAAACAAAACTGATTCAAAATATAGATTGCCATCAGTCTTTTAAGAGACAGTAAAACCTGTCTCTACAAAAAATATAAAAATTAGCCAGGGATGGTGGTGCATGCCTGTAGTCCCAGCTACTTGGGAGGCTGAGGTGGCAGGATGGCTTGAGCCCAGGAGGCAGAGGTTGCAGTGAGCTGAGATTGTGCCACTGCACTTCAGCCTGGGCACAAGAGCCAAGACCTGTCTCAAAAAAAAAAAAAAAAAAATGAGTTCATAACATTTAAGATTTACAGATTTTCTATATATTTATTAGCATATTTATTGAAGATGTGTGGGAAAGATTGAGCATTTCTCTTTGTAACAAATACACATGTGAGAACAGATCCTTGACGGGGATTTAATCCAGGGCCATTTAATCCAGTGAACCAAAGAAATTGTGATGATTCTGAGCAGTATTTGGACACCAGGAGAGGTTGCTCTGATAAGATTTCTCAACAGCATTCTAAATACAATGAAGGTATCCATGTTACTTTTATAGTAGTTTGTTTCTATGATTGCAGTTCACTTAGTTCTTCAGTAATTTTTGTATATATTTGTAGGACTGATATATATGTATTAGAGTTAGTGCCACTGGATATATATACACACACACACACACATACATATATACACATATATATACACACACATCACACTCATTAAAAAAGTGCAAAATAAAGGAAATTTGGTTCTTGTTTGCCTACATTTTCCTCCAGTTTCACACTTAGTCTCCTGTATTGATTTGGTTCCAAAGACTTTCAGGTTGCATTTCCTAAAACTTGATACAGAGATTCTTCCTCATGTGTTCATTGTGGGAATGCTCTTGGGAGAGAGTGAAGGAAGCAGGATATGGTAGGGAAGAATAATTTGGTCTTAGGGGTGTCTAGTCTCAACCCACAATGAAATTTGGAGGGAAATGTACAAACAATAGATTTAGTAAACTAGAGGCAGGTGGAACATTCAATTCAGTCTTTGGCGAAGTTCAATTCCAGGGGCCTGGAGGGGAGTAGGGTGTAACTACCCAGTCAGATTGGTATTCATCTAGCTGAGGGAAATTATTTAGACAAGGGAGTAGGTGGGAGTTATCAGCCAACACTTTAGCTGGGGAATAGGTACTGCTCACTTTAATGAGTATTTGGGCCGATGTCAATAGTACCACTACAATCTTCTCCCTGCTCTACTCAGATGCACCTGCTGGTCACATTATGTTCTCTACATCCAGACACAGCTTCTCTAGTATTTTCATTTATCAAAATTTCTGAGAAAATTGTTAAGAACAGCATTAAGTTACATTGCCACAGTTTCAGTTGATTTCAATATTATAATTAATACTTAATATATCACTCTTCCATTAGATTCTTCCTCTCTTTGGCTAGCTTTTATACTGGTTTATATGTCTTGCCTGGGAGGCTAAATAAGATCCTTACCCATAAGTTGTTTGGTTCCTGGTTACTATGTCCTATCAAGTCTTAATAGCTGCACTTGTGTTTTTATAGTTATAATTGTGCATGTAAGTTATCAAGAGTCAACCAATTGATTGTGAAATATATTTCTCCCTGTCCCTATTATGTAGCAGCAGCCCTAAATCCTCATGAAGACCAGAATCAATTTCCCCTGTTAGTGTGGGAGCTCATTTCTATACTTATTGCTCTAATTGCATGAGGGGTACAAAATGACCAGGCAGAAGACATATTTTTATACCTAGAGGGACTGTAACTGTGTACCCTGGCATAATAATACATGCTCTGGGAAACAGAAACTCTAGACTGGCAAAGCCTAAACCTGTCGGGACAGGAAACGGAAATTCCCAAGTAAGTCTCTAGGAATAAGTGATGATGACCAGGACCACTCCTACATCCGCCTTTGATTACTAAACCCATATTCTCTACCTATTGTGGATCAACACCATAAAATGACAATTAGCATAAAATATATACCACATGGGGAAGGGTAGCACCCCATGCTTGTAGGGGATAACATCTTCAAGCTGGCACCGCAGCTGTATCTACAAGAGGTTATTTCATTGCTCTCTTAGGCTGGTAGTTTCCAACTGCGCATTATGTGGTAGGACTAATTGATTTGATGGCTGTATTTCTTTTTAAAGGTAAAGTGGGTCCCTTGGTCTGAGGAGATATTATTATGTAGGATATTATATTAGGAGATGAAAATGCTGTGAAACCTTGGTAGCAGTGCTTGCTGAATCACTGTGAGGAAGAAAGGTGAACACATACCCAGAAGGTATATCAATTTTGATCACAAAAAAATATTGCCCTTTTGAGGGTAGAAGAGGTTCAATGTCATCATTTTTCCACCAAATGTCTGATTCGTTTCCTTGTGGGTGGGTACTATACTGGGGACTTAGCATGGTCTCTCTCTGCTCCTGACAGGTTGGACATATTAACAGGGGGAAAAGCAGATCAGCCCTAGTGAGGGGGAGCCTACGCTGGTGGGCTCATGCATAATTTCGCTCTCTGTCACCATGACTATTCGATTCTTGACCCAAATGCCAAAGCTCTGAGGTGGCTACAGTGACTAGATATTTAATTCTCTTGGTACAGGGGCTTCTTTCTGGTGTATATTAATGTGTTATACAAATATCTCATTTTGCAGCTACTCCTGCAGGTTCATCCCCGATCTCCTTAACTTGATCTTGCAGTTTTACGGAAGGAATTTCCTGAAATTCCTTCCAGGATTTTGACTAACTCAGATTAGTCAGAAAAAAAATTTAAAAATAAAAAAAATTTAAAAAATTAAAAAAATAAATTACTTGAAAGACACAAACTACCAAAACTTACTCAAGAAGAAAGAGATAACTCAAATAGTCCTACATTTACTAAATAAGTAAATTTTTTAGTTAGAAAACCTGTCAAAAAAAGCTCTAGGCATAGATGTCTTCTCTTGTGAATTAGGCCAAATGTTTAAGAGAGAAAATATACCAATTTTACTAAAAACTCTTCCAGAAAATTGAAGAAGAAGGAATACTTTCCAACTTATTCTATGAAGTCAGTATTTCCCTGAGACCAAAACCAGACAAAAATATTACATAAAATTTCAAATTATTGTCATTCAGGGACATAGATGGAAATATTCTAAACAATACTTTAGAAATATAATTTAACTATGCATAAAATAAAACTTATGATCAAGTGTGTTTATCATAGGAATGTGAGGTGTTTAAAATAAAAAATCAGTGTAATTTGCTACATTTAAAAACTAAAACAAAACAAAATAAAAGCCCAATAGATAGTGACAATTCATTCCTTGGAATTAAACTGTCATTCTAGAGGAAAACCCTCAGCAAACTAAGTGTAGGAGATAATTCCTCAACCTGTTAAGGAAAATTTACAAAAATCTTACAATGAGCATCACACATAATAGAGAAAGACAGGCCGGGCGCGGTGGGCTCACGCCTGTAATCCCAGCACTTTGGGAGGCCGAGGCGGGTGGATCACGAGGTCAGGAGATCGAGACCATCCTGGCTAACTTGGTGAAACCCCGTCTCTACTAAACATATAAAAAAAATTAGCTAGGCCCGGTGGCAGGCGCCTGTAGTCCCAGCTACTCGGGAGGCTGAGGCAGGAGAATGGTGTGAACCCGGGAGGTGGAGGTTGCAGTGAGCCGAGATCGCGCCACTGCACTCCAGCCTGAGCGACAGAGCGAGACTCTGTCTCAAAAAAATAAAATAAAATAAAATACAATAAAATAAAATAAAATAAAATAAAATAAAATAAGATAAATGAATAAATAGTGAAAGACAGAATGCTTACTCTCAAAATCAGAAAGAAAGACATATAGATCCATACTCAACACTTTGGCTCAATATTGTACTAGAAGTAATAGCCAATGCAATTAGTTAAAAAAAGAGAAAGAGATAAAAGGCATCCCGTTTGAACAAGAATCTAACAAAAGTCTTTATTTACAAATGACATAATTGAAGTGAGATATTTCCCTGACCTTTCATGGGACTTGTGACAGGGGTGACTTATTTACCCAGCCTGAAGTCTTCAATTCCTTGCAGGAGGGAGTGCGCAAGTGAATGAGGCAGGAGCTGGAGTGTGGGAATGTTGGAAGCAGCCAGCCACTATGGCAGGGGCGAACTCCACTGCTGCATTTTGGGCGCCAGCAGGAGCAAAACTCCATGCAGACCCACAACTCCTGAAGCCCCAGAGGAAGTGTTACAATGCTGTTTTAGCTCTGCCATCTGCAGATGGCTTAAGTGTTAACTTAAGTGTTAAGTGGGCCTCTGTCTTTTGTATTGGCACTTGTGACTTCCAAGCTTTTGTCCAGTGTCCAGGAGAAATGGGTTGCATGAACAAATTGAAGGATGGTAAATGTGGAGGATTTTATTCTGACAAAAGTGGCGAACAGCCAGAAGGAGAGCTGACAAAGACATGGGGCGAGAAGGTAATCTTCTCCTGAATTCCAGCCATCTCCGACTGGGTTCTTATCCGAAGTTACGCCATCAAGCTAGCCCTCTGAAGTCAAGCTGTTCTCTCTGACATCTAGCCATAGTCTCTGATGTCAAGCTACTTCTCCTCTCTCTGCCTGCTGAGTCTGGAGTTTTTATAGCCACAGGATGGGGCGAGGTGGGGCCAGGGCCATGGGTAATTTTGGAAAAAGCAATATTTGGGTGGGAAAACAGGGCCCATTTTGGGCCATGGTTTCAGGCTTGAGGGTGGGGTTTTGCCAGGGACCCACCCCTATCTGCCTAGAATTTCTCTACTGCCTGTCCTAATCATAATTGTCTATGTAGAAATCTAATGTATGTGTTAAATGCTACTAGAATTAGTAAATGAGTTTAACAAAGTTGTACAATATAGGATCAATATATAAATGTTAAATGTACTCCTCTAAACTAACAATAAAAATTGATAATTAAAATTTATAACACAAGACCATTTGTAATACCACCAAATACGTAAAATTCTCGGAAATATTTGAAAAGAAATTTGAAACATCTATTCACTGAAAACCACAAAAACTTGAGAAAAATTAAAGGGAACCTATATAGATGGATAAATAAACTATATTCATGGATTTGAAGGCTCAGTATTACCAACATGTTAATTTCCTTCAATTTAATTTACAGATTCAACATATTTCCTATGAAAATATAAGCAGCCTTTTCCAGGGAAATAAATTGACAAGCTGATCCTAAGATTCATATAGAAATACAAAGGATCTAGACTTTCCAAAAGAAATTTGAAAAAAAAAAAAAGAGTTACAGTATTCATGATAAATGACTTCAAGATGGGTGCTATGTTTTGAATTTTTTTTCCTTTCAAAACTCATATATTGGAAATTTAATCCCCAATGTGTTATTATTGGGTGGTTGGGCCTTTGGGGAAGTGTTTAGGTCCTGAAGGTTCTCCTTTCAAGAAAGGATGAATATCACTTTATAAAATGGGCTTGTGGGAATGGATTCCCCTTTCCTGCTCTTTGGCCATTTGAGGATACAACGTTTCTCCTCTCTGGAAGATGCAGCACAGAGAGCAAATCTGCTAGAACCTTGACTTTGGACTTCACAACCTCCAGAATCATAAGATATTCTGTTACGGCAGCACAAAACAGACTAAACTACCTACTGTAAAGCTACAGTATCAAGACAGTGTGAAATTTGCCTAAAGATAGGCAAGTGGGTCAACAAACTGGCTAGAAAGCTTAGAAATAAGTCTCTACACCCATAGTCAATTGATACTTGGCAAAAGTACAAAGACAACTTTGTGGAAAAAGAGACAGCTTTTCAACAAATAATGTTAGATACTCCTATGCAAGAAATTGAATATTGATCCACATCTTGCATAATGTATGAAAATTAACTCAAAATGTATCATAGAACTAAATGGAAAACATAATGACATTAACCTTCAGGAAGAAAGCATAATAGAAAATCTTTCTAATCTTGGGTTTGGAAAATACTTTCTAGATACAATATTAAAAGCATGATCCATACAAGACAATAATTAGACTATCAAACTTAAGAACTTCTGATTTTGAAAGACATTGCTAAAAGAATGAAACAAAACAGCCAGAGACTGAGATAAATGTTTATAGATTACATATCTGATGAAGATTTGTAATCAGGGCATTTGAAGAACTTTACTACTAAAATAAAAAAATAAATAAAAAAATTAAAGGGCCTATTGTCTAACATCCACTTTCTAGGCAGTTGAACTCCATAATTTTATAAATTTCTGGTATAGTAATAATTAGCAATCTAGGCAAAATGGGAATATTATGCTAAAAGCCCCATGGATCAGAAATTTAGCTATTTTTCAGATAGTAAATGCTATTAGAATATATACAAGGCAGTCTGTCCAAGGCAAAATTGACTTAAGACCTGATTTCTCAATCTTTTTGTCATTATTACCCATCTACAGAAACTTTTTATACATTTTTTCCTAAATGTAACCCATGAAATTTTTATGCCACAATTTTTATTATGTTGTATACCATTTGTACTTGATACATAAAAAAGTAAGTTTTTTTGCCCTAAGAATTTATCCCTTCCCCAGTTGAGAATTCATGGCTTGAATATCTCTGAGAAGATAGTTTCAGACCTCCTGTGAAATCTGTCCTTCCCAGGCCATCCTCTGACCTGCATCAGTTTCTCCTTGCTTCATGTTTCTCTTTTTAAATTCTTACAAACATTTCTGCGGTTTTTAACACAAAGATGTAAATCTATGACTATCCCAATAGTTACCAGCATGTGAACCATCAATAGCGAGTTGAAATTACCTTTATAAAATATGTTAATTATGACCATATCCCCCGTTGATACTCTCTTACTAGTTTTCAGTCATCAAAAGCGATTTGAACTTCCTTATATGTACTTATTAAAGTGTGTGTATAATTTTTTACACACTTATTTGCTTTTCACCAAGTCATTTACATAGATATTCTATCAGTGACAGGCTTCAAATCAGTATTTTGTATCCTGGGGATTACCAACTGATTTTCATTTAATTCTATTAGTAAAAACAAAAACCACATGACTGCATCAGAGGGATTAACATAATGTTTGACATAATATGAAGCTGTTTGGAGTAAGACTTTCAGGTTGTCCGGAGACAATACAGTATTAGAGTCTTTCATTTGTTGAGTTCTGATGCCAGCAACTCACTTTTGAGCAACAGAATGTGGTAGATGTAAAACTCTGTGACCCCTAAGGCTATTTCATAAGAAGCCTTGCAGCTTTCACCTGAAATGCTCACACTGGGGAAAGTCAGCCTCATGTATAATATCTGACTATCTTGAGACCATCATGCTGTGAGACAGCCTGAGTTAGCTATGTATAGCTATCCTACAGAGAGAGACCCCCAGGTAGCTCCTATCTATTCTATCCATCCCAGCTAAGGTGCTAGCTGTGGTAGTAAAAATTTATCTTAAGCATGCAGTCCCATCTAGTCTTCAAAAGACACCAGCCTTAGCCACCAGTTGATTATAACCACCTATGAGACCCACGTTAGAACTTCACAGCTGAGCCCTGGCAGCTCTCAGAACCATCGGAGATAAGCACTGATGTTGAAGTGACTGTGTTTTGGGGTGGTTTGTTGTGTAGTAATAGATAACTGAAACACTGGGAGAGATGATAAGTCCTCACTTAGCACTGATAATGGCTATGGTGTTCTGTTAGCTTGATGATACTTCTAGCCCACTCATGAATCACTTCATTTTCTTTCCAAATTTACTATTGGCTTCCTTGAAATGCAGTATGAATTTGGATTAGAAGCTCTTTTTCATCACAATAATGAGCCTTCAGAAAAGATATTTTTGCCGGACCCTGTTATCAGTGACTACTTTCTAATATTCCCATATCATGTCTGGCTAGATGGGGATGCATGCTGATTGGGCCACCATATATTGCTACTCTCAGGCATTTGTAGCATGGGCTACAAATTAGGTACAATTTAGGTACATAATAAACACCCAAAATATTGGGTGTTTCATAAAACTTCAAATGGGCATGTTCTATGGTATATAACTATGTTATTCCTATTTTTCATTCTCCTCAGGGCTCTCTTGGTTCGATTTCTACTTTCCCAAAAGTTATTCAATCTACATTCACATTTGGTATTGTCAAAAGGGAAAAGCTAGCTCTGGCACACGAGGCAGCCAAGAGCAATGTGCTTCTTATAATTCCCAGGCAACTCCTTTAGCGGTGTGCTGCCATCTTGATTAACTGACACACAGTGCGCAGATGCTAAACTGTTCATCAACTCATACTTCGTGTAATTCACAGGTAATTTAGTTCTCTGGTTATCTGAAAAAGAACCAAGTAGTAAATACAGTCCATAAATGGTAAAATGGTAGCTACAATTCAGCAGTTCTAATTGGCTATTGGTCAGTTGAGTCACCAGGGGGCACTATATTACATCTTTTTCAAAATTGTTCAGGTGGAGTCCAGGCAAGAGCTAGTAAATAAGCATGAATTTAATTTTTCTTCTCTGCAGAAAACAGATCAGGTGATTTCTCCCAGCATTGGCCATTCATCAAAATATAATCTGACAGAAATGGCTGAGAGTATTATTCTCTTGTTCCGAGATGCTCTTGTGGGAATAATATGATCACATCCTTTCCTGGAGTTTTGATTCATTTGTGCCTCCTTTCTACTTGCCATAATCTTTATTGCTTCCCGTTATTACCCATTTTATCCTAAACCTTCTTCCCTGGTGGGAGAATTTGATTCAACAGTACCACTTACTCAAACATCAGACTGTAACATTTGCTATGCCAAGGCCTTCTCATGGCACTGTTGAACAAAA
This sequence comes from Theropithecus gelada, assembly GCF_003255815.1. Lineage (NCBI taxonomy): Eukaryota > Metazoa > Chordata > Mammalia > Primates > Cercopithecidae > Theropithecus > Theropithecus gelada. Next base: position 148,257,713 of record NC_037671.1, on the reverse strand, counting down.
GGAGTCGTTTCTCAAAAGGTATATCAGGTAGGGTCCAAAGACTTTGGCCCCTTAAAGCTTTGCTGAGAATTACTCATATGAGGCAGATTGATTAATAGGAGGAAACGTATACAAATTTATTTAATGTCTGTACACAGAATGATATCTTCAGAATGAAGACACAAAGACACAGGGGAAATTGTCCATTTTAATGCTTAGCTTCAACAAAGTATAGACTGCCATGTAGAAATATGACTGGACAAAAAGATATGCTCTACTGCTAATAGAGTTAGTGGGGGAAGCCCAGCAAGGCTTGTCAGTCTAGAATCTTCTTGACCTCTCTGAGCATGCATTCCTTCCTTCTGGGTGTGGGGCAGGAGTTCTCTGGAATGGGGGTCTTATGACCTACAGTCAAAAAAGACAGGTCAGATCATCTGTTTATGGCCACGTTTTACATAGATAGGACAGAGGGAAAGCTAGAGTAATATTTTTAGGTTTTGTGACTGGCTTTGGGATAAAAGCGGTTCTTGTTTCTATGACCCACCTTCTGGAAGAGGGATTCTAGTTTCTATGGCTAGCCTCAGGGAGAATGGGACTGCAAGAGAGGGGAACAGGAGAAGGTCAGAGAAAACCTCTTGTTTCTGAGGCAGCTACTGAGGCCTTCATTTTGGGGTATTGCTTTCTGAGCCCCAATGTAATCTCCCTCTGAAGATGTCAAGTCCTTCTTGAGAACTCCAGTGGTCTGAATTTGGATTCTCCCACTGAGATTTAATATAAATTCCTCATGTTGTACCTTTCCCATTAATATATTCTAATACCTTAGGGCCTTCTGGATGTATTGCCTAAGGGCAGGGCTGCTTGTTCTGTAGCCTGGACTTACTGCAGGGACCTTTCCTGCTCTAGGGTAAATTGAAAGCCAACATCTTTTTGTATCATTGGGATATGAGATAGAGCCGTCAGAAATTCAAGACCAGCCTGGCCAAGATTGTGAAACCCCATCTCTACTAAAAACTACAAAAAAAATTAGCCAGGCATCATGGCAGTCACCTGTAATCTCAGCTACTCAGGAGGCTGAGACAGGACAATTGCTTGAACCTGGGCGGCAGTGGTTGCAGTGAGCCGAGATCACACAACTGCACTCCAGCCTGGGTGACAGAGTGAGACTCCATCTCAAAAAAAAAAAAAAAAAAAAATATATATATATATATATACACACACACACACACACACACACGTTACCCCCAGGGTGCAAAGACACCTGTAGGGCATTGTACTATCTTCTTCATTGCTAGTAAGACAAGATTAAATAAGTTAACTTTTACCTTGAATGAGATATCTCTGCTTGTTTCTAAACACCAGTCCTTGGAAAGTTTTACTCATATGATGGACCCTTGAATCTTTATGGGATTTATCTCATTCCCCCTGAAGCATGAATGTCTTACCAAGGCCTCTCATATGCTCCTCTGGACCAATTAGCATGATATTATTTATGTGCATCATGGATGTGATGGTTTCTGAAATGTTCTGATGATCCAGATCTCTTTATGCTATCATTTCAACAGAAGGTAGGAGAGTTTACATAGCTATGGGCAACTATAAACATATAATTTTATTCATTCCATATTCATGTGAATTATGTATGATCCTCTTTTATAACAGGAAAGAACGCATTTGCCAGATCAATGGTTGCGTGTCATATATTGGAGACCATATTACTTTGCTCCAATAAGAGCACTCTCTCTCTCAAGGTGGCTGAAATCGGCACTACTATACCTGTGAGTGCGTGGTAGTCTACTGTGATTCTTCGGCATCTGTCTCATTTCAGGAGCCAGGCTGGTGAATTAAATTGAGATATGATGAAGATTACTGCCCTTGTACCCTTTAGAACAGGGTTTGGTAAACTTTTTTTGAAAAGGCACTTATAACAAATAGTTTAAGCATTTCAGTTTATATTATCTCTATTGCAACTATTCATCTCTGCTGTTGTCGTGTAAAAGCAGCTATAACATATAACACGTAAACAGATGGACTCCAATAAAACTTTACTTACAAAAAACAGATGGTGAGATGGATTTAGCATGTGGGTCATAGTTTGCCAACTCTTGTTTTAGATCCTTAAAGGTGGTACTATTTTCCACTATCCACTCAGGATGCAATATTGTTTTTGTCACTCTCTTGGCTTATTCCTGTAAAGATGTTTCAGTGTTATCTTCTTAGCCTTCTCCATCTGATACCCCATACCCCTTGGGACAAGGACCTAATGTAAAGTTTAAGCTCACAGCCAAATGTATCTAACCAAATTGTATATTAGAAGCTTGGAAAATAACTGATGAGTGAGTCTGTTGGCACAGTGATCTATTTGGGACTGACTCTTTTTCAATTAATGACTTCCAGATCTGACAGTTTGTTCAAATCAAGGGATCGTGACATGTTTTTGGGTGCCCTCAGCTTTCTGATCACTCATTCCTGATTTATTCTGATGATACAAATTAAATAGTTTTTTGTTGCACATGTTTTTAGTTTGTCCCTAAAAACATTGTGTTTATTAATTTTCTGAACAACTGTTTGCAGGTCAGATCTCGCTTGCTTTTCTAACCTTGCTTCACTGAGAACACTGGATCCACCTTGCCTCTACTGTTTTAGTACCCTACCATCGCCTTTGTTATTAGAGATCCTAGTTCTATGGCAGGATTGCTTCTCCCATTGACAGCCCTGACCTAGGAAAGAGAGCCCACACTGAACTTAGTGATGCTGATCCTTGTCTAGTCTGGATATTTTTAAAATCTTAGTGATGGCATATCCTCTGGATCTTGCAGTGGAATATAATTATTTGGTGATTCTTCCAGCCTAAGATAGATGATCAACTCCAGCAGGCCCACTTCTGTGTGCCCTTCAATCCTTTCCTACACCATTGCCTCTGCACTTCTGACATCACAACCTCCTTTAGCAAGGGCTATCTCTTTTTCCCTAACTGTAGGAACCTTCCTACTAGGGACTTTGCCTATATCTCATGGGTGTTCTTCCTAGGATGTTGAATTCTGTACTTTAGGAGGTTGCACCCAAATCAATAAGCTATCCTTACTCAATCTTGTTTTCCCTCCTTTGATTAGTAACTCTCAGAATCTGCTGCATTTATATTCTCTTGGGTTCTTGCTGGTACAGGTTAGGGTATGTCTTTCACCTTAAGCTTTTGTTATAAGCCTCGTGTTTAGTAGGGGAGATAAGAGGTGACACTAAAAGGAGAAGGGGCTGGGCAAGAAGGAAGTGCTTGTTGTGAAGGTGGAGGAGTTGGCAATTTCTGCAGGCTCAGACAGTCTGGAGATTAGTGGGCCTGGTCCTCAGTTTTCTATTTTATCTTCCTTATTCGTATGCTACCAGGAAGGCTCTCTGGCTTTCACATTTGGCTTTCAATTACATGTTAATCACTCTAAGCTTCTTCACCATGTTTTCTGAAAATGTCAATAGAGCTGGGCAATATCCATATAAATCCTTTAGTTACAATTTCCCTCACATGTGTCAATACCTGATAAATGTCAACTATGAATTTCCTTACTCAAGTATACAATTTCAATTCACTATAGACAAAAGATTTATTGATTAGATTGTCATCAGTCTACTAATTTGTTCTCCACCTACAATTACTGATGAGGACCTCATTACTAACTAGGTTATCATGGTTGACTGATGCTCCTCCAAAGCTCCTCTTCTGATATGATCATAGGTAGCATTTTCTGAGAAGCAGATTCTGGATGGATTTTACCACTTATTATACTTATTAGGGAATGTCCTTGGGACCAATATCTATGAAAAGAAGGGGAAGGAAGCAGAATTGGTCATAATGAGAAGTCAAGCTGTGATACAAGACAAGAATACATTTGGCCAACCTCACAGTGACCTTTGGAACTAAACTGGACTGTCAGAGTTTAGTAAATTGGGCCAAAATGACCAGATATTCATAATGCCAGCCTTGATCACTCATTGCTTCTGGGCCTCCCTAGGAAGTGTGACACTATCATTGAAGCAGCTCTTTATAGCTGAGGCAATTCCTGCAGATAACACTTCAGTAGATGTGTGGCACATCCACCACAGGAGTCAATTTCCTTTCACATCCACTTATACACCCCTGGGTTACCTATAAGGGTCTGATATGGTCCACTTGCAAGGTTCGTTTAGACATTTGTCGTCAGGAAACTCTCTTCAGTGAACCAAGCAGTCTTTTTTTTACCATGGTTAGGATAGAATCAGAACTCATACTGCAGAGTGATGGGAATAGCTAAATTCTCAGTGAGTTCTATCATCGGCATGAATCAACCTTTTTATTCATATCAGCCCTGTTGCAAGTTCTTAAATATACCATTTGTATTTTAACAATGGGCTCTGTTCTTCTCTTTGTTTCTTTTTTTTTAATATTCAAAATTTGTTTAACTATTGGGTCTCGCTCTGTTACCCAGGATGCAATGCAATCACAGCTTGCTGCTGTGTAAAACTCAGCCTCTGAAGTAGCTGGGACTACAGATGTGTGCCACCAGGGTGGGCTAATTTATTTTTATTTTTGTAAAGATGGGGGTCTTGCTGTATTGCCCAGGTTGGTCTTGAACTCCTGACTCCTCTAACCTTGGCCTCCCAAACTGTTGAGATTACAGGTGTGAGCTACCATACCTGGCCTCTCAATTTCTTTACTGTTTCTCAGATGTTATTCAAGACTTGATAGGTCGTTTTAATCTCAGGATTGTCTGATGTTCTTCCGCAGTGGGAGCAATCCTAACAAAACCCAGTTAGCTATGCTCCTTCATAAGGACTATATGAAGAACCTCGATCAGGTTGCTTTTGAATCCAAAACTCCAGCAATTTCCAATGAAGAGCAGTATGCAGATTCTGCCATATGTTCCAAATGTCATGTGATGTATTTGCAGACACTTTAAAAATCAACTGAGCATCGAGTTAAAAGATTTGAGGAATAATGCCTGGGACACAAGCATTTATAAACCTTTTAACATATTTTTCTTCTCAGGGTTTCATCCAAAGGGGATTTCTTCATTTAATCTCTGCTAGCCTACTGTCAGACCCCATGTTGGTCCCAAGACTGCCTTGTTTGTATGTCAAGTGGGACTGCTTAAAAAGGAGTTAAAGGAAATTCGTACTCTAGTTTCAACCATTTCCATATTCAAAACTGTAATTTCTTGCCGCCCTCCTAGAGTTCTATAGTGCTTGATATTTATTACTAAGGAGGGCTCAAGCAATACCAAGTTTCTCCATCGGTTAAATTGGACCAATGCCCAATTTAAACCTAGTAAAGGGCAGACTTTGATGTATCTTGTTTGATAAGGCAGATCTAGCATTCCTATTCTGAATGGAATAAGCAGATCTGAATTTTTCCAAACCAGGATATATAAAGTAAATCTGGCAGGACTTTTTTGATGTATAAGGGTCAAGGATAGATTTGAAGATGCTTTCTTAGCTTCCAAGGGTTGATAATGTGTTATGAATCCTCTAGTACTAGAATTCTTTCAATTTTCCCCTTTTTCTTTCCATTCTTCAACAGCCTTCTAAAAAGCCCACCTGGTTAAGCTTATTTTTGTTCTCTTTTTCCTCTTTCACCCCATGCTTAGCATCACCTTTACTTTGGATAGAACAAGTCTTGCCATCACTAATTTCCTTTAGTGAAATCAGGTCTAGTAAATCATATTCTGTCATCTGAATAATTTCCTGGCCTCCAAGAGCATGGCTATGTAAGATACCTGGGACTGGAGAATTTTCTTTCACAGCTAGCATTATAACCAGTTACTAGCATTAAATTAGTATCCATTTTTTATCATCATGCAACCAACCTAAGAAGACCTGTACTCACATATTCCTGTGCTTTGGAAGGAGTGTTCTATGTCTTAATCAGGGAAGAAGTGGGTCTATACGGTGTTATGCTCTCAGAGTAAGTCTTCTCATCTTTACCTATTGCATCAAGTTAGTTGTCAAACCATCATGATGGGACTGGTCACAAATGTGTGCAGACCATTGCTTATCTGTGGTAAACCCAAGTAATTTATTCCATTCAGCAGAATCTAGAATTATTGGTGTGGTCCCCTAGTCATTTCTTCTGGGAATCTACATAGCCAAGTTTCATTAGTCTTCTGCAGAATTTCTCCATGAAGTAGCCTAGCTATTTATTAAATAGACAGCCTACCCTGTGGATGTCCTGGACATCTGGCCATGGACCTTGACTCCCACTGTAGTCTTTTTTGGTGATAAATGATAATAAGCAAACTATTTTGTAAATGAATAGAATATCTAACCAGGTAGCCATAGTAACATGAAAATGTGTTTTGGATAACTAGGGGAAATTTCTTTCTGTTCCACATTTTTAGTTGACCCTTTAGAGATTTCATTTTCATCAATCATGCCAGTAGCAGCTTAGAGTTCTCTGTCTAATCCACTAAGCTATTTTCCCTAGGGCTGTCTATTTCCACCAATGCCAGTTGGTAAGACTTGTCCCAAGAATCTTCTACAAGGCTCTTGGCACTTCTTATCAAGGATTTGTTGGGAGCCATCTTGACCCCAAATTCTCATGAAATATTTCTTTCCCTTCTATTTTCATAAATATGTCTTGGGTCTGAAAGATAATGTAGACACTGTTACTAATTTGTGCCATAAATGCTGAATTGACAAAGCAGAGATACGAATCAAAAATCTTGGCCAACACCAAACTTTTCTAATATTTTGCAAATTATACAAGCAAGCTACTAAAGCCATATGGAGAAAATGAGTTACAGAGTTGCTGTTCTATTCTTCTACCAGGCTCTTGTTCTGTTCCACCTCAGTCTACTTCCCTTAGGTAGCTCTTCAGATCCAGACCTATGACAAAGTCAGCCTTTCCCCAGATCCTATACCAGCAGCTGCCTGACACTCCTCACTGGGTCCTGAGGATTCTCATGTATTTCATGGGGATTGGCTACTTTCCTATTAAGTCACGCATATAAATTATCCATCTGAGATCACTCTTATTTAGTATTGCTATAGGACCTCAGCAACTATTTTCCTGATTCCTGACTTTGGATCTTTTTCATCAGGATTCATGGCAGAGAACAGAAATCACTCAATGTTTTCAAGCAGAAAATAATTCAATACCAGAATTAAAGTGTTTGCAAAATTGTGTTAGAGGAGAAGTCAGAAGGCAAAAAAATGCTACTGCCATCCAGTGATCAGGAAAGTTCTGCTGTAATAGTTACCACCACTAACAACTTCACAGCTGCCTCTCACCTACATTTATTTTCAGAGAAGCTGGACCCAGCAGATGGAACAGCTGCTGTGTCCTGCTTATTTGCTGCTCCAATGAAATAATGAGGAATAACTCCCACCCTTTCTATTTTGCAAACTTGAATGAGTATATCTCAACAGTAGACGCAAATCTCATCCAGACTACTAATCAAAAGGGCATCTGGAAAATGAGTTTTTAGCCATATTGTCTCTGTGATACCGAGAATGGGAGCATGAAATATGAAGGTAGTAGAACATTTCATTGAGTGACAGATAACAATACCTAAAACAAATCTGTTAACTTTCGCAGTTAAAAAAGCTCATGTTACAGTGTCACATTCTGAGTCCATACACCTGAAATAATGTGTTCCTTCTGCCTCCTCTCAGCTGCTACTTCTTAAAGGCCATGAATTACTGAAAAGAAATGACAGGGAAATGCTGAATTGTACATGTTTCTTAGACTAGGGTTGCTGCATATGTTTATTCACAGTTACAATGGACCAAGGGAGCAGCAAGAGCTGCCCAGTGGATCACCTGGGTTCTATACATATACTTCTCTGACTCCATTGTGTAAGAGCAGCCCTGCCTCTTCCTAGGGATCAGCATCAATTTTGCATGCTGGTATGGCAGCTCCTCTTCTTACCTGCTGGTCTGTGGGAACAAGGAGTCCAAAGGGCCCTGGCAGCAGCCATAGCATGTATGTCAATGGTACCCTCCTAATGGCACAGCGTCTCTCTAGTCAGGATCTATTGTTTCTTGCTAGGTGAGGCAACAGTTTCTGATGCAATAGCAAGTATTACTTTTGTAATATGTTTTTGACAACTTTTTAATTTGAATGTTAGTGCCATGAAATCACTTTGGAGTGAACTATAACTATTTCCTCCTCCCAATGCACACTCAGTTGTAAGAAGCAAATGAAATAATACATGTAAAAGAGATTAATGGAAAACTTGGAAAAAAGTGGGATCAGATAAATATTGAATCTTTATCCAAATCTTATCCAATGATAAGCAATAAGTTATACATTTAAACACTATTATTGAAGCATCAGTTATTAATTTAACACACAATAATTGGGGACCAGTTTGTGCCATGCATGGCACTAAGCATGGGCATGAATTATATGGGGTTTATTTAACACATTTGGAGTTGACCCTATGTTCTTTTGTTCCTGTTTTAAACTCAGCCCATAAAATATGTCACAGTGGCTCCTTTCTTACACAAATAACTTAAACATTACCACTTAACATTTAAACTTATTGGTACTGAAATGACAGCATTAGTTTTTTTCAGGGGAAATTACAAAAACAGTGCATTATCGCTGTCATTTTAATATATTACTTGTACCTTAGTAAGTAGCAACCTTTTCAACTAGTTCTTAATAGGTGTACATACGTATTGTCATTTTTTGCCTTAAATTTGCATATAGGTGTTACTCATATTTTGATATCTAGTAAAGCAAACAAGTATTCATCTTCCTGACACTTTCTGTACAAATCTGGGGTATTTTTACAGTATTTGGTTTCTATGGCTGATTAAAACTGTTCATGATATAGCCTCTGTGGTTTATACTACCTGACATTCATTAGCATGTATAATTTGTTTTAAAAAATAGTAAACAATACATCTCAATGAAAAATAGGTACCATCAGTAGAAACAGCAAATTTTCCTTTCCTAGAGGCAGGAAAACATTATATTCTGTCTTTGATATCTTCTTTTGTTCGGTCATAATGTCTTGAATTTTTTGCTGTGAGTACTGTTCCTACCATGATGTTCTGTACAATCACAGTCCAGGCTCTATGCTTATCAAAAATATCAGCTTTGCAGCAATGTGTAGTTTACTGAAAAAAATAGACTAGTTGAGCAATGAAAATTTTCCTTTAAACAATGAAATATATGTTGAAGAAAAAAATAGTCAAAATCTTAAATCTTCATAATAAAAAAGTGAGCCAAGTAAAGAGAGTCAGGGGAAGAAATATAAAAGAATGAGCAAAGGAACAAACAATAAGAGAATCAAGAATGTAATTATCACGAGATATACAATGTTGGGAACATTGTTCAAAGAATTTTGATTCCACATTATAGTTCAAACTTAGCATATAAATAGCAAAATCCAAAAATGGAATTTTAAGCCATTTTCTCAATTACCATTTTGGGATTTTGAATGGATGCAATTTTGAGATTGTTTATACTGACTAAAATATAGAAAAGGCCAAGACAAAAGGTTCCTGAAGAACAGCTTCAAAGTATTTGAAATGTTTTTGTCACTTTTGAAATGGATTTTTTATAATCATTCTTAAAAATAATATCCACTCTAACCCTCCAGAAATACTGAAAATTTTAATTTATATTATATGGCACATTGTTATTTTTCAGGATAGAAAAATATGGCTCATAATTTGATGATCATAAAATAAGTTGATTTATACTGCATTATAATAGATTAGGGCCAGCTGTGGGGACAGAGGCAAAAAGGCCAAGCTTTATGGGTGGCCTAAGCTGAGAGGCTCCAAAATTTCCCTAATGAATACATTTCTCATGTCAGCTGGCATGGAACCTGAAACTCCCAATAGAGTCATTGCTAAAGTTAAGCTAATGATTCCAGAAGGCCTCAGTAATAACGCAAATGTTTCACCAGTAGTGAAAATATTAATCTATTATCATTAATTTAAAAAATTATATTATTTCATCTACTTCTAATAACAATCTGAGTGTGCATTGGGAGGAGGAAATAGTTATAGTTCACTCCAAAGTGATTTCATGGCACTAACATTCAAATTAAAAAGTGGTCAAAATGTATTACAAAAGTAATACTTGCTATTGCATCAGAAACTGTTGCCTCATCTAGCAAGAAGCAATAGATCCTGACTAGAGAGATGCTGTGCCATTAGGAGGGTACCATTGACATACATGCTATGGCTGCTGCCAGGGCCCTTTGGACTCCTTGTTCCCACAGACCAGCAGGTAAGAAGAGGAGCTGCCATACCAGCATGCAAAATTGAGGCTGATCCCTAGGAAGAGGCAGGGCTGCTCTTACACAATGGAGTCAGAGAAGCATATGTATAGAACCCAGGTGATCCACTGGGCAGCTCTTGCTGCTCCCTTGGTCCATTGTAACTGTGAATAAACATGTGCAGCAACCCTAGTCTAAGAAGTGTGTGACTGTCAAGAGTTTAATGCCCTTTGCAATGAAGGTTTGGGTCATATCACCATGTAAGCACCATTACCTGCCAATGTGAGAGCCAATGACAATGAGGGGGGGCGGATTTGAAACAAATAGTAGAAAAAGGAGAGATAAGAAACAATGGCAATCCCCAAATGAGCTAAAGCAACTGAGACTATATAGTTCATCCTACACCCACTGCCTTGCCTATTTGCAATTTCTCTCAGAAAGAGAGGCCCATGGGATCGATAGAGGGTGTGTCTTATATCAAAACAGAGGAGGTGGATGCTGTGGCCAGGAGGCTGTACCTCTCAGGTCTCGGACCACAAGGAACAGAATTCTCTGAGACCCCAGTTGCTGTGATCAGACATTGTTGCCACATGCTAATTAAGGGATGCCACATTCCCCATGGACTACTCTCGCCTCTGAATGAGTGTGGCAGGGATTCAAGGGCAGGCCTGGTCCTAGGAGAATCATGTCCCCTCTGACAGCAATTTTGTCTTTCCAATGGTCTTGATGAATTTTCCTCTGAACTTCAGTGAATCCTGCTTCCTTCCTTTCCTTTCTCCTTCGCTCAGGGTCAGATTAAATTGTGATCTGATGGCTCTTCTCACGTAGCTTGGGTCTCCCAATTTTCTCTCATAGCTTGCTTCAAGGAGGACCCTTCCTAGGTGAAACCTGCCTACGTTTTCACTGGGTAGCTTTTTACTTGTGTTGCATAATGAGCTGACAGCACAACAATCTTATCTTACAAGGCTCACATGCCTCATATCTCTCAGAAGTTAATCCCATTTTCAGGCCTGGGGAAGAGACCTTTCCAGTTTTTGCTGTCCCTACAGATAAGTATCTTAAGATTTTGCTCATTTCTTTTCTTCATTTCAATGTGCTGTTGGGAGGAAGAAGTAGGCAACAGCATTTGGTGGGGGAAAAAAGAGATACAAGTTGAATATCCCTTATCTGAAACGCTTGGAACCAGAAGCATTTTGGAATTCCAGTTTTTTGGATTTTGGAATTATTTGCAGATACCTAATAAAATAACCCGGGGACAGGACCCAAATCTAAATCCAAAACTTGTTTACGTTTCATATACATCTAGCCTAAAGGTAATTTTATGGAATATTTTAAGTAATTTTGTGCCTGAAATAAAATTCATGTTAAGTACTTATGTGAGTAATTTTCCACTTGTGGCATCATGTGGGCACTCAAAAAATTTCGGATTTTGGAGCATTTTGGATTTTCACATTAGGGGCGCTCAGCCTGTACTAACATGTTGAAATCGAATACTCCTCCTTGAAATCTTTAACAGTAGTTCTAGTAATAAGCTAAACATTGCTCAGTTTTAATTGTCTCCCTTCCTGGCTTACCGTGGACATGTTAATACATACTTCTCTTATTTTTTATACTAACTAATATATTTGTGTATTAATTTCAGCATTATTCCTCCTGCAATTTGGAGTCTACTCCTTCTTTCAAATTCTTCCACTATGTGGAAACACAAGCACTTCCTTCAAATGCTTGTGTTTACTACTTATGTCAGTCTCAATGTATGTGTCCCTGCAAAATTCATATGTTGAACTTAAACCCCACTGTCACAGTAGGAAAGAGTAGGGGCTTCAAGAGGTGATTAAATCATGAGGGAAGAACCCTCATGTATGGGATTACTGCCCTTATGAAAGGGCTGGAGGGAAATAGCTAAGCCCTTTTTCTCTTCTACCTTCTACTATGTAGAGACACAGCTTTTGTCCCCTCTAGAGGACTCAGCAACAAGAGGCCATCTTGGAAGCAGAGAGACCAGACTCTCAATAGACACTAAACCGGCTGGTGCCTTAATCTTGGACTTCCCAGTGTCCAGAATTGAAAAAGTAAGTTTCTATTATTTATGAATTACTCTCTCTCAGGTATTGTGTTATAGTATGAATGGACTAAGACAACCAGCCATTCATTTAACCATGTGTACTGAAAATCAACTCAACTCCAGGCAAAGAACTGGCATGATGATATAAATATAACATGAATTTATCCCCTGGAAAAATTCATGTTACAATTACTTATAAGTGTATTAAAAATTGTATTAAATCCAAAGTATATTAGAGCTTTTTAATAGCTAGAAGATACTTAAGGGGAATAGATTTGCTCATTTTTAGGCCCAATTCTTATTCCGCCCTTTATTGTCCACGTTGTGAGTTATCCAGGTCCTTCTCTATTTAGACAAGGACTTATAACCAAATAAAAGTGTAGAAAGCTGAAAATTTTGTATATTATGAATAAAAAGTAAAGAAAATTTATGTCACTGCTAGAGTGAGGTTGCTATAGTAAGCATATTTTCCCAATCATAACTTTTTTTTTTTTGTAATCATGGAAAACTGCTTATTGTGAGCACTTATTACCCAATTGAAATGATTTCTTTTAAGGATAGAGTGTGATTGAGTCTTTTCCAATTGGAAGCTTATTATGAAGCATGATTGCATGTCTTAATGCATTATATACAATCAGAAAATATATGTTAATTAAGTAAATTCTGTGCAAGTATGTTTATGAAATGCTGGGTTTAAAAGACCTTGCATTCAAAATTGATGAAGACATACTCGCAGGGACAAGGTCTACGAAAGCTTAAAGCCAAAAACCCCCCAAAAGTAATGACAGTAATGAGTATTCCTGTGGACTGTGGACTACTCTTGCCTTATTGGCTTTAAACCCAGACTTCATGCTGGAATCTGAGTTTCACATTAATCTTATGATAACTTCTTTTGCCTACTTAATTACTTGGTACCTGAATTCAGTCAGTTATTCAATTTTTTTTTTTTTTTTTTTTTGAGACAAAGCCTCTGTTACCCAGGCTGGAGTGTAGAGGCACAATTGTGGCTCACTGTAGGTTTAACCTCCTGGGCTCCAGTGACCCTCCTGCCTCAACCTCCTAGTAGCTGGGACTACTGGCACATGCCACCATGCCCAGCTATTTATTTATATTTTTTTGTAGAGGTAGAGTCTTGCTATGTTGTCCAGGCTGGTCTTAATCACCTGGGCTCAAGTGATCCTCTGGCCTTGGCCTCCCAAAATGCTGGGATTACAGGCATGAGCCACCACGCCTGCCCAGTATATTATATTTTATTATGCTACATTTTATTATAACTCTCCTTAGCTCCCAACCTTAACAGGGCTGGGTCTTTTTTCCCTGACAAAATTTAAGTATAACAAATTTTGAATGTAAATTTCTACCAATAAGATACTAAAATTAATATTTACCGCACTGGATTTGCCACACACGTCTCTCTGTCCATCCAACAATTCGCCTTATCTTTGGATTCATTTCAAAGTTATTTACAGACATAACACCTCAGCATGTATGTCATTAACTGAAGTTTAATATTTCTTTATTGCTCTACTTTCTTCTTTTGAGGTAAAATTTACATACAAGGAAATACTCAGATCATAAGTATTCCATTTCAGGAACATTTTGACACATACTTGACCTATGTAACACAAATTCCAACCAGGAAATACTTCTTTCTTCATTAAACATTTAGTAGCTAACAGCCCATAGCTTACAGACATATTGACATGTGACTGCGTTTAGCTAGGACAAGAAAAACCTTATCAGAAAAGAAACTGGGGCCAGGCGTGGTGGCTCAGGTCTGTAATCCCAGCACTTTGGGAAGTCAAGGTGGGTAAATCACCTAAGGTCGAGAGTTCAAGACCAGCCTGGCCAACACGGTGAAACCCTGTCTCTACTAAAAATGCAAAAATTAGCTGGGCATGGTGATGCACGCTGGTAGGCCCAGCTACTGGGGAGGCTGAGGCAGGAGAATCACTTGAACCCGGGAAGCAGAGGTTTCAGTGAGCCGAGATCATGCCATTGCACTCCACCCTGGGGGACAGAGCCAGACTCTATTAAAAAAAAAAAAGAAGACGAAAAAAAAGAAACTTGGCTTATAATCAAAATCACCTAATGACATCTTGATGGCTAAGATTAACTATATATGTTGCTATTTATATTACTATGTACTTTGCCCTTCAACATGGTAGTCAATTAGTCAACTCGTCTTATCCCAGATTTATCCGTCTTATCCCAGACTATGTGATCAACATTGGCAGAAGCAATCTCACTCATCTTTAATTCCTAACACTTAAAAAGATATAAATGAATATTTTACCCTTTAATGAATAAACAAAAATTGCATATTGATCTATACAAGATATATGCCCCCAAACGAAAATGTATACAAGCATGCTTTGCCTTCCAAATAGATTTAGTTACTAAAATCAGATAGCAAGAGTTTGGGCCAATATATATATTTTAATAATTTAAAAATCTATATGCTCCTTAATTCCAGAATACATATTCTGCCATCCAAATACTTATTATTATTTTTTTTTCTTTGCCTATTTTGACCTCAAATATAGATCAGAAAATCAAAGACCCATTCAGGGAAGGGTATCTGCATGATATTAGCTTAGAGTGGCTTGCCAGACTAACAACTACACGTAAGAGAATCCGACATGAGTAAATGATTCTATCTTTTCCCATTGAAGGGCATCAAGGTTGTTACAGAATATCTAAAATGCAATTCCAAATTTCTGTGGACTCTGGTTTATTTGACAGAAAAGGACAAAATGATGATAAAAAGATCTGAATCTTGATATGTGTAGGAGTTCCCATTAAAGCTCTTCCTGCATCCCAGAATAGGTTTTTCTTGGTACATTCTTAGAAGTATCACTGGGAGTAACATTCCCTGGCCATCACTTGTGGACCTTATTGATTGTTGAGACCATGTGCACTAACTTAATTATTTCATGTTTATAGAATCACTTATGTCACGAGTACTCAGGTCCTGGATGTGCTCTGTCTCTTTACTAAGTTACATCCTCACTCTTGCTATGGTTTGCACCTGTGTCATAGTGCTGTGTAATGTTCCCGAATGGCCCATCCACACCTAGCTTCTGTCTTGGAAGTAAACTTCTCTCAGCCTCCAAATGTTCAGAAACATAAAATAAGGTCATGCCAAGAGAAGAAAATAAGGGTGAAAGCAGATCTGGGCGCTATAAAAGTAAAGATATAAAACAAACCAGGGCCAGGTGCCGTGGCTCACGCCTGTGGTCCTAGCGTTTTGGGAGGCCAAGGCAGGTGGGTCACCTAAGGTCAGGAGTTCGAGACCAGCCTGATCAATATGGTGAAATCCCATCTCTACTAAAAATACAAAAATTAGCCAGGCGTGGTGGCACACGCCTGTAGTCCCAGCTACTCAGGAGGCTGAGACAGGAGAATTGCTTGAACCTGGGAGACGGAGGTTGCAGTGAGCCGAGATCATGTCATTGCACTCCAGCCTGGGTGACAGAGCGAGACTCCATTTCAAAACAAACAAACAAACAAACAAACAACAACAACAACAACAAAACAGAAAGAGGAAAGCAAGTTGTCAAAAGTCTAAGTTAACCAAGTCTACCTTAGACCAAGTTAACAAAGCTAGTAAGTCTAGGAGTCTGAGTTACTCAGCAGGCCTAGGGGAATAGACTCCCACAAGGCCTTTTTGGAGCCTGATTTTGATGTCCTGGATTCTGTTTTGGTGCTTATAGTTGCCTGTTATGGGTCTTTACTTCCACCTGCTGTGACATCTGCCACTTACACAATCATTAATCTATCATTTACCTACCTGGACCACTGGCCACCTGCAGATTCTTACTGCCAAGAGTAGTAAGTCCTATTTTACTGATTGACTTCCACATCCTGGTAGTCCAGACCACCTTTTTATAATGACTCCTTAGTTTTCGTATTTTAATAGTCACCAGCTGTGATGGTTAGTTTTACCCAACTTGACTAGGTAAGGGATACCAAGATAGCTGGCAAAGCATTATTTCTGGGTATGTCTCTGAGAGTGCTTCTGAAAGAGATTGGTATTTGAATCAGTGGACCGTGTAAAAAAGATCTGCCCAAACCTTATGTTGGTGGGCACCATCTAATCCAATGACTGCCTGGATACAACAAAAAGGCAGAAGCAAGGTGAATTTGCTCTCTCTTCCTGAATTGGAGTTCCTATCTTCCCCTATACTTGAACGTTAGAACTCTCGGTTCTCCAGCCTTTGAACTCCAGGACTTGCACTGGTCCCTCAAGTTCCTGGGCCTTCAGCTTCAGATTGAGAGTTATATCGTCATCTCCCCTGCTTCTCAGGCCTTCACACTTGCACTGGGTTACAGCCATTAGGATAGTTAAGATGTGCTTTAAATGGAGCCAATATTGGAAGAAGAGGATGTGCTCAACTAAATATGATTGGATTTCACATCAGTGAAGTAAGAGGTGTATTTAAAATAAACCAATGGATTTTTCCAAGCGCAGACAACAGAGGAAAGCCCAAAAAGGAGTATTATACAGGTAGACGAATTCACAACAAGCTCTTCTCTACATGTATTCACCTCTCATTCAATATTATGATGTCTGCAGCAAAAAGATTACATGTGGAAAAATTAAATTATTTGGGGTAGTGGTATGTTTCTCCACAATATGTACTAATTTTTAATTTAGTTTCTAATTGTATTTTTAGCTTTATGAAAATTTTTTACAAAGTCAGAAAACAGAACAATAGCACATGCATTTAGAGAGCTCATTTGATACACTTTCGTTTTATCACATTTTAAAGTTACAAATACTCTCTTCAGAAGGTTAGGCTATGTAATACAGGAAAGGGAGATGGTGGGGATCAGAAAAAATGTTTAGAACTAGGGTAAAGGGGTGTGGATGTGTGTGTGGTGTGCACACACGCCACTGTTTCATTGTATTAAAGAGTGTTATTAATTTATAATTAAAATTTTGTTCTGGAGAAGTCATGTCAGGTTGACTTGTTTAAAGGAGTTGATTTTTCAGTATTGAGGAGCCGACGTTTGTCCTCAGTGTCCTATGAGTGAATTTAAAATGAGTCTTCTTACCTTCCTACATAAGGAAAATAAGTTGACTTATCTGAATTTACAGCTCCTCTTAACCATATGTTTTTTTCTAAAAATGAGGTTTTCTTATCTTCCAGAGTTTTTTGGTGTGGAAATTCAGTATTACTTGTACATTTGCTGTCATTTTATATTTAATAACCAACCAATTTACGTACATCCTTATTGTCGAAACAAAAGATAACCTCCACATTTGGGTAACATCCTTCCTGCATGCCCAGACAAAAGTCTCTAAACACTGTTTATTCTGGCAGTGCAAACCTTTCCATTTGTCTTCTTTTGTTTGTTTCTGATATGCTTAATATAAACCTCCTATGACCTGCCTAAAGACCTCTGAGGCTTAATACTGTTGACAGTGATTTTTCTTATTATTAATTTTGCTTTTGACATTGGTTAAGTTGCCCCATCTATTCTGAGCTTCAAGATTATTTCAAAATTTTCATCTGTCTGTCACTTCCCTCTCACTCTTTGTATAGACATTCATAAAAATAAAAATACCTCTTGTTACACCTTTTGCTCTTTCTCCAGGTCTTACTCAGAAAAGAGGAGTTGACTCTAATCTCTCCCCCGCTTTTTTTTTTTTGGAGTACAAAGCATTCAAATGTTCCTTTTACCTCATCTGTTTCTAATTCATCTAAAATATTTACCCTCAATTCAACTTAAACTCCATTTATTTTTTTTTTAGCAAGTATTGGAGAAGACCTGTTTGTTTTCATCAATTTCTTTCTGTCTTTATAATTACCCGATTTTGGGTAGTATTATTTATAGCAGTGTGAGAACAGATTAATAAAGTGTTTTTATTTTTTCTGGCACTAACACAGATGGCATTTGCAAATAGTATTGATAATATTCACCCAAATAGGTATGACACTTATTAATTACATCATATTTCCAGTCACTTAAAGAGGGCTAGGTAAGGCAGGGAAAGTGGAGGAGGAAATGAAGCAAAGAAGATAAATAATGTTGTGAGGAGTGGGCTAAGGCTAAGAGACACAGAGAAATTAAAGAGCGAGGAGGAAATTGTTCCTCAAAGTGATGAAATTACCTAGGGATGCTTGTTACATAGGAAGATTCCTGTCTGTTGCTAATCAACCGGATCAGAGATTCTGCAGGGGAAAGGGGCAACGTGGTGCTGGGCACCTCTACTTTAATTCTTTTTGAGATAATCCTATGGCTCCTGAAGTTTGAGAACAACAACCCTGGCCAACAAAAGAATTAACGGTCTCACTAGAAGTTATCATTCCTTCTTTTTAAACACTTACAGCTTTGAGTTTATAGTGCTAGAAAACAGTGAACATGGAAAAAGTTTATGAAAGGTGGTTTGTAGTAAAGCATAAATGCTTTGTGTGTAGGTGTGTAGGGGTAGGTGAATGAGTATACTTGTGGTTGTGCATAGTTCCATATTTTGTAGTATTCCCCGTATGTGTGATATTACAGAATTACCTGGCTTACTTCTTTAAGATTTTGATTTTCAAGTCCCTCAATGGGTTTACAATGAAGATTTTGATTCAGTAGGTCTGGAGTGGGATTCAGGAATGTGTATGTGTTTGTGTGTGTGTGTGTGCGTTTCTTCACATGTTCCACAGGTGATTACTATGGTTAAATAAAATTTCTGTGGGGGATCATTGTTTTAAACCAAGATTCAGCACTAGCCCTAACAGACCAGAACAAACCCAAGCTAAGTGCCACATAATCAAACTGAACTTTGAAATGGACCAGTTTTCCAAGAAACAGGAAATTGACAGCAGCCAATCAGAAAGGGCCCAGTTTTCCTGAGTCGGCATAAGGAAGTCCCCCTAAAAGGAAAGTAACTTTGAAACAACCAGTCCTCTTGGTGTTTCCTGTTTCTGCTGTCTTCAGTTATTTTCTGCCTATAAAGCCTACCACCTCCACTCAGGCTATCAGATCACCCATTATCCTTTATAGAACGGGATGTTGCCTTGTTCTAGAATCACCAGTATAAGCTGATCAGAACTTTACATTAAATTTGTTTTAATTTTGTCTTTTCACACTGTAGGAAAAATGTAGAAAACACTGATTTTAGAGAAACTAGGAAGATCCTTCCATCAAAAAGCCCGTTTTTATTTACAGAATTTATTTTATAAAGGGTCATTTATTGACAGTTAGATATAAAGTGTAAGTAACTGGTATCAGATTATTTTATGAATGATTTAGTTTAAACAAACTAAAATAGTAGAGTACAAACGTATAAATAATGCAAAGACAAGTTTTACTCTCTTTGAACTTTTGCTATGGCTAAATGCAGCTGAAGTAGTCAGAGTGCTGTTCTAGATGAAGAACTGACTGTGGGCTTTGTATAGTTCCATGGAAAATGTGGACCAGCCGACTTCACTTTCAGGAGCCTGAGCCTGTAATAAGTAGAAAAGGCGACGACCTCCCACTTCTTCAGCTTGAAGATCTAAGGTAGTTCCCTCCCTGGACATCCAACCTTCTGCCAAGCTCTTTTCTCCTTCTCTCCCAGCCCCTCATGTCTTCTAAGAAGGCATTCCTAGGCAGGGGCTTCACTTTCTTAGAGTGTGGTTTTAATTTTTTATCCTGGGGATGAATGCAACTCCTAATAGCTAGTGTTCCATGTATGAGGAAAGAGGAAGAACCTTGCTTGGCTTACCAGTTATGCTGTGAGTAATGCAGTTCATTAATTGTCCTAATGATTGTGTTTGGAAGCCAGTTCTCTTCCATTTGTACACTTATGTCTATGAACATCTTTGGAACTGTTCTTAGTCTGAATCTTTCCAGTAGTTCCCTCATGTGCATATTTTAAGCTTATGGGGTTCTCTATTCATGTCAAACCAATGCCATCTGTTTCCTACCTTCTAAGAGTTTCTCCCAAATGCCTTGGATGCTGGATTACATACTTTACTGCATTCTGTAATGTTAAAGAGTTTGGAGGGAGAAAGGGCAGACAAAAATAAAACCAAAATTGATCAAATATTGTGTTAGTAAGAAAAAGGAGGGAACTCTTCTCCTTAACTTAAGATGAAGTGGAATCTATTGAAAGGATAGTAGCAAGCTCTGAGAAGTGCTCTAAATCTTGCAGAACCAGCTTTAGAAATCTCCAGTGCACCTATGTTCTGGAATCAAAAGAGTCTGAGAAAATGAAAATCTGATATTTTGAGCTTTGATAGTGATAGGGAGGCAGCCAGACATTTTCAAACTCTTAGTCGATGAGTCACCTTCTAGCTTCACCTGCCCCTCTGCCAACATGGCCCCACTTTCCAGTGATGTACTCATTACCACCTTTAAAAAACCCTTGCATATTTAACCTTGCATAGTGTCAATTTGCCAATCTTCAACAGTGAATCACTCTACCATCTGTTTTGCAGGTTGTATTCCCAGGTTGCTGGACTTTGCTGGATAAACTCTCAAAATTATGCTGACTGAAAATTCATGCTAACCTAATTCTGAGTCATAAATTTGTCCATGGTTTTTCCTTGACCTTCCTTTCTTTTTTCTCTTTATTCTTTGTTCTAGATGAGCTGTTGCATAAATGAAGGAGCAGGAAACTTGGAATCAGAAAACCCAATCTTAACTCTTGATTCTGTTTCTTGTAATTTAACAAGGGCTTTTCATTTCACTCTGCCCTATTTTTGTCTGTGACATAGGGATAATACTTAAATTAAAGGATGCTTGTGACAATTAAGAGAGGAATATAAAATTAGCTTTGGTCTACATTATGCTCACATATGGTAGCTATGTTATATTCTATGTGTGAAGCAATCCAAAATCTTTATTCAAAATATTTCCTTGCTGATTTTTTTTTTCTTCTAAGGAAGTTCGTTTCCAAATTTCCTCTCTTTCTGAACATACAATTTGAAATCTCCACTGACACTTCAAACTAAAATGTGTATAACAAGCTGCCTCATTTCCCACCAAAACTTCTCTGACTTAGGGCAATTCTGGTTAATTAAGAGAGATCCTTCAGTATTATACGGCATTGTTCGTTTCATCCCCATCACACGTGTAACATCACATTTTAAAACATCTTTCTCTCTACCACATTTTGACCAAGGGCATAATGTTCTGTTCTATCATTTTGGTGCTGCTAACCAGAAACTAGGAAAATATTGTTTCATATACTAATTCACCGCCTCAAATATGACAAAATCCCTGGGATAAGAAGAAAAATCTAAGCAATCCAGGCTACCTAATCATTTTATTTCCTTTTAATTCTAGTAAATGCCACAAACCAATTTACAAGCCTATTAAATATTGCGTGTGCCTAACAAAAACTGTTTCCATCTGAAAGCAGATCATATATAATTTTCCTTGGATTTTTCTCATATAGTTAATAGAATATCCCTCTCATATTGGTTCATTTGAATAATTGTATCTCAACTTATGGGGTCATTATCATTGAGGGCCTCTCTGCTGCCTGGTCCTGTCATCAGTGCACATTTGCAGAAGACCCTCTCCAGCCCCTTGGCAACCTTGTTTCTGGGTGCAAAATATTGTCTAATCCTTTCTTCCTGAAACCATCTCATTAAAATCAGAAAGAATGCTGTTTATAAACCAACTACAGAAGCAGGATTTGCTTTTTGTGTGTTCACAATTGAGAGGTAAAAAATCTGCTGCGATGTAATGTTTAGACTTCTCTCTTGTGAGAGTGCAGATGGAAGATACAGCTGCTTTTCTCCAAATCAATTTCCTCCCATTGGTCTTCTGTTATCCTTTTTTCCCAGAGAAATTTCTTGTTTTCTAAGAGTGTACTTTCCCACACAATCTGAATTATTTTTATACAGTCAATTCTTGAGGTTTAATTTGACTCTTCAGTGATATCCTAACTTGTCTTAGTAAGTAGCTGTATTCTTCAACCTCAAACAGAGAGTCTGAGATTTCCTGGGTATATGTTGGTCATTTGGTAGTAATAAGAATGTGGAATATAATTAGTAATTTATAAAAATAATATATCTATTTGTCAGAGATTCAGTTCTATAAATTTTAAATGAAGGATGCAAATATCTAGTGGCTCTTAATGGGTTAGAAAGACTATTTTGAGTCAGGCACAATAGTACGCTCCTGTAGTCTACTTGGAAGGTTGAGGTAGGAGGATCCCCTGAGGCCAGGAATTTGAGGCTGTAATGTGCCATGATCATGCCTGTGAATAGCTACTGCACTCCACCCTGGACAGCATGGGAAGACTTCACCTCTTTAAAAACAAGAAAACAAACAAAACAAAACTCCTTTAAATGTTAAGTAACTAAAACTATTTTAATAAGGCTAAGCGCAGTGGCTCATGCCTGTAATCCCAGCACTTTGGGAGGCCGAGGTGGATGAATCGCGAGAGTTCATGAGTTTGAGACCAGCCTGGGAAATATAGTAAAACCCCATTTCTCCCAAAAATAACAAACAAATAAAAAATTAGCCAGGCATGGTGGTGCACACCTGTGATCCCAGTTACTCGGGCGGCTGAGGTGGGAGTATTGCTTGAGTCCAAATCATGCCACTGCATCCCAGCTGGGGCAACAATGAGACTCTGTCTCAAATAAAATGAAAAAAAAAAAAAAACCAAAAAACATTCTATGAAAGAAGATTGACACAATTTTGTCTTTGCATAGGGTTTACTTAAGAAGAATGGCTCAGTAATATAGTCACCAGTTATGTGTCAGTGTATGCCGTAAGTTGAAGTGGAATCTTATAATTTGAATATAGATACTTTTATCTGTGTGTGTGTGTGTGTGTATGTACTGCCTCAACAGTTTGACAATTTCAAGAGAAAGATACATACACACGTGCGCATGCACACACACACACCATATATACATATATGTAATATATGGTGTATATGTATGTATATATCTATAGGCATAAAATGAAAATTTTCTTAGTTTTACATGTATATGTAAAACTATGTATGTATATGTAAAACTATGTCTGTATATATATGTACAACTATGTACATATATGTACAAAACTATGTAAAACTATGTATGTATATGTAAAACTATGTATGTGTATATATATGTAAAACTATGTAAATATATGTACTAAAATGTTTTTCATTCTATGCTTAGCTTTGCCTAGGTAGATACAGCAAACAAATATAGTTTTTATTGATAAAGAGACAATAAAATATTTTGGGAAAAATTTAATTACCCTGTAAACATTCCCTTTGTAATCTCTGAAAATAGATTTGACTTACAGGTATGTTTCAATGTGATGTTTCATTCCCCTGTCACAAACCTTAGTCAAGAATAGGGGTAACTAGTAGGTCAGGGATACAGAAACATTGGGATCCATCTGATTTGTGTTACAGTTTTTTGTATAACTTTTAAGAGAGCACATACTTTTAAAATTTACCTGCTTACAAGTGACACAAGATTCATTTAAAAAATAATTATTAGGTTCTAAAATGACGTCTAAGAGTGGAAGAGCCGGTAAAGCCCAGAGGAGCCTGACCAGCAATGATGTAATGGTTCTAACCTTGAGAGGTGGCCAGTCCCAGGCTCTTGGTACCTGGCTATGAGTAAGCCAAGTTACAAATAGCTATTGTTTTCAGGTGTTGGGGTTACAGGACTAAAGCAGACTAGTCCTCTTTCCAAGCAGCTTGACTAGTTGAAGGGGACAGAAGGTGAACCTGAAAATAAATAAGACGATTTCAGGTACAGAGAAGTATTATGAAGAAGATAAAAATGGTAGGGAAAGGCACTTTAGGTAGGAAGGTTAGAAAAATCCTCTCTGACAAGGTGCATTTCAACAAAGATCTAAATAATGAGACATGTGCAGTTGCATGACAAGTCTGGGAGAGACTGTTCCAAGTAAGAAGACCAGCAAGTGCAAAAGCCCTCACTCAGGAAACAGAATTTTACAGTTTAGATTTTTATTCTGTGAGTAACTGGTAGCCTCTGGAGCTTTTACAAGGGTGGTTAAGTGATCTAATATATACTTGAGACAGATCATTCAGGCTGCTGTGTGGCAATACACTCTGGGGTCAAGAATAGACAGGAAGAACAGCTCAGTGGAGCTACTGAAATCCACAGAAGGATTATAAACAATAGGACCACAGACGCAATTAACAAAGACAATGAGAAGGTGCAAATGTGGAATATATTTGGAGGAAGAGCTGACAGAACATACTGATGGGTAGAAAATAGAGTGTACAAAAGAAGAATCACAACTAGTCGCCTCTCTCCTTCCTCACCTTTTACCCCCAGAAATATTGTTTTGTTAAATAGAGAGAGGCAGCTTTTCCCTCCCTTCTCTCCACTTTTCAATTCCTCTCAAACTGGTCCCCATGGCCTTTTCTCTTACTTTATTTCTGAACATCACAAAACTAAAAAACAAGCAAACAAATTATAATAATTTCCACATTATCATGGCAAAAATACTATTTGTGTTCATCAACACGTTTTCCCTTTGAAAGTCTGTTTCTCCTCTTCCCCAATGAATGAGTAATGAAGCTTGAGGGCAGAGAGTTGCACACTTAGTATCCCCTCTCTACATCAATGTTTCTAATATCAAGAATGGAAACAGGATATTAGATTCCTTTTTCAAGTGAAAGCTAATTGTTGGCTTGAGGCTAAGAAATCTACAAGAGAAATCATAATAGCAATTATTTTTTGAGTACTTGCTTAGTGTCTGGCATTGTTCTTTGTATGTTAACAAATTTAACCCAAAAATAATCTTACATATTTTAGAGATGAGAAACTAAGACACTGAGAAAATCACCCAAGGTCACAGAGTTAATACATGGTATAGCTGGTTTCAGTTCCAGGCGGCCGACTTTAGAGGCTGAGCATTTTACCACTAGAAATATCTGCATATTTCTTATCATCTTGGTGCAGTTTTAGAAATAGCAGAAGAATCGCTATTTCTACCTTTCTAATTATGAAGAGAGAAGCGACATAGCCACTTAATCTCTGAGAGAAGAGGAAAGAACACAAATGTTCATTGATGTCTGATGATGAATGATAGAGGTAACCACACATGCTGGTCTTTCTATTGTCTCTAAAAATGAATTTATTCTAATTCTCCAGCATAAAAATTCCTCAACAAATATTTTCAAAACAAAAATCTGAATTCTGGGTGTAGAAGGCAGCACCCAGCATAAATTTTATATGTTATCACTTTAAAACTTCACAAATCTCCTAATATAAATATTAATATCCCAGTTTTGTGAATGGGATTAAAAAAATAATAAACTTGCCCAGGGTCACACAGACAATGAAATTTGGAGTTAAAATGATCACTTTTGTATACATCTAAATCTCCATGCAGTTTTCAAAACAATGTTCTGTCATTAGTGAATTTGAGTGGTCAACAGCACGTTAGCCCAGTTTTGAAAACCATATTTAAGTGATACTATATTTAACTGATCTAAAATAACGCTTCAACTATGCTTCAAAGCCAATAGAATTTTAATGTAAACATAACTATGAGAATAGGATTATTCCTTTGTTTTGTATTTTTATTTATATTAACTTTAGTGATAAGAAACTTCTAATGGTTCTTTCAAAACAAACCCATAGTAACGTAAAACAAAATAAAAGTATGAAATTATTGCTCTGAAGAGGTAAAACCACAGAAAAAGTACATTCTATCTTTATTCAAGGTTTACTAATCAAGACTTCTAATGTTAATTTTTTTCACCCACTGTGATGTGTATATTTTTTTCCTGGATGACTGGTGTCTTTTTATATTTCATCCCATCAGTTTGTTCTACAGAACTTCCTTAGGTGGATTTGTGTGTGTGTTTGTATATACATGTGTATGTGTGTTTTCATTGCAAAGATAGAAACTTTCAGGAATAATAAACTAATAAACATAAGTTAATCCTACTGAAAATAGAATCTTCCAAATTCTTAAACATAACTTTAACCCAGACGAGTGAGTGCTCTGTAGCTAAAAAGGTGAGTGCTCTGCTGCTTACCTGGTTAGTCCATTTGGAGCACTGGATTCTTAATTTCAGTTGGCCAGTTGAATAAGTCTGTCTGATCCAGATGTCTGCCTAAATCAGTAGTTTATGAAGATAGCAGAAATAGCAACTAGAAGTAATCAAAGTAACACCGTAGGTGGAAAACCTATACATAGTTTCATTTTCTTTTTTTAACTTTTAAGTCCAGGGTTACAAGTGCAGGTTTGTTATACAGGTAAACTTGTGTTATGCGGGTTTGTTGTACAAATTATTTCATCATCCAGGTATTAAGTTTAGTATCCATTAGTTGTTTTTCCTGATCCTCTCCCTCTTCCCACCCTTCACCCTCTGAAAGGCCCCACTGTGAGTTATTTCCCTCTAAGCCCGTGTGTTTTCATCATTTAGCTCCCACTTATAAGAGAACATGCAGTGTTTGGTCTTCTGTTCCTGTACTGAAAAACTATTTATAGTTTTATATAATTTATCTAAAATGTATATAGTTTTATATAATTTATTTTAAATATTAATTCAATAGGTGACCCCTCTGTTCTAAGTTTAGAATACTCCTAGAATTTCCCAGTTTGGTCCTAATATATAAGAATTTAAACTTTCTCTTCCACCACCCTGATATCTGCCCAATAATTCCTAGAGCATTTGTAAGCATCCTGGGATATGTTAGGAATATGACTTCTGGAGGCCCAGCAATTTGACTTGTTGGACCCAGAGAATCAATCAGGTGGTGATCTACTCACACCATAGCAGGGTGAAGTTTTGAGGCTCAGGTGGTGTGATGGTTCTACACAAGAGATGAGCAGTCTGGTCAGACCAGTTGTTCCCTTGCTTTGAGGTTTATGTTGGTTATTTGGGTGTACTCCCAGTCACTTGAATATTGACTCATCCCAGAGTTCACTTGAATGTTGACTCATCCCAGAGTTCTTCTGAGCTATGACATCTGGCACTTTTTGGGCCACAGACTGAATTCTGGATGGGGCCAAAGTCTCACAATACACCAGCTTTTTTTTCCTATTGTCTTTGCCTGAGTATCTTTTGGATTCCCACTCACTTCTCTTCCTAGTCTTCTCACAATGCACTGTTCCAGTTTTCTCTGCAAAAATGGACTGTCAGTGCATCCTTAGAGAGCTATTTTAAATCATATAATTCCTTCCTATTCTACTCCAACCCTCTAGCCCTGAACTAGCCTCTTCAAGAGCCATTTTTATATCTTAGAAAAGAAAGGGAAAAACCTCACAGGAATTCAAATTTTGATAAAAATTCGATATATTATTATTTTATGGCTTACGCTTTTTTGTTGTTGTTCTAAAAATATGTTTTCTTCTAGAAAATTTTTTTCAAGTCTAAATATGATGCAAAGTTGGAGTGATATTCTTTCTAAAAATATACATAGACATACAGTTGATCCAGCACCATTTTTTGAAAAGATATTCCTTTTCCCCATTGAATCGCCTGATAGTTTGTCATAATATAATTGACCACAGATGTATGAATCTATTTCTGCACTCTATTCTGTTTCATTGCAATATAGTTACCTTTTCACCAGTAGAAAATTGTCTTGATTACTCTAGTTTTATAGTAAACACTGAATCCAAGACTAGCTAGTCCTTCTATTTCATTCTCCTTTGGACATATATTTTGCACTAGTTCTTTATGTGCCTTAGGTCTGCATTCCAATGTTCTCCTTGCTAGATGGTTAGTATTCCTTGCTAGATGGTGACATATTATAGAGTGATCATTATTCATAATGGCAGAACTCAACATATTTCAAACCATGTATCTTAGGAGGTTTTTCTCTCTTCTAGTATGATCTGCATTTGGGGAGTAAACAGCTTTTTTGTCTTCCTTGGGTACTCTTAAATTGAGCGTTTACTGTAAGAGATCTTAATCATCCTTGTGTTTTTAAAAACATACTTAAAGCTCTTCTGGTTAGGGGTGGTGAGTGCAATAGATAGAGAGGCTTGTTAAGAATTAGAACACCTGGAAAGTCAGACTGGGGTCTTTGCTATCAGAATTCTTTAAGAGACTTTGGGGGAAAAATTGGGTAAAAATGTACAACTAGAGTTGATTTGGAAGCCAAGATCAGAAGCTAAATGTGCTGTCCCAGAAGAAGAAAGTAGGATAAGAGAGTCTGAGAACCTAGAAGCAAGATGATCAAGGAGCTGCTGAGGCTGTCTGACTTTGTATTATTTGCTATTGCATCTTCTTTACTGACTAGTATAGACAGAACTACATACAGTAAGCACCAGAAGTGAATTTATCAAAAAGCCAATAACACTTAAGGGTCAGGGCCCTTAACTGCATGGGCACCTTTCAAAGTTCTAAAATTGTATTTATTTTGTGTTCTTTTTCTTATAAACAACCTCTTATAAACAGAGAGAGGATAAACACAGAACCATCCAAAGCAAATACCTGGAGTGTTGATCATATAACTGCTTTTTACTTGTTTATTTTAGGGTAGTTTATGGAAGGAACAATATATTTAAAGTAGCAAGATAGACACTAGAGCTTATAATTATTGAGTGTTCAGCCCTGTGTCAGGTACCGCTCTAAGCACGTCACATGAATTTACTGATTTGACCCTCAGAACAACTCAATGAGGTCCATGTGTTAAAAACTTCATTTTAGAGATTTAAAAACCTAGTCACAAAGAGACATTAAATAACTTCCTCAATTTGCATAACTAGTAAAGAGTGAGGGATCTTGAGAGTGGTGGGGTCAAATTTGAACTCGGATAGTCTCGTTCCAAAGCCTTATGCTGCCATCTACCTTTCTATCCCTCTGGAATAAAAGGAAACCGGCCTCATGCTGAGTTTCTCTCTAGATTTACTGGTAATTCTTTTTATTGACCAATATTCCAATAATTTTGTGATGGAAATCTTTGTATACGAAAATGTAATGAAACTTCAGAAATAAGGTTAATTTGTATACAGAAACAAGTCATAAATTGGAAAGCTTTAAATCATTTTAACCTATAGATTTCAAGGTGAGTTTTTGATTGTCTGTTATAACAGATACTTATAAGTATCCCAGACTTTGTGAAAGCCTCTCTACTTCACAAATCTCACTCCTTCTTTCCTAATAGGTCATATAATCTCACAAGCATATAGGGTATTTACCTTCGGTCTATTTAACAATCAATATTGAAGTTTGGGAATGCAAAATTCCTTACTGGATTTGAACTGGGCAAGGTATTTTTGTTATACCACAACCAGATACCTTCTCATACTGTCTTTGCATCCATCTCAAGATGGAGAAATCTTAAAATTTTAATATTTTTACGATTTTAAATATTTTATGCCAATTTTCTAAGCAAGCATATTTAGGACTATAGCTATTTTCCTCAATGGAAAAAAATGTTGAAGAAGTGCCCTGGACCTCACTGAAATTTATAAATACACAGAGATTCAAGAAGATCGCCTCAGTGGTAGTGCAGTATTTGAATTTTCTCTAAGCATATCTATACCTATATATTTTTTTGTACGTGGAATTGGCCTTGGTTCTTGAATTGAGAATGTAAATTATCATTTGCTATACTCTCTAGGGTTTAGTTCTTTTTGGAAACTATACATCAACAAGAAAGAATGTTAAAATAACCACATAGTTATCATTTCTCTTCAAAGTTTTAGATATTTTCAGAAGATCCACTTCTACTCTGAGTTTGAAAATAGTAGAGTGTTATATAGTAGTTAGGAGCATGCACTTTGCCACCTAACAAATTTGGGATGGAATCTGCTTTTACGCATTTTCTATACCTGATGGTGGCCAAATTACATAATTTATTTCACTAGTTAATAAAATGATGATTAAAAACTATTAATAGGGCTGGACACGGTGGCTCATGCCTGTAATCTCAGCACTTTGGAAGCCTGAGGCAGGTGGATCACCTGAGGTCAGCAGTTCGAGACCAGCCTGGCCAACCAGGGTGAAACCCCATCCCCACTAAAAATACAAAAATCAGCTGGGCGTGGTGGCGGGTGCCTGTAATCTCAGCTACTCGGGAGGCTGAGACAGGAGAATTGCTTGAACCCAGGAGGCAGAGATGACAGTGAGCCAAGATCGCGGCACTGAACTCCAGCCTAGGCAACAGAGTGAGACCCCATCTCAAAAACAAAACAAAAAAACCAAAATATATTAATAATAATAGTCACGATAATAAAATTTATGTGTCACTCACTTTATAATTTTTTTCAACCTAACCACACCATAGCTACCCACAAATCATTATTCTCACTTTGAAATAAGGAAATTAGGCTCAAAGAGGAAAATAAAAGAAAGAATGTAACTTGCCCAAATTGAGATAGCCCCGTGGAACAGAGTCAGGATTTGGACTGGGGCTGTCTTACTTTGTATTATTTGCTATAGCATCTTCTTAACTGACTAACAGAGACGGGACTATACATATAGTAATCACCAGAGTGAATTTACTAAAAAGTTAACAACACTTAAGCATCAGGACCCTCAACTGCATGGACACCTTTCAAAGCTCTAAAATTGTGTTTATATTTTTGTGTGTGTTTTTTTTTCTTGCAAATAGCCCCACAAATCATGTGAATTTTAGGGCTCACTAAACCTGGGTCTGCCTCAGATAGGCCATCAATAAATGTTATCTCCTATTATTGTTAGCACCCATTTACTATTGCTAATTATCAAATTTATAGTTTGTGCTGAGGTAGCAACTTCCCTGCCACCCTGTCTCGTCTCTGCTTTGTCAGCTCCATGTACCTTTTGTTGATTTTTTGTTGTTGTTTACCCAATCTTCTCAGTAAGGCTAGCCTAGTTATATGCTAACTTAAACAGAGATATGTATACAAAAGGCTCCGTCAAGTGTGAGGCACAATATATGTATGAGTTTTTATTACCACTCTGATTAGGCACATACTTTTGAGAAGTGAGGAGACATTCTGGAAAGACAAGCTCTCCAGTTGCTATTCCCATCTCACTCCTCACTCCCACTACAGTTTGCCATTTGTGATACTCAGTAATATACTAAGTGCTCTATAAATGTAGCACGACTTTGAAATCTATCTAAAGGCAATGATAGAAACATTAAAAATTATTAGTATTATGGCAATAATTATAGGAGAACTAATTACTAATGTACTCCTAGGCTAAATGTGTAATCTATATTATGTTATTTAATAATCAGTAAACTTTCTCAGGTTAGAATTTGATCCCTAATTTACAGATAAGGAAAGAAAGTCTTGGAGAGATTAAATGACTTATCCACGGTTACAGAGTAGGTGTGGGGCCAAATTTAAAACTCAGGTCTGTAACTCCAAAGCCCTTTATTTAACATCCACACTCTCCAGCCTTCTTCAGCATTGCTCAGACTACCGCCATCTTGATTTAGCTACCTTAAGTATAGGTATAAATAGTAAATTGATTCTGCGGGGGAGAAAACCTCGAAAAACTAAACTCTTTATGTCTGAAGTGTTCAGAGAAATCACGGTGTTAATTATATATTCTAAAATTATGCAAATGATCTTTTTAGTTGTGAATTAATCAATGTTAATCACTTGAAAAATAGCTTTTAGGTTTTTTTTTTTTTTTTTTTTTTTTGTCTTAGAGATGTGTCAGGGTGGTTGAAATTCTCCTAGTAAGCTTCCTCTTTAAGAATTCAATTTTTTTTCCCCCTGGCAGATGAAGACTACTTGAGTTATTTTGGTGTTGAGCAACAGTCACAGTAGGTGATTAAATTAGAGGCAGGTGTAAAACCCCTAAGTTACCAGGGTTCTGCTCTCTGAGGATTACAGATCAGCGGTGAGTTTCTGACACATGAAAGCCTATCTTTTGTGGAGGGAAAAGAGACACTAATGTGACTTGATATTTAAAAAGAGACGTCAATAAAGAAATAGAATGACTATCAGATGAGGAAGATATGGTTCACCCGCCTATTCGAATTCGAAAGCAATGTATTCTCAGCTGTGGTTATCTCAAGTCTACCATTAAGAAAAATGCAATTAGAACAAATGAAGTTGCAATCCCCTTTTCTTATTAGCAAACAGTAAGCCTGATAATGCTACTTTCATTTCCAAAAGCACTTACTCTACTGATGTTAATCAAAATTTCTGAAGATCCTCTGATGATTAATGCTGATTCCAGTTTGTTACTGACCTTGATAATTTTGTAAAAACAACAGAACTGTAAAAATATCATTATAACATAAAGAAATGCTCTTAATTATAAAAGGGTAATTTTTCTCCTGAGTTTCTGGACATCTCGAGTTGTTACTATTTATTTTCAGATATGGTTAGTGATGTATTTTGAATCTATATTTTGTACCAAGAATATATATATAAATATATACTTCCCCCAAAATAGTGTATCAAAGTACCTGAGAGATTTGAGTACTCCAAACTATTTTTTATCGTGAGTATTGTTAAAACTTCCTGACCTTGGGCATATGGTGGTTTTTGGTATGTCTGTGATTTTTCCTCTCAACTTCCAAATACTGCCCCAATGCTTTTCTTTTTGTAAAAGAAAAATACATATATATGTGTGTGTGTGTGTGTGTGTGTATATTCTTAAGTGTAAATATTTGTTTACTTTGAAGGTTCATACCTTCTATGGTTCTCAAGTTTACCTTTATGTGGTTTAAAAGGCAGATTAAGTGTTAATCAGAAATGGTTTGAATTTTTTTTTCCACTGAGTACTTCTAACTAGGGTATGACTCTTCCTGGAGCTGAGTGAATAGTGCTGATGGACCTGCAAATTAAGTTTTATACCCAGAACCTCACAAACTTACAATATAATAGAATTCTCTTTTTCCAGACCAGTCAAAGACTGAAAGATTAATGTCTCTGGGAAGGATTCTGTAAATGCGTTTGTTTTTCAGAATAAAGTCCTACATAAATCTTTTAAATAATTTATTGGTATATTAATACTTTAGAATATCTTTTACCTTGCAGACATGTGAATCTGAAAAACCCAGTGCATTTAGGTCACAGACAAATACTTGATAAAATAGAATTCACATTTATAAGGAAAAAACTAATAAAAAAGATTAAAAACAAATGGCAAAATATATATTTTCGAGTACTAAAAATAATAGTTTCAAATACTGTTTACAAAATCTTGAAATGTTGGTAGTGTGTTTCATGTAACCTTTAGAAAAGACAATTATACTTTATTAAATATTTTGTCTTATCAAAATACATTGTAAAATGACATTTAATAACATCTGAGTGTGTTTTAATTAAAAAAGATGTACACATTACAGAAATTACATATAGATGCCCAATAAATTCTTAGTGTCTGAGGCTTGGTGACAAGAGGTTTAGTCAGTAACCTAAGAAATCAAACTTCATCATTTTGAGGGCACATAGAAGAACCACGCCAATGAGGACAGAGATGGGTTCTTTATTTTTCCAATGCTAGTTAGAATAATTTTTTTTTTCATAATTCTAAAGGTTTATTGATCATTTAACTTTGTTTCAGATGACTTAAAAAAAATTATCCTAAAACAAAGAGGAAGAACCTGGACTGTTTAACGTCTTACTTCACTTCTCATTTATTCTTGTCATTTCACTTTTATTATGTATAGATTTAATTCCTGTTTTGTTGACAGCTTATTATAAAGATAAGTGGATGCAAGGAATTGAGAAGCTAGGATTGAGAAAATAAGATGGTTTGTAACTGCTTTGAAATTACTTAAATAATTGACAAAATAGAAACAAAAGGAACCCAGGAATGGAATCCCTTTGGGTGGAGTTATTTACTGAGATTTCCCTGGCCCTTAGCGAATGAGATTTATGTTTCACAAATGGCTCCATTATTAAACCCTCTGGCTCCATTCCCATGCCTACACAAAACACCCAGCTAGATTCTTTTTCCACCATCCAACAGGCAAAACTCTGCCTTGTTTTTTGCTTCTACTAGGAATCTAGTCATATCAAGGAGGAAGAAGTAAACACTAGCCTAATTTTCTTGGAGTTGATTTGCCCAAAACTATCCCAGTTTTAAAATGGAAAATCCTAGGTCCTGAGGGCAAACCAGACTGGTTGGTCTTACTATACTTTGTCATTGCCTGACCCTAATTTTGGGACAAGGGAAAGAGATTTCCTCAGAGAAGAGGCATATTTCAAGACAGATATTGAGTCAGAAGTCAAAGTTCAGCATAGTGACGGAGACTGTAGGTTGAACACCTGATCATTACCTGTTTTCCTGGGCACACAGATAGTACATACTTTCCAACCTGTCTTGTGGTTAAATATAGTCAGGTGACTGAGTGCCAATAGAATGTGAATGAAAGTGATATTACTTCCACAGTTGGTTCATAATAACATTCGTGTGCCATACTTCTTATTCTTTCCATTCTCTGGCTTGAAAATGAATACACCCACCTTGAAATCTGAATGCTGAAGATTGCAGAGCCGCAGGATCTAAGAAGCATGGGAAGGAAAGCTGCCTTAAAACGAGAAAACTCATATTACATTTTATATGCGTGAGAAATACATTTATATTACTTGAAGCTAATAAACTTTTGCATTTTGTCTATATAGCACCTAGTGTTACCTTATATAATATACACAATGGTTAAAGGAAGATTCTAGACCTAGAATCTCAGAGCTCAAGTCTTAGCTCTTCTACTTGCTAAGCAAATATGTATGCTTAGCATCCATATGTATGTTCTTAACAAATATCTGTATGTTCTATATATTCTTAGCAAATATCTTAACCTTTTTGAGCCTTAGTTCTCTCATTATTAAAGTGAAAATAATGATGGTATCTAATTCACAGCATTGCTGTGAAGATTAAATAATTTATTACATATAAAGCATTTAGAATAATCTCGCATAAAATAAGTACTATATAAGTGTTATTATTATTTCATATGTTTCTATGGCAATTTTTTCTTATGTATTTATCCTACAGCACTTTTTTCTCAATAGCCTTTATTTTTTAATGTTATTACATTTTATTTTCTTTGAAAGTCACTTAATGTACAGTTCAAAGCTTTAAGTCTACACACACTTCTGCCAGATCCTGCAACTTGCTAGTAATGGCCATTGCTTCTTCACTTTTAAAAAATGTATTGAGATACAATTCACATACCTTACAATTTAGTCATTTAAAATGAACAATTCAATGACTTTTAGAGTATTCAGAGTTGTCTGTTGACCACCATAATCATTTCTTTTCTCCTCTTCTGAGAGCTACCCTTTAATATTTTAGGAGTTTGTTACAACTGTGATTCTAAATCCTACATTCTCAGATCTCTGGCACTGAATTCCCTGCTATGATTCCTATGAATTTTTAGCTCTGAAAAATTGTCCCAGCAGCCAGCTACCCTTTAGCTTTTCAGCCCCAAGGGACCACTGTTTTATCAGGTGAAATGGGACAGAGATCATTATCAGTCCAAAATCCTCATCTGCCACAATGAAGTAATTTTCCCCTTCCAGAAAAAGCTCTAATTTCTTAAGGAAGTTTATGTCAGTGAAGGATGGATTGAAATCCAAACTCCAACCTGAAATTTTCTAGTTGATGTACTCACCTCAGAAGTCATACTGTAAACTTTCTTACTTCTCTGAATCACTTAATCTAAAATATTTCATCTGCCAAAGGCTGTAATTATATAATACTCTCAGAATACTCCAACACCTTTGTTGATTACTAAGTGGTATTCCAAGGACTATACATTAAACAAAGAGGTAGGTGAACTCTTGATATAGTTCTAAATTGGTTATTTTAATTCCCAATTCTGATAGTTTTTTAAGAAAATCCTTACACCAAATGTAAGCCAGAGGTAGAATGGTTTCTTCTTGTAGCAGGCCGACAGACTGCTGAGTCAGGGCACATGGCTTCTTGCTGAATTTAGCCCCTAGACATCCCTAGGCTACGTGCCATTTCACAGGCACCAACAGCACAGGGTATGTGAGGGCTCACTTTAAGTTCACCCATTTCATTTACTTTCTCAGCTCCCCAGGCATCTCCATCCCTGAGCTTAAATAGACTGACTGGATTCTGCCTTTTACTGACCTCATCAGAAACTCTGTCTCAGACACATTGTGATTTTCGTGATTTAACTGAATATTTGCAAGATGAGGTAAAAGATGGAGTAACTTACAAAGTGTATTGATTCGCTCCTCTAGTTGACTTCCAACTTTGCTTTTTCTCTTTATTGTGGCTTATCTCTTCATCATATTCATAACCATATAAAAGCCCCACTCCTGGTATGGAAACTTCCCTGCTATACATAATATTAGAATTTGTAGTCAAGCTTGTGTACTGCAATTAATTCCCACTATGGATAACCTTGCAGCCAGAGGGACTTTTCAACTGTCCACACTCTCTACCCACCTCCAGGGAATTCTAAGTGAATAAACTTTTCTCTATAAAATAAATAACCACCAAACATGTTTTCTTAGAAAATCAGACAGTTTTCAGATATTTTGAATAGACTTTATATATCATAGATATCTAGCAACAGAGAAACAATGAACAAGATACACACAATGTAATGTGATTTAAAAAACTTAATAGGTCTTTTGATTTTTGTCAAAATACATTGCATGTCAAAAAACCAGTTTCTGGATTGTGTTACTTTTATCACAGTGAAAAATGCCATTAGATTTGTCATTGGAAATTAAGTAATGAAATGATTTGACATATGAAAGAAAATTTTTAAAACAGAAGTTTTTCTTGCAGTTGTCACAACTCATTTAGATACCAATTGTCTGCAATTGCAAATCCCTGAATCAAAATGTCAGCATAATGACTGTCTATGGTGGGGAAAATATCTCTGAGGTGAATTCAAATATTAATTGCCAGAAAAATGCCATCATGGTTTTTTTTCTTTCATAAGTATTAAATACATGCACAGACATTGAAGAATTTGGCAGAATTAAAGACCCAAATCCAAAGCAGTCTCAAGAACATTCTAAGTCTGATGCTATTCCGAAGTTTGTTCATTTACCCAAGTATTACATCATCTATGCTCCATAAATCTTCCCTACAAACTTCTTGAGACACTTGCAATATTTTTGGAAGAAGAGAAAAGATAGGAAAGGAATAATCCCTTGTTCACATTGCTCTCTTTGTCAGTATGTCATAGTCTTGATATGTCACATGCAGGCTATTATGTACTTTGTCATTTTCTTTTCTTTTTGGAATAGTTTTTGTAGAAGAAAACTACTGAAATGTTTGAGAAGGAAACTACTGAAATGTTTCTTTTCTTTTTGGAATAGTTTTGTAGAAGAAAACTACTCATAACTCTTAATAAATTATTTTTTAACTTGCGGCTTACAGAGATACCCACAGGATATACTTTTGAGACTGGTGTACTTGAATTTATTATAATTTTTGTTTAAAACTACAGCTTTATTAAATAAGGATATGGAGATTATTACATACATATGCAAAAAAGAAAGATATTCATTCATAGACCACTTAAAAATAATACAATTGAAAAAATATGAGATTGCATAATAGAAACAGATTAAGCTAGTTTAAAAGTTTTAGTATTTTACAATACAAAATAGTTGAATACTTAGACAAAAATAGTTTGCTGCTATTTTCAAGTGTTCCAAAATTGGAAAATATGTATGGCATTGTTGCATTTGATCATGTTTTGTGGGACTTATTTTTGGTTGTGGGCTATGAATTAAAAATTTGCATTTGGTAGAAAAAAAACAATAATTGAGGTGAAGATATAGATAATACCAAGATAGGAATCAAATATGATAATTGTAGAAAGATGTCATAAATATACCACACAGTTTAGCTAAGGGCATGAGTCACTAAACATATAGGTGATATGGTTTGGCTCTGTGTCCCCAACCAAATCTCATCTTGAACTGTACTCCCATAATTCCCATGTATTGTGCAAGGGACCCAGTGCAAGATAATTGAATCATGGGAGTGGTTTCTCCCATATTGTTCTTGTGGTAGTGAATTAGTCTCATGAGATCTGATGGTTTGATAAGGAAAAACCCATTTCACTTGGCTCACATTCTCTTCTCTTGTCTGCCACCATGTGAGATGTGCCTTTCACCTTCTGCCATGATTGTGAGGCCTCCCCAGACATGTGGAACTGGAAGTCCAATAAACGTCTTTCTTTTGTAAATTGCCGGTCTTTGGTATGTCTTTATCAACAGCATGGAAACAGACGAATACTGTAAATTGGTACTAGCAGAGTAGGGTGCTGCTGAAAAGACCCAAAAATGTGAAAGTGACTTTGGAACTGGGTAACAGGCAGAGGTTGGAACAGTTTGGAGGGCTCAGAAGAAGACAGGAAAATGTGGGAAAGTTTGGAACTTCCTAGAGACTTGTTGAATGGCTTTGACCAAAATGCTGATAGTGATATGAACAATAAGGTCCAAGCTGAGGTCATCTCAGATGGAGATGAGGAACTTGTGAACTGGAGCAAAAGTGACACTTGTTACATTTTAGCAAAGAGACTGGCAGCATTTTACCCTACCCTAGAGATTTGTGGAACTTTGAACTTGAGAGAGATGACATAGGGTATCTGTCAAAAAAAAAAAAAAAAAAAAAAAAAGAATTCAAAGCAGCAAACCATTTAAGAGATTACCTGGGTGCTGTTAAAGGCAAGGAGTTTTAAAATGGAAATGGAGCATAAAAGTTTGGAATATTTGCAGCCTGAAAATGTGATAGAAAAGAAAATTCCATTTTCTGAGGAGAAATTCAAGCCAGCTGCAGAAATTTTCATAAGTAATGAGGAGCCAAATGTTAATCACCAAGACAATGAGGAAAATGTCTTCAGAGCATGTCAGAGACCTTTGTGGCAGCCCCTTCCATCACAGGCTTGGAGTTTTACGAGTAAAAAATGATTTTGTGGGCCATTCCAGGGTCCCTCTGCTGTATGCAGTCTAGGGACATGGTGCTCTGTGTCCCAGCCACTCCAGCCATGACTATAAGGCGCCAAGGTGTGGCTTGGGCTGTTGCTTCTGAGGGTGGAAGCCCCAAGCCTTGGCAGCTTCCACATGGTGTTGAGCCTATGGGCACAGAAATCAAGAGCTGAGGTTTGGAAACCTCCACCTAGATTTCAGAGGATGAATGAAAACGCCTGGATGTTCAGGCAGAAGTTTGCAGCAGGGATGGGGCTCTCACGGAGAACTTCTCTATGAGGGAGTGTGGAAGGAAATGTAGGGTTGGAGCCCCAACACAAAGTCCCTACTGGGATACTGCCTAGTAGAGCTGTGAGAAGAGGGCCACTGTCCTCCAGACCCCAGAATGGTAGATCCACTGACAGCTTGCACTGTGTGCCTGGAACACCCACAGATACTCAACAGCAGCCCATGAAAGCAGCCAGGAGGGGGGCTATACCCTGCAAAGCCACAGGGGTGGAGCTGCCCAAGGCTGTGGGAGACCACTTTTTGCATCAGTATGACCTGAATGTGAGATATGGAGTCAAAGGAGATCCTTTTGGAGCTTTAAGATTTGACTGCCCTGCTGGATTTTGGACTTGCATGGGGCTTGTAGCTCCTTTGTTTCAGCCAATTTCTCCTATTTGAAATGGCTGTATTTACCCAATACCTATACCCTCATTGTATCTAGGAAGTAATTAACTTGCTTTTGATTTTACAGGCTCATAGGTGGAAGGGACTTGCCTTGTCTCAGATGAGACTTTGGACTATGGACTTTTGAGTTAATGCTGAAATGAGTTAAGACTTTAGGGAACTACTGAGAAAGCATGATTGGTTCTGAAATGTGAGGACATGAGGTTTGGGAGTGGTTGGGGTGGAATGATATGGTTTGGCTCTGTGTCCCCAACCAAATCTCATCTTGAATTGTACTCCCATAATTCCCATATGTTGTGGGAGGGACCCAGTGGGAGATAACTGAATCATGGGAGCGGTTTCTCCCACACTGTTCTCATGGTAGTGAATAAGTGAATAAGTCTCATGAGATCTGATGGTTTGATAAGGGGAAACCTGTTTCGCTTGGCTCTCATTCTCTTCTCTTGTCTGCTGCCATGTGAGATGTGTCTTTCACCTTCTGCCATGACTATGAGGCCTCCCCAGCCACATGGAACTGTAAGTCCAGTAAACCTCTTTCTTTTGTAAATTGTCCGGTCTTTGGTATGTCTTTATCAACAGCATGAAAACGGACTAATACAGTAGGTGAAACAACAGCCCTCAAATATGCCTACACTTGAATCCTAAAGTCTGTGAAAATTACCTTTATGGCAAAAGGGATGTTGTAGATGTGATTAAATGAAGGATCTTGAGAGGGAAGATTATTCTGTATTAGGTAGGTTGACCAATATAACCAGAGAGGTCATTATAAGAAAGATGCAAGAGGACTGAGAGTTAGAGATGAAGGCTATATATGATGACAGAAACAGTAGTTAGAACAATGTCCTTTGAAGATGGAGGAAAGGCCACAAGTCCAGGAACATGGATAGCCACTAGAAGCTGAAAAAAGGAAAGGAAACAATTTTCCCCTCAGACCCTCCAGAAGGAACAAACTCTACCAACATCTTGACTTTAGCGTTATAAAACTGATTTTGGACTTCTGTCCTCTAGAACCTTAAGATAACAAGTTTGTGTTGTTTCAAGTCATCAAGTTTGTAGTAGGTTTCAAAAGACCTGTAGACAGCTGGTCCTTTGCAGAGCAAACATTGTTTCATTCAATGTTGTGTATTATAATGTTGATGAGGAAAAAATATATATAATATAATGTTGATGAGGAGAAAGTCAATTCCTGGCCAAAGCCACTGTCTGTGTGGAGTTGACATATTCTCCCCATGTCTGAGGAAATTTCCTCCAGGTATTCTACTTTCCTCTCATATCACAAAGATGTGCACATTCAGTGAATCTTTGTGTCTATGTGGTCCCAGCCTGAGTGAGTGTGGGTGTGTGCATGAGTGTATCCCGATCCTATGATGAATGGTGTCCTGACCAGGCTGATTTCTGCCTTGGCCCCTGAACTTTTCTGAACTGAAATAATTGAGTAAATAATTATCTTATTTGTTTTTACTAATTTTTCTTACATGTATGTATACTTCACATTTATTTCATTGTTTAATATGAGAAGTGTTTTGGTCTTTATTTAGAAGTTTGGTGATGTTTTTGTGACCAGAAATATTCTGCAAGAACTGAACTCTAGTTTATATCAATTAGCCTATGGTGAAATTTGTTTTGTTACACTTGTGTTGCTTAAAGAAGCACCTTCCGAGAATCTATGGATGCTGTTAAGTGAGGACTTACTTAATTTGTTATAGAAACAAATAAAAATGAATACAACATATATATGATTTTATATATATATCAAAAATTATATCAATGAAATCATTAACATGAAGATTTTTACTCTTCTAATCAATTTTTCCCTCACACAGGAATGTCATAGGATGATTGAGTATGCATAAAATTCATATTTCTGCAAGAGATAATATTTAAAAGAGGCAATCAGTGTTGTGATTAAGAAATATATATATGTATATATACACATATATGATGACTGAGAAGGTCAGGAAGTGGGTGGGATATAGAGAAATCTTGTGTGTGTAAGTGCTTACAAGCATCTGAGAATGTGAACAAGCTAAGTCTTGTAGCTAAAGTGCTCTTTTAGACTTTATGACTTAGGTGTTAAGTAACTATTATAGGTGTATAAATATTTTCTTTCTCTTTTTTTTTTAAAAGATGATTGTATTTGCAATCTATTTCCATGATATCTAGCCTGGAAATCTGGGATAACAATTCTTAAATTAGTTTAGTTCAATTATTATTGTTTTTTTAGAGACAGGGTCTCAATATGTTGCTCAGGCTAGACTCGAACTTTTGGGCTCAAGGTATCCTACTGCCTCAGCCTCGTGACTAATAAAAATATTTTTATTACTTCCATGACTTCAAACTAGTCATGACAGCCTAGAAAGTGTCTTGGTTTTAAATGGTTCACAATTTGGACTAGTTACCAAGCCACAAAAATATGATTATAAAGTGATTATGTCAATCATTGTTTTATGTTATTAAA
Organism: Theropithecus gelada; assembly: GCF_003255815.1. Classification (NCBI taxonomy): domain Eukaryota; kingdom Metazoa; phylum Chordata; class Mammalia; order Primates; family Cercopithecidae; genus Theropithecus; species Theropithecus gelada. Next base: position 148,215,568 of record NC_037671.1, on the reverse strand, counting down.
TCTTTATTTAGCATTAAATGTAAAAGCAAGAGGCAAGTGAAAAAGCAAAATTATTTGTATAAATTATTTCAACTAATTTGTAAATATGGATAGATTTAAAGACTAAATAGAAGAGTTAACAGTAATTTCCTCTGAGGGATGAGATTATCAGTGATTTGCTCTGCTACTTAATTATATATTATTTTCTAAATTATCTAAAATTAGTATATATTTTATAGTCAGAAATTATGAAAAGTAAGGCATTTAATTTAGTGATATTTGTGCTGCATATATGTTTTCTTTATAATTAATATTTATATCAGATAGCAGTTAATTGCAAAGTTTATATTATTAAACAACTTCATATAATCAAATTTATAGCCACAAACAATTTTAATAGTCCACATCTAAAGAACCTTGAGGGCTTGGTCATTTGAAAACAAAGCATACAACAAATTTTAATAATTAAAATACATTACATTTCTATATGGCAGATGCTAGTCTAAGCATTTCATACAGCAACTTCTTTAATCCTTGGGACAACCATGTGCCTATTATTATTCTCATTTAGCAGATGGAGAAATTGAAGGGCAGAGAAATTGGGTGATATCTGGAAAGCTTGTACCTAATAAATGGTCAGGATTCAAACTCAGGCAGTTTAACTCCAGAGCTGTACTTCAATCCCCTTTGTTTCCTATCTCTAAAATTTTTGCAGTACAATTTTAGAGTGAAAATTTGGAAAATCAGTTTTATTTTCTTTAATTATGAATTTTTGGGGTCTGCATTTTTGGTGTTTTGTTTGTATGTAACATACGTAAGTATTATATATGAGTTGGCCTTATTCTTGTCAAGGGTAAATTATATGAACTGTTATACACACATGCATACATACACATACACATTATACACTTATCGTACCTGCTTTTACCCACTGGTCATCATTTTATAGCATATGGTCATGTTTATGGAAGTATTCTGCATGTCTGCAAGCACTACCCATTTTGTTGAAAAACTACTTTCACACAGGGATATGTCTCTGGGATAGCCTTACTCATGTTACGCAGATCAGTTTCTCAGCACAAGAATTTAGGGCTGGGACTCAGTATACATGAGAATTTAAAATCTACAAATGTGTCAGGCCATTTGAGGCAATTATACTTAGACAAACAGATACCATAATATCAGCTGAAGGAGAAAGAAACAAGAGGTAGATGCACAGAGAGAGCCTGTGAGTAAAGGCTTTCAGGATACAAATGGGTTGTGGGTTCTACACTTCCATTACCCAACAGTGACCTCTGATTTCTGCTCTACATTCTCAGAAAGTGGCTTGGAATCCTTGAAATAAACACCTCTTTTTTTGAGCTATGTGGTATTCTTATTGCTTGAATTGAAATAATCCTAGATTGAAACAATTACATTTCAGAGAAGAAATGTTTATTTCAAAGAACTATGAAAAGAATTTTAAAATAATTTCCTCTTGCCAACAATCTTGAGAATTCTACATTCTGCTTTAAACTTTTTAAATAAAAAAACTAAATAATGTGTTTAATGATACCCTGGGAGTTTGTCTGTTGACTAGTTCTCAGTAGGGCAAGTAAGAGGTACATTTTTTTTTTAATAAATTCCATCCCTTATACAGATGCTGAATGGAATTCTCACCGAGGTTTTGGGGAGGAAGGGGAAAGAATTATAAGTGCTAATGTTGATATTATTTATAAGTGTAATGAACTGCTTTGTCTCGTAAGGAAAGTCTAATTTGATGTAAAAAGTATATCTTTTAAAGACTAAGTTTATTCTTTGGGAGGCCGAGACGGGCGGATCACGAGGTCAGGAGATCGAGACTATCCTGGCTAATACGGTGAAACCCCGTCTCTACTAAAAAATACAAAAAAACTAGCCGGGCGAGGTGGCGGGCGCCTGTAGTCCCAGCTACTCGGGAGGCTGAGGCAGGAGAATGGCGTAAACCCGGGAGGCGGAGCTTGCAGTGAGCTGAGATCCGGCCACTGCACTCCAGCTTGGGCGACAGAGTGAGACTCCGTCTCAAAAAAAAAAAAAAAAAAAAAAAGACTAAGTTTATTTAAAAGGTAATTTTAATATATTTTATTGAACTCTGTGTAAGCCTCAAAATATAGGTAAAACACTTAGGAATCAAAATTGACATGATTTCTTTGCTTTATAATGTTCTCTGTAGTTTTCTTTTCATATCAGCAACATGTGGTCATTATAGAAAACTAACAAAATAGTAGAAATTAAATGAAAGTCATCTACATCCTTTTCATAGTGAGATACACATTTTAAATCAGTAATGTATTTTCCATCAGTTTTGTCTCTATGTGAATGTGTATATCCATTTGAAAAATACTGGCATTGGAGATATAATTTTAATCATGATTTGAGACAATATATTTGTGACTATTTTTTTTTTTTTTTTTTTTTTGGAGACAGAGCCTTGCATTGTCACCCAGGCTGGAGTGCAGCGGCACAATCTTGGCTCACAGCAACTTCCATCTCCAGGTTCAAGCAATTTTTATGTCTCAGCCACCCAAGTAGCTGGGATTAGAGGCGTGCATTACCATGTCTGGCTGATATATATATTTTAATTTTTAGTAGAGATGAGATTTCACCATGTTGGCCAGGCTGGTCTTGAACACCTGGTCTCAAGTGATCCACCCGCCTTGGCCTCCCAAAGTGCCAGGATTACAGGCATGAACCACCATGTCTGGCCTTCTATTATTCTTATGTTATTAGTATTATTTCTAAACAGTAGATATTTTAAAGATTATGTTCTACAAATGCCACTGATACTGGAATTTATCTAATCTTGAGTGTTAATGTCAGAGGTGTTGGAACCAGAATGATTCCATCTTGAATAGAGGCCAGGTAAAATAAGGCTGAGATCTACTGAGCTGCATTCCCAAGAGGCTAGGCATTCTTAGTCACAGGATGAGATAGGAGGCCAGAGGAACTGGTATCACAAGACACAGGACATGGAGACCCTGTTGATAAAACAGGATGCAGTAAAGAAGCTGGCCAAAACCAAGATGGCAAGAAAAGTGACTGCTGGTGGTCCTCACTGCTCAGTATATGATAATTATAATGGATTAGTATGCTGAAATACACTACCAATAGCACCATGACTGTTTATAAGTTCCATGGCAACGTCCAGCAGTTACCCTATATGGTGTAAAAGGAAGAACTCTCAGTTCCAGGAAATCCCTGCCCCTTTCCTGGAAAACTCATGAATAATCAACCTCATATTTAGGATATAATCAAGAAATAACTTTGAAAGTAGCCATCCAGCAGCCTTGGAGCCGCTATGTCTGTGGAGTAGCCATTGTTTTTGTTTTATTGCTTTACTTTCTTAATAAATGTGCTTTCATTTTACTCTGTGAACTTGCCCAGAATTCTTTCTTGCCTGAAATACAAGAACCCTCTCTTGGGTCTGGATCCAGTCTTCTTTCCTGTAATATTAAGGCTGCAATAAACATCATTGTACGTGGAAAATCAACAAAAGATGTTTTGCTTTTAACTACTTCCACTATCGTTTCATTTTGTTTTAGGAAGGTTTCGTTTTGATAAAAATTGGGAATGTGTGTATCAGAATTCTTTGTGTTATATCATCTAATCCTAGCATTAATTTATATCTATTTTAGATCATTATTGTGTTGAATATTTTCTTATAAGCCACACCATGCTGAACATATACAAAATTTGGCATGGGTTTCCATTTTACAATTTGAAAGACCTCAATTAGCTTTATTTTTGAATCTAGAATTCGGTAACACTTCATTCTATAAAATAGAGTAAGTGTTCCAATGAACTACGAGCAGAAAGAGTTGGCTTTGTATTACTTTATTATTTGTAACTAAGAGTTACTAGTTCTTTAAAGTTATTTTTCTTATAAGGTGGGGACAGAGAGATATATTAATAGAAAAGTGACTAAATAGTTAACATCAGGTTACTTCAGGCTACCTCTTTGCGTTAGAATTAAAGCAGGGGAAATCTCATTATCATGCTGATTAAAGATTGAGGCCTGGGTGGTGGCTCATGCCTGTAATCCCAGCACTTTGGGAAGCCAAGGCATTCGGATCACTTGTGGTCAGGAGTTTGAGACCACCATGGCCAACACGGAGAAGCCCTGTATCTACCCAAAATACAAAAATTAGCTGGGCAGTAGGTACCTGTAATCCCAGCCACTCAGGAGGCTTAGAAAAGAGAATTGCTTGAACCCGGGAGGCGGAGGTTGCAGTGAGCCAAAATCGTGCCACTGCACTCCAGTCTGGGTGACAGAGCGAGACTCCGTCTCAAAAAGGAAAAAAAAAAAAAAAATATATATATATATATATATATATATAGAGAGAGAGAGAGAGAGAGAGAGAGAGAAACTGGATGGTTTGGGAAATTGGATGTTAGTATCTTTCTCCTAACTTCTCAGAAGATCAGATAACAATTTAGATTGGGTTTGGTGACCTGAAACTTTAGCATGGGAGACTTCATATTGATTTTTAGCTTATTCTGTTGGACCTAGTACAGAAACAGCCCAAAACAATGACCTCCTATAATTTTCATTTGACACTAGTAAGTTTCAAGTGCTGTCATATGCTACAATTTCCCGGTAGGCTCTAAGAGCTTACTGAATAGAAACATTAATATTAGCAAAGTAAAAGAATAAGTTAAACCATGTGCTATAATTTAAGTGATTTTTTTTTGTCAGTATCAGATTCCTTAAAAAGTAGGTTAAAACATATGGCAAATCACACTACAGCTGATCCAGCCAGTTACAATATGTACATGAAACTTTGAGATTGTATATCCGTGATATTGTGATTTAGAATAAGAAATTTATATTTGGTCTTCATTCCCATTCTTGGCACAGATCTTCTAAAATCCTTGAAATTTCCTAAGAGATAAGATCCATAAAGGTGAAAGGAGGGACTTTTGTTAATCTTAACTAACCTTTTTCAGCCACACTTGGGTTTATGTAATGAGATGACTTTTGGAAAGCCCCTAAGGATAGGGGCTGGTTTCCAGGGGAACTAACTATGTGATTAAACACTTGGAACTGGGCGGACATGGTGGCAAACACCTGTAATCTCAGCACTTTGGGAGGCTGAGGCGGGTGGATCACGAGGTCAAGAGATTGAGACCATCCTGGCCAACATGGTGAGACCCCGTCTCTACTAAAAATACAAAAATTAGCTGGGTGTGGTGGTACCCCGTCTCTACTAAAAATACAAAAATTAGCTAGGTGTGGTGGCATGCCCCTGTAATCCCAGCTACTTGGGAGGCTGAGGCAGGAGAATCACTTGAATCCGGGCGGTGGACGTTGCAGTGAGCCGAGATTGCACCACTGCACTCCAGCCTGGGCAACAGACTGAGACTCCATTTCAAAAAAAAAAAAAAAAAAAAAAAAGACTTGGAATTTTGAGTGGGATCCCCGACTCTGGGAGAGGGAAGAAAAGCTGAAGGTCAAGTAAATCACCAGTGGCTAATGATTTAATCAATCATGCGTATATAATGAAACCTGCATAAAAACCCAAAAGGAAAAGGTTAGGATAGCTTATGGGTTGGTGAACAAGAAGACATGCATTTGTCAGGAGGGTGGTGCACCCAACTCTATGAGGCAGAAGCTCCTGCACTTGGTACCCTTCCAAACTGTAGCCTATATATAAATATCTGTATCTGGCTGTTTATTTGTATACTTTACAATATCCTTGCAATAAATCAGCAATAGTAACCAAACTGTTTTTCTGGGTTCTATGAAACACTCTTGCAAATTATTGAACCTGAGAAGGGGATTGTGAGTGAGAACCTCAGATTTGTAACCACGTGGGACAGAAGTTGTGGTAACCTGGGGACTTAATACTTGTGCTTGACTTCTGAAGTGGGAGGCAGTCTTGTAAAATTGAGCTCTTAATCTGTAGGATCTGAGGTTATTTCTAGCTAGATAGCATCAGAATTGAGTTAAATTGTAGCACACCCAGTTCTTGTTCACTGAGCATTGGAGAACTGCTTGGTGATATGGTTTGGCTGTGTCCCCATCCAAATGTCATCTTGAATGGTAGCTCCCATAATCCCCATGTATGATGGGAGGGATCTAGTGGGAGGAAATTGAATCATGGGGGTGGGTTTTTCCCTGTGTGAAATGGGGAAAAAATGTTTTTTTTCCATTTCACACAGGGAAAATATGATAGTGAATAAGTCTCACAAGATCTGATGATTTTATAAAGGGTAGTTCCCCTGCACATGCTCTTGTGTGCTGACACGTACGATATGCCTTTGCTCCTCCTTCGCCTTCACCATGATGGTGAGGCCTCCCCAGCCGTGTGGAACTGTGTGAGTCCATCAAACCTCTTTCTATTTATAAATTACCCAGTCTTGGGAATTTCTTCATAGCAGTATGAAAATGCACTAATACACTTGGTATGGGTAAAATCATCCCATGTTTTGGTGACCAGTGTGAGAATATTGAAAGTGGTGTGCGTATAAAAGGAAAAACCATTTCTTTATTTTTTCCAACCCCATATGATAAAATAAACATACTTAGAAAATTAAATTGATTTAGATTTCTAATGCCTAAGTATGTCTTATACCTTACCTTCCTTGCTGTGTCTGAGAAAAAATGATATAATCAAATGTTTTAGCATGTACTTACAAACTGAATATCTTGAATTTAATTGGTATGTAGTTGATTTTGACAGTCTTATTAAGTGTCAAAAGGAATGTTGAAGGACAAAATTGGAGAGAATCTGAGAAATGCCCAACATATCTTTATATTTTAGTTCATTAAAATAGTATTTGATAATAGACTATTTATAGGACATTCAAAATTGGGAAAGGATTAATTAGCTAATATTACTGGTGAGTACTAGGATCAGGTACTATCATTAGTGCTATAATTAATATTGGTTGAAATTAATTAACCAGCATTACTCGCAAGTACTATTAATGGAATTATTTATTGGAAGTACTATACCATTGCCAAACAAAGCATTTACTTTTAAACCTGGAACTCAAGTGGAAGTGAATAGTCTACTAAAAAAAGAATTTGAAATGCTCTATTCATACTACCCAAGATGAATTGCTGACCATTGGCTGCTCAGGCTAGAGAGAAGGACAGAGCTGTGGCATCACAGCTTCATTCCTCATGGGAAATAAAACAAATGCCTAGAAATTTATGAGAGAACAGAAAAAAAGAAAAGCTTTTCTTGCACTTCTACTCGTAAAGACCCAGTATTTAAAATAAACTAAGTAAAAGACTGTGAACTTAGCAACTGGGCTCAGAGTACAATGATATCCAATTGCAAAGCAGAAGCAGGGTTGGGGTGGGGTCAGTGCTGGGGATTCACTAAACAAGAGCATCAGACCAAGGTAAAGAAAAGAGACAAAAAGCCCAAATTAAATTAGAAAACTCTGATCTGTCTAAGAACTATTAATATTATCCTGTTATCTACGAAGAAGAATTTAACTGTATATCAGAGCTCCATTAAAGAATATTTATACTTGGCGGGGCGCAGTGGCTCATGCCTGTAATCCCAGCACTTTGGGAGGCCGAGGCGGGCGAATCACGAGGTCAGGAGATCGAGACCATCCTGGCTAACACGGTGAAACCCCGTCTCTACTAAAAATACAAAAAAATATATATATATTTTTATACTGATTTATAGGATTTATATCAACTTATAGATGAATAATTTCAGAAAAATTTATATATAGAATCATATTTATGCATATGCATGTAATACACCCAACATACACACAGAATGACATACTTTCCTTTGCTTACAATAAAAGTGTATTAATCTGTTCTCACATTGCTAATAAAGATATACCCAAGACTGGGTAATTTATAAGCAAAGAGGTTTAATTGACTCACAGGTCTGAAGGCTTGGTAGGCCTCAGGAAACTTACAGTTATGGCGGAAGGAGAAGCAAATACATCCTTCTTCACATGGCAGCAGCAAGAATTATGAAAGCTGAGCCAAAGGGAAAAGACCCTTACAAAATCATCAGATCTCCTGAGAACTCTCTCACTATAACAAGAACAGCAGCATGGGGCTAACTGCCCCATGATTCAATTACCTTCCACCAGGCCCCTCCCACAACACGTGGGGATTATGAGAATTTACAATTCAAAATGAGATTTGGTTGGGAAAACAGCCAAACCATATCAAAAAGTAAATTGTATAAAGCCAGAGTTTTAATTCACTGTTTCTTAAGGAATTTTTTATCTTCGTAAAAACCACAAGTTAAAATGTTTTATGCCTCGTTGTGTCTGAGAGTTGAACTGCTTTTACCCACTTTAAAAAGAAAATCAAGATTCTGATGATCAAATAGTAAGTAAAAACTGACAAACTGCATCCCTTAAAGAATGATTGTTACGGATATTTACTCCTTAATCAGGACGGCGAGTTTCATGAGAAAGACAGATATATTTATTGCTTTTGGTCATTCATTGCTTCTTTCAGTAGCAGCATACCCATTGCAATTTGGGGACTTTTCTCTGTTTTATTACGTATAATCTGTGCCTTGTTTTCCCCCAGCATGTTTCAAACCTGACCAAAACTTGGACAGTTAGCACTTCTGTTCTGGTACTTAACTTTTGATGAGAGAGACAGAAATATGAAAAAAGGGTGGTCTGATGCTCTTGTTTAGTGAATCCCCAGCATTGACCCCACCCCAATCTTGCTTCTGCTTTGCAATTGGATATCATTGTACTCTGAGCCCAGTTGCTAAGTTCACAGTCTTTTACTTAGTTTATTTTAAATACTGGGTCTTTATGAGTAGAAGTGCAAGAAAAGCTTTTCTTTTTTTCTGTTCTCTCATAAATTTCTAGGCACTTGTTTTATTTCCCATGAAGAATGAAGCTGTGATGCCACAGCTCTGTCCTTCTCTCTAACCTGAGCAGCCAATGGTCAGCAATTCATTCTAACCACAGCCAGAATTTGAAATTTCCTGAGCCCTATATCATTAGAGCTACTCTGGTTCCTGCCCTTTTAAAGACCTTGATCCTTTAGCTAATTTTCTACGCATAGGTAAGTAAACCTAAATCAAGTTTTCTTTTCTGCCCAACTTAGCCTAGTTTACTTTAAATTGCTTGCAACAAACTACCTTAAGTTACACATTACATAAATTACTTATTTCTCATAATGTATTTGAAACAAAATTCTAAACATATTTGGAATACTTGTGTTTCATCAACAAAATAAAAGACATCATTTTTTCGCCTGTCACAATATATTGAAAGCAATATATTGAAACTCAGCACAATCAAATTCCTGAGTGCTGAATCTTGGAATAAACACTCTTATCAGCCTCCAATTTATGCAATCTGCTTTCAGTAGTACTGGCATAAAAATGTTAAGGAGTTACTGTCAGGATTAATAGACTTTGTACCACTCCAATGCTAAGCATGTATTCATTGCCTGACCATTAATTAGATAGCCTTCAGGAAATGAAGCATTCTAAGAGGAAAAGAGTGGCATCACAGAAAAATGGAGAAATAATTAACAAATCCCAAGTTTACAGGCATTTAAAAATGTTAAATGTTACTTGCCAATTGACATTTTAGTTCAAGAACACTGGAAGACCATTATGCAAACAGATGTTCTGAGTTACTATCTTTTTAAAAAGTTACTACGTAGGAAGAGGAAGCCATTCTCAACTCGAATTACTTGTTAAATATTAATAGATGAAATCAAATAATTTTAGTACTACACTTAGAGTTTCAAGTGCCCCCTTTCTCTCATAAAAGAATGTCTTTACTCATCTGTTATGTTGCTTTCTACTTGTGGTGACTTTAATAGTTTGACATATTTTCCCTGCCTATTCACATTGCAAAGTTATTATATCCAATTCTCCATACAAGGGACCTAAGAAATGCAGAGTGTGATTGTTTGACATTTTGATGGTGTCAGGGGTGCGGCGGCGGGGGAGAGAGATTTATCTGTTTAGGCAGCACAGGCTTCGCTCACACTATTTTTTTCTGTCATATGATCTATGGACCTAGAATTATTTCACCTCTGAAATATCAAATTCAAAATTGAACTTGCTGACTTCAGCCATGTAATATTCCATTTCATTCATTTGTTTAATTCCAGCAGATTTCTTCCAACTTTATCATGACGTTTAGTATCTGGCTTCCTCTAGCTTCTTATTCATTCGATCACAACTATCTATTGAATGCCTCCTCTGTACTGAACCAGGTTCTAGGCTCTGGGAATAAGGTGCTAAATAAGACATACAGGACATTTTCTCAGAGACATCAATATTTTAGAGAGAGAGAAAAACTGAAGAAGCATATTTTAATGTTGGGTAGAAATGAATGACATCAATAATTTAACTGAAAAAGAATAAAAAGTGATGGAATATATATGACTCTTTTAAAAAGAGTGTAATAATTAGCTCTCGCCACAATATTGCTGCAAAATAAAGTTACTTCAAAATTTCAGTACAACACACCTATCTGCAGGCTGTCTAAAGTTTGATTTAGGCTGGGCTTACCTCGACTTGGCTCCATGCTACAGGTTGAGTTCAGTTCCTTTCCACCTGTTTCTTCAACCCATTTAAGTCAGTAGCCACCCATGCATGTTCTTTTCATGGCAAAAGATCAGAATAAGAGGGAAAGACAAATTGGGTAATCACATTTTGAGCCTTGGTTTTGTCAGGTTTGCTAATACTTGATTGGTTAAAGCAAGTCACAGGGCTAGGCCCCAAATCAAGGATCAGAGAAATACAAGCCGCCTACATGTGCATAAGGCCATGAAAGGTTGGAGTTATAAAAAATTAATGCAGAGGAGTGAAGAGTTGTGTCCAATTATTCAATCTATCATTTTGAGTGAAAGGGGGAAATTTCATTGACATTTCATTTAATTTTTGAATAAGGGATTAAAGAAGTGATATTAATAACTGACAACAGAACAGACCAAGTAGTGGAAACAACAAGTGCAAAGACTTAAAAGTAGAGACAAGTTAGAGAAATAACAGTGTATTTAGAATGGTAAACATGGAGTGAATGAAGGAAGAGTAACAGTAGAAGATAAAGTCGAAAGTTGTTTAATGATAACATTTTCGTAGATCTTTAAATCAATGAAATTTGGATTTTTAAATAAGTACATCGGAAGCCTTTGGAATACTCTGAGCAGGAAATATATATAATCAAATTTCTGTTTCTAGAAGATCACAGTGGCCGGGTACGGTGGCTCACGCCTGTAATCCTAGGACTTTGGGAAGCTGAGGTGAGTGGATTGCCTGAGCTCAGGAGTTCCAGACCAGCCTGGGCAACGTGGTGAAACCCTGTCTCTACTAAAATACAAAAAATTAGCTAGGTGTGGCAGCGTGCACCTATAGTCCCAGCCACCTGGGAGGCTAAGGCAGAATTGCTTGAACCCAGGAGGCAGAGGTTGCAGTGAGCTGAGATTGTGCCTCTGCACTCCAGCCTGGGTGACAGAGCAAGACACCGTCTCTAAAAAAAAAGAAAAAAGAAATCGCAAGTAGCTATGTAGAGAAATGACTTTAGAGGGGACAAAAATGAAAGAGAATAATCACTTACGAGGTTTTTTGGGAAATACTAGGGAGAGAAAGATTATGACTCATACTAGGATATTAATAGTGGAGGGTGAGAAGTAGAATTCTGGATACAGATCCAGGTTATTGGCAAGACTATATTAATATGGGAGGGGGGCAGGGAAGTGCTGGGTAGAGAAGGGTGGGATCCCTGGTGAGGGCTCTACCCTCGGGCCTGTGGCCACAGACCTAAGTCAGAATGGGCACTCCTGCTTTCATACCTAAATGTTGCATTTTCCAAGACCACTCTGGCCCACCACAACCCCCATCTTGTGCCCATAAAAACCTGAGACCTAGTAGGTGCAGACACAAGCAGATGGATGTTGAGAGGAACACATCAGCAGACACTGGCAGAACAGCAATGATGGAATGATGTGGATGCCAAGGGGACTTTGACCAGGAATGGTTGGAGGAGAGTCCAACCGCTGGGTGGCCAGACTCCAGAAGACGACCATCTTCCCACTTCATCCCCCTTCTGGCTCCCCATCCATCTCACTTGGAGCCACCTCCACCACTTAATAAAACCTTGCACTCATCCTCCAAGCCCATGTGTGATCTGGTTTTTCCAGTATGCTGGACAAGAACTTGGGATACAGAAAGCCCTCTGACCTTGCAATAGGCAGAGTCCAATGGAGCTAACACAAGCAGTCTGCAGACGGCAAAGTCGAAAGAGCACACTGTAACATATGCCCACTTGGCCTTCAGGAGTTGTAAACACTCAGCCCTAGACACCCAAAAGCCATCCCCATGACCTCTTCACCCACCCGTCTGCATGCTCCCCCGAGGAATTTGAGCAGCAGGCAGCCACACCCCTGTTGAATGTCCTGTGAGGGGGATAAGGGAACTCTCCCATTTCAATATTATATGATGATGGCTTGGATATAAGAAGTAAGAGAAAGAGAAGAATGAAAGGTGACTGCTAAGTTTTTAGTCAGAATAACTTGGTAATTGGCATGGCATTTATTAAGTGTAAACAACTGAAGGAAGGATGGGGTTGGTGGTAAGAATGGAAAATTTGTTTTACATAATTGAAGTGTGAACTGTTTTTCGGACATCTAAATGGAGATGTTAAGTGGTGGGAGAGTAGGAACAGAAGAGATTGATGTTGAAGCTATCAGAAAATAGGTGATATTTAAAGCCTTGAGGTTGGATGAGATCACTTAGGGAATAAGGAAAACGGCTCAATGATTCAGTGCTAGGTGTTTCCAAAATTATGATTCAGAAAGAGGAGATAGAACAGGAGAGCAAGACTAAGGAGTGACTGGGAAGGTAGGAGTAAATCTGAAGATAAATGGTTGTCAGGAACCTAAGTAAAGAAAAAAATTTCAAGAAAGGGAGTGATCCCCTGTCTCTTTTTGATCTTGCTACCGAGGGTCAAGGAAGATGAAGATTGAGAATTCTTCATGGGTATTTGGCATGATGGAAATTATGAATACTCTTCACAGGTACCATTTCTATGGTGTGTTTGAGACAAAGTCTGATTGGAATCAGTTAAAAAGAGAATGAGAGGAAAATAAGTCAGAATATTCAGCTCTTAGGAATTCTACCAGCTGGGCTGTGAACACCTCTTATCTTTATTTCCTGTTCGTATTAGATCATATGTTCACAGTTTCAAATCAGTTTAACTCTATTGCTATATTACTTTTTCACTTGAATACCCAACGGCCCCCCAAATCTTGACCGATATAACTACCACCTTTTCATTTCTATAATTGAGCAGTTGAGCACTGCTGAAGAAAATCATAGACTCACTGTGCCTTGAAAAATTCGTATCATCAATACCATCTGTCATTCTCCCTGCATTTTCCTTGTTATTTGTCTCTCCTATTCCACACATATATAATTTACTTGTTCTACATATATTCTTTCTATTATAATCCTCTCATAGGAAGAAGTGTCCCTTCTTATAATTTGTCTGTCTCAGTCTTATACAATCATTCCTCCTACTTCCTCAGCAATCTTGCTCATTAATTATCTCTTCTTTTTCTTGTAGTTTCATGACCATCCTCCTGATTGGCTCTTTCCCATCTTCATTTATGCATTCTCCATTACTTTCGATCATAACCTCCATATTTCCTCACCTCTCTGCTCCAATCTTTCATTATTCTCCCACCAATGGCTACATTTCTTTAAAATGTGTCTCTAATCATCATGACTATATCTCGCCTTCCATTTCCTGTTTAGATTTCTGCAGTCTGGAACCCACCTTCACCACCACTGCAATAAAACCTTCTTGTGATTGTAATCAGAAACTTCACTAAATCTCATGGGCATGTTAGAAACCTAATCTAATTTGATTTTTTTTTTCCCTAGTACTTGACACTGTTGCATTGTTATTCTTACTGAAATGTTCTCTTTTGTTGGTTCTGGTTGCTTTCACGCTTAGTTTGTTTTTCTCCTATCTTTCTGGCTGCTCTAAGTAAATGTGATAGCTGGTTTCTCTTTATGTGTTACATATTGGTGTTTCACAGGGTTGCAGCTGAGGTTTTATTTTCTTCTCCCTTTGTGTTCTATTACTGCCTGACCTCATTCACTCCCATGACTTAATTGTCATCTATATCCTGATGATTCACAAATGTATCCTCCTAGGCATGTATTTCCAACAGCCTCCTGGATATTTCCACCTAGCTGCTCCTCTAATAACTTAAGCTCAGCAAGAACATCATCTTGTCCACTGAAACCTGAAACATCCTCCAAAATCCTCTATGTCATTGAGGGGAGCCACCATGCATCCAAATACCTAATAAGGACAATTCGATTTTTTTAAAAAATATACCCTTTGTTTATGCCCCCAACTAATTAGCCAAGTCTTGTTGAGTCTAGATCACATCTAAATCTTTTTATTTATCCAATTCCATTCTTCGCCCTGTGTATCTACTCAAGTTTAAGAACACCATCACTTCTCTCTCCTGGATTTTCCTGGATTTCTTTAGCAGCTCTCTAAATCAGTTCCCTAGTTTTAGTCTCAACTTACTTATTTATCTATAATACAAGTATGCTAGTGTTACTTTCATTTCACACTTTTCAAAGTCTCTCCTTTTTTTTTGTTTTTTTGTTTTTTTTTTTTTTGAGATGAAGTCTCGCTCCTGTCACCCAGGCTGGAGTGCAATGGTGCAATTTTGGCTTACTACAACCTCCGCCTCCCAGGTTCAAGTGATTCTCCAGCCTCAGTCTCCTGAATGACTGGGATTACAGGCGCCTGCCACCACGCCCAGCTAATTTTTGTACTTTTAGTAGAAACGAGGTTTCACCATGTTGGCCAGGCTGGTCTCGTACTCCTGACCTCAGGTGATCTGCCCGCCTCAGCCTCCCAAAGTGCTGGGATTACAGGTGTGAACCACTGCACCGGCCTAGTTTTTTTTTTTTTTTTTTTTTTTTTTTTTGTAGAGTTTAAACCTCTTCGGGTTTTGATTTTTTGAACACCCTTGTCCATTCATCTCCCATTCTTCCGGAAACTAGCTATATCCTATTATCCTTGAGATCTCTGCTCAAATATCACTACTTCCTGGGTATTTCTTCCCTCTCAAATTCTGACTTATTTCCTTTATAGCACTTATATTGAAATGTATATATCTTATATGAATAGTTTCTGTAGTCTGTACATGCAAATTAACTTCATATTGACAGTAATGCACATGTTCTGTTTTTGCCCACGACTTGTACCCATAGAAACTCTATTGCCCATTCTCCCATGAATATTTCTGAAAATCTTTGAAACAAGTCAGTGCATCAGTCAGCAAATATTTTTTCAAGGACCTGTTATGATGCCAGGCAACACTTTAGATTCTAGGAGTAGAGAGATGAAAACATTGGAAGGCCTACAGGATTATAAGACATTCAATAAACCCACAAACACATACATAATTTGAGACTGCAAGTAAATGCTAAAAACAGTAAAACAAGAAACTCTGGCAGATTAACAAGGTTGAGGGGCTGAAAGGGAGAAAGGGGCAAGAAGAGGTTACTGTTTTAGGCAATTGTGAATTGACCTGAATGGTGAGAAGACAGTCATGCAATCATCTGCAGGTAGATAAGTTCAAGCCAAAGGAACGTACTAATGTCTTGACTTGAGATCAAGCTTGGCACAAGCAGAAACGAGGGTCTTGTCATAGCAGCATTAGTTGTAGAGATAAAAGTAGATCAGATTGGTATTCAGGGCCATGTCATGCAAGGCCTTATAGGCATAGCAGGAGATTGGATTTTATTCTGGCTGCAGTGGGAAGTCATCGAGGGTTTGAGCAGCACAGTGGTCTAGTTTGATCACTGGTTCATTTGCTTCTGTGAGATGAGGGGACTCACATGTTCTCACAAATAGACTTCTCCCATATAGTCAATGCATGGGTAATGCACAGGGTCTTTCAGAACCTTAAAAATGAAATAGCTAAAACACAAAGCTTGCAATTTCTGGTTGCCTTTCAAAAATGGACTCTGCTGCATCATTATGTAACCGACTCCCTGTCTTCTAGGGGCAAACAAGGGTAGTGGCATTGGAAACCTCACTTTGTTTCCCCAGTGTTAGTCTGGTTCTCCTTAACTGTCCACAATATTTTAGAGATACAGTGGTAACTTGTTCACCATTACATCTCCAAGTGCACAGTAACTGAATAGGACTCAATTACTGTTTGTTGAAGAAAGGAGAATTTATGGAGGTAGAATGGAGAATTTTAATGTTCTCTCTATACAATTATTAACTCTTCCTAGGGTCTATTTATATTCCCCAGTGTCCGTCATTCATTTCCCTGAAAGAGTGGTGCACAGTTCACTGCAATATTCTGACATTTGGAACAAATAATTAGGTCTCCTTGGAACAATGGAGCTTTCATTGCTCCAACCCCGACTAGATGAAAACTCTGTATTGCTTATGTTTACTTAGATCCCTATGCAGAAAACATACAAACAACAACAAACCCTTTATTAAAGTGAACTTGAAAAAGTTCACTTGGATTGAAAAGGCATATTTTTTAAAATTTACATTTGGAAATTCAAATGACAGGATCTAGAGTTCTAGGATAGAGTGGTGATTGACAGTAATGAGCAACAATTCAGAAAAGAGAAACATATTGCTAGTCACAAAACCTCTAATGCCCCAAACAATTTCTCTGTTTAAAAAATTGGTCCTTGGTCGTTTTTAAATTATCTTTTTTTTTTTTTTTGTCAGAAGAGTTATAGCTGCCATTTTAAGCTCAGTTTCTTTCGCATTCATACTCACTAAAAAACAAAACTGCAAAACACAAGAGCTCTAGATTTATGTTCAGATAAAAGGCTGAAATCCCAAACACAGAGAATATTGACAGCTCTGACAGATCCATCTCTGACATTAACAGTCAAAGATGGTTGCATGGAAACACTAACAGTCAAAAATAACTCCTTTTGTTATAAAAAATAATGAGAAGGAGATGAATTGAAAGACTTTGGGACCCAACTGAATATCACAAAGATTATTCTAAAGTTTTGGGCCTGACATTTTGTCTAATACTAATTTTCATTCTAAAATTTTCAAAATGAGCCTCAGAGAAATTTGCTTCACAGGTTGCTAATTTAAGCTTAGAATGGAAAACTGTAACTTTCTCACAATGGCACTTTAAAACATTTAGTTCTAAGTTTTCCTGCTGTGATCCATACCCTGGGTCTTACCTTAACTCACTCACCACCTTCCTCAGGGCACTAGAGTTGTATTTCAGCTTTTCGGTTTCACTTTCTCAGTTCTGTTACTATCACTGTTGTCTATAGAGCTTTCCTGAAACAGAATTCTCATTTTTAAAAAGTGATATTTTATGCCACAGTTTGACAAAAAACAGAAATTAAGAAGGTGAAAAACTTAAAGACAGTTTTTAAGATTCAGGAAATAGACAAAGAGTTACAGTTCTGTAAAACCATTTTGAAACCATCAAAGTAGCTATTTAGGGAAGATTTTGTAAAGTGGTTGTTTAATGGGATTTTTCACCTTCTAGTGAGATATATTGGCAGCCTATAGCAAGCCTTATTTCTGAAAAAATTCAACTTGTTTGAAAAAAATGGACATTTTCATAGTTTAAGAAGGATCGAAATTCAGCTGAACTTATTTCCTGTATCTATAAATAACTGTTTATTGAAATTTACCTTCTCACAAATTCTATTTCCTTTCTACCTACAAAGCTCTGCCTGAAAAGTGCCTCTCATTAATATTTATTGGAATTATTTAGTTCCCTAATTTTTCCCTCCGTTTCTTTTTCAGTTCTCCAAGCATACTGTTTCACCTTGGGGAAACTAAGAGCCATTCATTTTTGAGCCACCTTTGAAATTTAAGCTGCCTTTTGCATTTTTATCAAACTCATTCTCTGACTTTTTTTTTTTCCTGGCCCAAACTGAGCTTATTTTAACAGAAGACAAGAGACTAATGATGTTGTTTGATTAATAACTTGGTATATCCAAAGGTAGTTTAAGCTGAGGCCACACACTCTCTTCCCAGGTCCTCATCCTTATTTAAAAAGCCATCAAAGTTTTCAGTTTTCTATGCTGCTCTTAAAATATACCAATACACTGGTATAGTTTTCAAATTAATAGCTATACATTTATACTTTTTGTTCACCTATATTTATCAAATACTACCTTTTCTGAACAATCTTACAGGAGTCCTAGAGCAGCATGAGTTATGGCAGTGAGATAGAGTCCATGGACTTAAGAGATGCTATTGGCTGCTTGGCATATCTCACACCACGGGAATCAGACTTACTGAAGACAAGGAGGCTTCATAAAGATTTTCTTCAATTTTGTCTCCCCTCCCAACACAATAATCTATTGCAAATATTGGTATATGATTTGGATGGAATGAGAGCAATATTAAAGGGGACCACTAGCTGTTACAACCTGACTGCATTGGATACTCTTGCAAATGGGTAGGTGGAGTGTCGTGTGTAAGAGCATGGCCTCTGGATTCAACGACTTGGGTCTGCACTGAAGTTATGCTATGGACCAGCTGGGTGACCCTGAGACACTAACTGCTTTCCTTTGTGCCACAGGTTCCTTACTAGTAAAATGGAGAATAATGAACTCTACTTCATAGGGTTCTCACAAAGATTAAATCAATTAATACATGTAAATCACTCAAAACATGCCTGGTCCATATTAATCCTGTCTTCATATTTGTGCTTTGTTAATGATTCTTTCGAATTTTGTTTATTATAATAGTTTAAAATATTCCATTAAAATACTATTTTGTTTGATTACTGAGTTTTTTGTCTCTCCCTTAAATTTTACACCAGAGGTAAGTGTCTTGCTCCTTTCATACTAATCCTTGTCCTGTTTCTTAAATTATTATTATTACTAGCTTTCTTGATGCTCCTGGTCAAATTTGAAAAAAAATTTTTTTGTTCTGACAATTTCAATTGTGAAATAGATAGGACATGTAGAAAATAGATTTTAATAAATGTATACATCTTGAAGTCTTAATACAAATCAAGTAAATGCAGGTGTAACCACCACCTAGATCAAGAAAGAAACATTACCAGCATCTCATGCCCCCTCCCAATAAGGATCCATTTCTCCTTCTGAAAGGTTGACTCGTATCCTAACATTTCTGGTAATTGATCCCATGACTTATTTGATTGCTGTCTATCTAAGTATGCATTCTCAAATATTATCTTACCTGGTCTATTTTTAAAAATGATACAAATAGAAAGATGCACATAAAATACGTATTCTTTTAGGTTGTGAGATTTACATAAGTTGTTATAGCTGTAGTTCATTTAATTTCCTTACTGAATAGTAATCCAGTGTATCAATACACTATAATTTATTCATTCTACTATTAATTAATTTTGGATTTGTTTTCAATGTTTGGCTATTATTAGCAATACTACTAGGACCACTCTTAAATAAGTCTCCAGGGGAACATGTGGTACATGTGCTTGCATTTATATTACGTATGTGCTTGAGAGTTGAATTAGTATTAGTGCTGGTTTTCTGAACATGTTTTACCAGCTTTTAACTATTAAACTAATTTTTTAAATTTAATAGTGTATCTGGAAATTATTTTGTATTTTTTATATACATAATCATGTCAACTGTGATTAGTGACATTTGGATTTCTTCCCT
Source organism: Theropithecus gelada (assembly GCF_003255815.1). Taxonomy (NCBI): domain Eukaryota; kingdom Metazoa; phylum Chordata; class Mammalia; order Primates; family Cercopithecidae; genus Theropithecus; species Theropithecus gelada. The sequence continues at coordinate 148,195,952 of NC_037671.1, read as the reverse complement.
TCAAATCTTTCAACATATTATTATTTCCTTATTGCAATAAGACCACCATCTCCACGACATGTTGGTTAGAAAAGTCTGTGTTATGTTCCCAGTTTCACAAGGAAAGCTTTTGACAATTCATGATCAGGTGAGTTCTTTGCTATAACGTTGGTGTAAGGTCCATTTGTCAGATTAAGAAAGGTCCTTAATGTTTTTAAACACACATACATACATCAAATAATATTTTCTTATATAAAAAATGTTTTGTACATCTGTTGAGATGGTCATATGATTTTTCTCCCTTATTTGGTTAATATGATAACTTATATTAATGATTTTCTAAGGTTAAGCCAAATATATGTCTGGGGTAAACCCAAATTAGACATGTATGCAGCATCTTATTATATATTCTGGAGTAGTTTTCTGTTTTTTTGCTTAGGATTTCTGCATCTATACTTATAAAGAGATTGGCTGACTTGTAGTTTTTTTCTTGTAATTTTTATGTCTAGTTTTTTATTGAGGTTTTTATGAACTGTTAAAACATATTTTAGAGTATTCTTTATCTAGTCTCTGTAAGATTTTGTGTTAAAACTTGCATTCATTTTTTCTTGAATATTTAGTGGGATTTACAAGTGAAGGTATCCAGGTCTGGAGGTTCTTTTTTTTTTTTTTTTTTTTGAGAAAATTTTAAATTATGGATTTAACTTCATTTTTTCCAGATATCTATAGTTTATAGAACTTCTTTTGTTAGCTTTTATAATTTATATGTTTCTAAAGTTTTGTGTACTAATTTGTTCTTGCATTGCTATGAGAAGTACCTGAGACTGGGTAATTTATAAAGAAAAGAGGTTTAATTGGCTTATGATCCTGTAGGCTATACAACATGGTACCAGCATCTGCTTGGTTTCTGGGGAGACCTCAGGAGGCTTTAACTCATGGCGGAAGGTGAAGTGGGAACAGGCACATCACATGGTGAAAGTAGGAACAAGAGAGAAAACGTTGGGGGTGGGGTTTGCCACACAATTTTAAATGACTAGATCTCATGAGAACTCACTCACTGTCATGAACACAGCACCAAGGGATGGTGCTAAACCACTGAAGGGAAATCCACCCCTACGATCTCACCACTTCCCATCAGGCCGCACTCCTATGATCTCACCACCTCCCATCAGGCCCAATTAATATTGGGGATAATAATTCAACATGAGACTTGGTGGGGTCATATATCTAAACTGTATCAGTTTCTAATTATCATTTTCTATTGCTAACTTAATTGTTTAGTAACCACATAATATATTCTATATTATTTTAGTTCTCTGAAATATTTTGAGATTTGTTTTATATATAGTTTAGCATATAATCAAATTTTAATATTATGTTTCATTTTAAAAAGAATGTTTCTTCTGTAGCTTTGAGTAGACTGTAACGTACATATCCAATTATAGTGTTTATGGTGTTCAAATATTTTATATTGCTGTATCTTTCTGATTCTCTTTTGTCCTTTTGTTTGATCAGCTAGTGAGAGATGTGTGGGTTTACCTATTTTTCCCATAAAGTTGTGTAGATTGTGGCTTTGTATTCTTCAAACTATGTTATTAGGTGCATACAAATTTAATATTGTAGCTTCCTGGTTCATTTTAACTTTTCCTCCATTATGGAGTGCCCTTTTTTATTTTTAGCCATGCTTTCTGCCTCAGAGCTGTTTTTGATATTAACATAGTCACACCTGCCTTATTTGGTTGATAGTACAAAGTATAACTTTTTTATCTGTTACCTTTTCATATTTCTATATCATATTTCAGATGAAGGATTTATAAAGAGTATGTAGTTGAGTTTTGTATTTTAATTCAGTTTTTATCTTTAAAACAGAGTATTTAATTCTTTTTACTTTTAATGTAATTTAATGCAATGTAATTACCAATATCTTTTAGCTTTGCCATCTTACTATGCCCTTTCTATTTGTCCTTCTTGTTTTGGGTTTTCTCTCCCATCTGTCCTTCTTTTAGATTGAGTTTTTTAATATTTCTTTTCACCTCCTATTAGCTTGGATGATATGCAGTCTTAAGATTCTTGTACTGGTCTCTAGAGAAAACTTCATTCTTCACTTCCCAAAGTATCATACTAATTGTTATTTTCACCCTGATCCTGAACAACTCAAGGAACTTGGAACACTTTAACTATGCCATTTTTTATATAATGTAATTATGTTCTATATTTTGAAGGCCACAAGATATCACTGTTATTGTTTTGTATGATCAGTATCACTGAGATATTCGCAAATATTTATGTTTTTGTTGCTTCTTAATTTTTTTCAAAGTGTTCTCTTTTTATGCAATTAAACAGTGGCTTTTAGAATTTTTTTTTTTCATTATAGGCAGACTCATGATTAAGTCTTCACATTTTATATTCCTGAAAAGGTCTCAATTTTACCTACATTTTTGAAAGATATTCATAGTTGGTAATAGAATTCTAAGTTATCAGTTTTCTTTCAGCATTCTAAAGAAGTAATTTTATTCTTGTCTGGCTTACATTTTCCTGCTTAAAAGTCAGTTTTAAATCTAACTGATGCTCCTTCTAAGATAACCTTTCTTGTTTTCTCTTGCAGTATTTACATTTTTTTTTTTTGTCCTTGGTGTTCAGTGGTTTTACTGGTATGCCTGTGAGAGGTCTCTTTGTATTCATTCTGTACAGTTTCTCATACTTCATGAATCTATGACTTACTTGATGACCTTCTTCAGTGTTAGAAAGTTATTAGTCATTGTATTTTAAAATATCACCTGTCTCCAATTTTATATTTAATACGCATTCTTTCGATTAGCTTTGTCTTGCATCTCATCATCTGTATTTTCCAGCTGATTCTCTCAGCTTTAGTCTGGAGTTATTTATCTATGGCAGAGCCTAATTTGCTATTAAAACTATCCAATGAATCCTTTATTTGACTTATTGACTTTTTCAGTTCTAGGATTCCCTTTAATTCTGTGGTTTTAAAAATTCTCCCTCAAAATTCTCCCTCTTGTCTTTTATCTCCTTAAACATAGTAAGTATAATTATTTTAAAATCAATATTTGATAACTCCAATATCAGAAGCTTTTAGAGACTTTTTCCACTGTTATTTCTGCTTCTGTGTGTTCATGTAATCTTGTGTCTTTATTGCCTGAGTATTTTTAAACTGTGTCTTTGAACAGTATTTACAAGCATTTGGTAAAAATAAACTCTGGCATAGAATATTATCTTCCTCCAGAGAGGATTTATATTTTATTATTATTATTGCTTTGGCCAGGTATCTTAAGGAAACAGCTTTTCAAAATTATCTTAATACAATTTCTGGATTAAATATTACGTGAGTTTGAGCTGCCATCCTTGTGGGAGCCTATTTTCCTTTCTTTTCTTTTCTTTTCTTTTCTTTTTTTTTTTTTTGGTTTGGTGATGTTTTTAGTGTGTGTGTGTGTATATATATATATATGGTGTACAACATGGTATTTTTGTATACTTATCTTGATATACATAGTGAAGTGATTATTAAAGTCAAGTAAATTAACATACCCATCATCTCGTATAATTAGGTTTCCTTTTTTTTCTTGTGTTAAGAGTACTTAACATTTCTTAGCAAATTATCAGTATATTATACAATATTATTAATTGTAGTTCTCATATTATACATTAGGACTCTAGACTTAGCCTACAAAACTGCAGTTTTATACCTTTGGACCTACAACTACTCATCCCTTCCTATCCTCTGCATAACTGCTGTTTTATTGTTTCTCTGTATTCAATATGTATTATTTTTTTTAAGATTTCACTTGAAAGTGAGACTATGCATTATTTTCTTTCTTCATCTGGCTTATTTTACTTAACATAATGTCTTTTAAGTTCATCTATGTTGTGGCACATGACAGGCTCTTCTTCTTTTTAGGGATGAATAATATTTTGTTTTATATTTATATAATATATAACAAATCACACACACACACACATGCACACACCACAAGTTTCTTTATCCATTCATTTATCTATTAAGGGGTGCTTAGATTGTTTCTGGATCTCTGGGGCCTGTTTTTGATTCAACTTTACACCTAGGGTACAGCCTTTCAGTGAGAGAAGTTCAGAAGTTCCATTCTGTTCTGTGAGGACCTGTACTCCAAATCCTCGTTCTCATGCATGAACACTGTCAGCAGTCCCACTCATGTTCTCAACTTTCAACTGTTCCTTCTGAAATAAGAAAGAACCCCAAGAGAAGAGAAGCTCATAACTTGGGCTTCCTTTGTCACTGGATTACTGCCAATTAATCATTGTTTCATTAGTTCTAAAATACAGGTGCTAAAAAATATGTTTTCCTGGTCATCCAAGATTTTCTTGTCTTTGGTGGGAGAATTGGTGCAAATTATCTCATCTGACATTACTAGAAGTGGAATTACTTTTCCCATATAAACCCATTATGCCAGATAAGCAAAAATATCTACACAGTTTAAAGCCACTGAAACTGAATCCAATTTCTTGAGGCCTTGTTTGTTTAACAGAAAAACTCTAACTTAATTAGGAAAGCCTTTTTACAAACACAAAACCATCCAAAACTATCCAGTCTTAAAGGGTTCAGGCAAATATTGGAAAAGAGATGTCAATTGAAGGTTTTTCTCCAAGTTCATTTTCAGTTCTATTTAAATATTTGTATTGTTACTATTATAACTTATACCAAGGGCATGGAACTATGCTAGCTATAGAGATACAATGTGGCTGTGTGAACAAAATAGACAAAGCAGTTGTTCTAAAGAAGTTTAGAGAGACATGATGAAAACATCTAGGATTAAATGAGATAATTGGTAAAAAGTTCTTGGTAATTAAATGGATAATTGGTAAAAAGCACAGTTCCTGGTATATAGTATGTACTCAAACACTGTTTTTATGTATCAGTATACACAGCCATTTCCAAATAGCTGACAATACCTAGGCCCCTGTGGACCTGTGTCCCTACTGAGTAATTTATGGGAATGAGCAACCATGTGCAAACAGATTAGACAATGGGAGGGCTCCATGTAGTCATGTACCTTAATTGTGGACTTTTATTAACCTTTCTGCTTGTTTCAAAATACATGCTATGATCTGAATGTTTGTGTCTTGCCCAAATTCATGTGTTGAAATCCTGACTCATCCAAGGTTATGTCTAGGCCTTTTGGGAGGTGATTGGGTCATAACAAGGCGGAATTCTTCAGAATAGGATTAGTGCCTTGTGAAAGCTGCTCCAGAAAGCTGTCTTGCCCCTTCCACCATGTGAAGACACAGTGAGACAAGATTACCTATGAACAAAAAAAGGGGGATCTTGGACTTCTCACACTTGCTCCAGAACTAGGAGAAATAAATTTCTGTTGTTTATAAGCTACCTACTCTATAGTATTTTGTTATCGCAGCCTGGATAGACTAAAACAATATGGGAAGATGTTTTTATAAGTACATGGAGGAGAACATTTCAATTTGGCCTCAAGCTCCAGTATGGCTCTGTATAGCACTTACATAACTGTCTGATGAAAACAGAAATGGAGGAGATGTTGATGGGTGCTAACATTTCCAGTGAATGAGGGGCTTGCTGGGACATAGATGGCAGTGACAAGATGGAGTATGTGTAGTAAATACATGAATTTTGGAGAAGAGGGAGAAATCTTTCTAAAAAGATAACAAGAAGTAAGACAGACCCCACAAAATACCTCTAGGTGTTAAGATACAAGAGAAAATATTGCTTGCTTGACAGACTGCATGATAAACGGTATCCTCAAGGAATGGTCAGTACTTGACAGAAGTGTAATGGTAAAGAGAACACAAAAAGGATGAGACTTTTGTGGAAAAAAGACTATGTGATATGGTTTGGCTATGTCCCCACCCAAATCTCATCTTGAATTTTAACTCCCATAATCTGCACATGTCATGGGAGGGAGCAAGTGGGAGGTAATTAAATCATGTGGGCAGTTTTCTGTGCTGTTCTTGTAATAGTGAATAAGTCTCATGAGCTCTGATGGTTTCATAAAGGGCAGTTCTCCAGCACATGCTGCCTTGCCTGCCACCACCTAAGATGTGCCTTTGCTCCTCCTTCGCCTTCTACTATGATTGTGAGGTCTCCCCAGCCATGTGAAACAGTGACTCTATTAAACTCTTTTTCTTTATAAATTACTCAGTCTCAGGTATGTTTTTATTAGCAGTGTGGGAACAAACCAATACACTATGGTTTTAAGATGGTACCGTGGCACCTTTCATGTGTAGTTTTTGTGGAAAATGAAAACAATTAGTTCGTGCTTCTTTTCAAACTATGTATGACTTTCTGAACCAGGGACAACTACATGTTACTTTTTTTCTTCATTTTAAAGAGATTATTCTCTCTACCATTGTATATTAAGTGACTATAGATTGATTAAATGTATCATTTAACTCTAGGTTCAGGATTATAAAAATAAAACATCTAGACCAGATCAAGAGCTTTGTCCATTATCCAGAGATGAATTAACTGATATGACTTTGTGTTTCAACCCTTTAGTGAGGAGGTGAAATGTGTCCTACCTGTATGTGGGATATTTGTGTTAGAAGAACAGGACATTTCACATATACATGACTGAAAAATGTACACACGATTGTATGTGTGTGTTTTCTCATATACGCAATAAAGAGGGAACAACTGTTCTGTTGGCTTAGTACAGTTGATCCTTGTACAACATGGGTTTGAACTGTGTGGGTCCATGTATATGTGGACTTTTTTCTACCTCTGTCACCCCTGAGACAGTGAGATCAACCAACCCTTCTTCATCCTTTTCCTCAGCATATTCAACATGAAGATAATGAAGATCTTTTTGATGATCCACTTTTACTTAATAAATAGTAAATATCTTTTCTCTTCTTTTATGATTTTCTTAGTAACTTTTTTTTTTTTTTTTTTGAGATGGAGTCTCACTCTGTCGCCCAGGCTGGAGTTCAGTGATGCGATCTTGGCTCACTGCAAGCTCCACCTCCCAGGTTCAAGCAATTCTCCTGCCACAGCCTCCCAAGTAGCTGAGATTAGTGGTGTCTGCCACCACGCCTGTCTAATTTTTTGTATTTTTAGTAGAGACAGAGTTTCACCATGTTGGCCAGGCTGGTCTTGATCCCCTGACCTTGTGATCCACCCTCTTTCGCCTCCCAAAGCGCTGGGATTACAAGCATAAGCCACTGCGCCCAGCCAATATTTTCTTTTCTCTAGCTTATTTTATTGTAAGAATAGAGGATATAATACACAAAACAGACAAATTATGTGCTAATCAACTGTATGTTATTGGGAGGGCTTCTGGTCAACAGTAAGTTATTAGTAGTTGGGTTTGGGGAAGACAAAGTTACATGCAGATTTTTGACTGTATGGGGGTTGGTGCACCCAAACTTCAGGTTGTTCAAGGGTCAGCTATACTTCTTTTCACTCTCTTCCGGCAATAGCATCTCCTCCTTGGGTCACTGCTCTTCCCTCATTCCCCTATCCTGGATACTTCTGAGAGGCTGTCAATCATTGCACTGAGCCCTGTGGGCCATAAGATTTGATTGGCTTGGGCCTATCAAAGTGTTCCATTCTCCTGGTTAAGATATTGATTGGGAAATGTGCATGTATTTTAAGCCAGACCATCTCTAAGGGCCCACTTTTATAATTTTTATATGCAGAGATTTGGAAAAGATAATCATCTCTTTCTTCTGAGATAATAATCTTGATTGATCTGAATGAACCTGGGGCTATCTGTAGTCATGCCCATAACTTGCCCCCATCACATGGAAAATGTCTTTAAAAAATGTGAATGGAGCAAATATATAGATAGAAACAGAGCTGAAAAATGGAGAAAGAACTGGTGATATTATTCCCATCCTTTATTTCAATGATATATAAGACAACCCACCTCTTTTTAGGATTCAGAGTAGACCGAAGGGGATTTATATTTACGATAAATGGGATTCTTGTTCAAATCCAGAAAGGTTGGATAAGGGGGTAAGAAACCCAGCAATGAGCAATGTAAAGATCACTGGGCTGAGTTTCTAGCTTAGGCTCTTTAATAATTTATATACATGTAGGTAAATCACTTAGCCTTTCCAAGAGTTCTTTCCCCTGTAAAATGCCAACATTAGCTTTAACTATTTCTGATATCCTTAAAACTGTAAATGTGCACATTCTAAATATCTCTAAAGTAATCATACTTTGAAATAAGTGCCACCTGTGAGTAGGTAGAAACTTAATAATTTTTTGATAATAATATTTTATTTTTTCTTTTCATTTCCTTGCTTTTAAACTTTCTGTTAAAAAAAAAAGTAGGATGCTGCTAGATTAATCTAGTGGAATGTAAATGCAATCAGTGACTAAATCAAACGTGTCTGTAGTCCACAACATTTCCAAAGCAAAAACAAAATTATAGATCTTTCTGATTTGAACCAGCTGAAGTAACTGCTGATTTTTATAGTTGCAATGATATAGTGAATTGTCAGAATTGTCTCTGCAGATTATAATGCTGAGCACTTATGTATGTAAAAACACAGCAGCCCCTACCCTAATTTAGAGGTTTGTGAAGTTTGGCATTGGCAATGCCCCTGTTTGTCCCTTCAGCGAGATCTCAACCTTCTCAATCAGTCCCTCTGACTCCCTTTTCAAGCTCATGGCACTGAGATTCATCATAAGGACCAACCAGGTAAGCTGTAGTGGCTGCATGGACTGTGATGTTGGACAGGGTTTCAAGACTGTATCTAGACTCTTGAGAGAGGATGCTACAATAAATAAGCAATATCTGTAAAGGGCACAAGCCTGAAAACCAGGGATTCTATGGCAGGATATGCCATACAGTTGCTAACTTAATTTTGTATTCCAAATGTTATTCCCCTTTTGATTAAAAGTAGCCTTCAAATTTAATTTTTAAATTATAGGATGGAATCTTTGATTTGTATACAACAGGCTTCCCTACTGGGTGACACATTTTGGGATAAGGGTGCTTTCTACATTATTCTTCATATTCAACCATCTATTCTACTTACTAACCATCCAGGACAGCATGGATTTTTATCCCTGATGTCGTTCACAACTCTGATTTGTTCCCAGTGTGAAATATCACTTATATTGGTTTGAAATTATATTCTAAACTTAAAGCCCACGATTTCTGTGTGGGATGTAAAGTTGACAAAACACATACATTTTTCCTAATGCAAATCCTACATGCGTTGACTTTGAGGTAGTCAGGCTGACACTGTCGGAGGCGTGTAAGACAGAAAATAACTTCTGTTAAATAAAAGCGTAAGAAGTGAGGAAAGAGAAACAGATCTGTTTTGTTAAATGGAATTTTTAGAGACAGAGTAAATGGTTCTGGTTTGTTTTGAAGGAGATTAAGAATAAAAATAAAGTATTTAAAATGAAAGTGAATGCATGTTAGGAGGTTAAGGAAAGCTGACAATCTGCCAGTTGTGACAACATTTAATAATATTCAAATTAATTATAATATTGAAAATGAAAAATTCTGACTGCAAATGAATAATGAATAACAAAACCAGACACGGCTCTGAGGTGAAATGTGATTTTCATGAGGATGGGAACATTTAACATTTATACAGCAGTTCATATTCTCAAAGTCATGTATCAGTGACAACTGTAAAATACATCTTTAATTTGAATTGATGAAACACTCTGCAGGGGTACATTCAGGTGGTAGTCTGCTCCCCTCTCCAAATAAAATGAGAGAAAGAAGAGATTTGAATATAGAAATACTTAAAAACTACTTATAAAAATGGAAGTCAAATTCCCTGATATCCAATCATAGAAATGATTTCATTCTTGGTAGGTATGTCTTTGTTCTTCACTCATATGAATATTCATAAGCTGCCACAGCTCTTCATGTATTTAGAAGTACAGGGGTAATCCTCATTCTGAATGCAAAAGGATTGATTTATAAATATGCACTGTAATCCTTAGATACTACTTTAAATAAAAGCCCTTCAGATTATGTATTTTCTCCCAAACTCTCATATCTGTACTCTTCTTCCCATTTCCTTGCCTTGGTTGAACTTTAGCTAAAATTTTCTTGAAGGCCAAACTTTCTAAAGGTTTTGTTTCAACCATCTAATGATCTGTTCCCATGCTCAATCTACTATCACAGCTACAGAGAACCCCAAAACAGTGCTGTGGTGGATACTTCATTCCTAGTAACAGTGTTTTAATAGGATGTCACTGCCATCCCACAATTCTACCCACTTACAGTCAAGAATGACCAAGAATCAAATTTTCCTCGTGGACTGGAGCAGTAGCAATTCATATCGCTTCTAGGCTTGCTTCACATGCCCTTTCTCATGGCCTTTCTTCTGGCTGGAGTGTTAATGACCAGAGCAATTTGGGAAGTCACATAATTGATTGCAGAAGTGCCAATATCCTGTATCTCTAAATGCCCCTATAGAGAATAGCTGCTCTCGAACCTGGAATACCTCCTTGGACTTCTGTAATGACTATAAAATACATCTTTAATTTGAATTGATGAAACACTCTGCAGGGGTACATTCAGGTGATAGTCCACACCCCTCTCCAAATAAAATGAAAGAGAGAAGAGAATTGAATTAAGAAATGCTTAAAAAATGCTTATAGAAATGGAAGTCAAATGCCCTGATATCCAATCATAGAAATGGTTTCATTCTTGGTAGATTGAGTGTCAACAGGAGATGGAAGTAAGGTTTATTTTGTTTTTGAGGCATATTTAAAGGTCTTCTTGGTTTTTCCACTTTACTTACCCTAATTAATACAAGTCTGGATTTGTTACTACAAATGTATGGCCTCTAAGCCCAGTGGCCTCTCACTAGCATTGTACAGCCATTATGGAGCTGCTTCTTACTTTAACTCTGCAGCTTTTTGAAACCTTCAGAACTCTCTTCAAGGTATCCTTCCACTTTCACCCTTTGTTTCTCAGCAGATTACATTGACTTACAGAGAAAATAATGCCACAAGGCATGAATTCCTTTAATTCTCTCCTTTCACAACTGAAAACTTATCCATGTTTGTGCCAAATCTTACTTCTTTTCTTTTAGATTTAGGAAGAATTTTATTTCTCTTTAAAAGTATTCTCCATATGAGTTCTAAATTTTACCCTTCCATCTGCTTCAAGCTCCTTCTCTATTTCTTATTTTTTCTCTCTCTGATATTATAAATCTCTCCTCCCTCATTCCTGTATTTCTTCCCTTAAAGGATAATCATGATCAAGACTCTTTGATCTTTAAAAATTTAGCCTGTATCCTAAATTATTCCTAATTTAGCCTGTATCCCCATCTAATTCTTAATCCATTTCACTTCCCTGCTTTTCAAAAAAGCTTCCTTAAAGTGTATTTTAGTTTCATTCTTCATTGTGTGATCTCTCATTTGCCCTTCATCCTGCAATTTGGCTTATATATCTAAGTCTGCGTTGAAATTGTCTTAAGGAAAGTATGATGAACATTTTGTTGCTGTATCCAGTCTTTCTAAAAGGTAAATGTGATCACTTCACGTTCTTTCTTAAAAACACTTTACTGTCATCCTAAATCAGAGTTAAGACCAAATACCTTAGCATGACTTATGAGATACTTTAGTATCCGTCCCTTTTTTATTCTCTTATTTCTTTATCTGTAGTTTCCTTACAAGTACCTCGTGGCCAAATGTTACTGAACTATTTAGAGTTCATGATGCTTAGGTCTCTCTAACTTTTCCTGAGTTGTTTCCTCTACTTAGAAAGTACGTCCTCAATCAACCATGTGTTTAAATAGCTTCTTATACTTCAAGACTCAACTCCAGTATTTCCTTTCTCTTATTGTTTTTCCTGGACTGTTACAACTTCTTTTCTGCCCAAATAATGCTTAGAGTTTACTCTAGAATTTAACACGCTGCGTTATAATGTTTAATTCTCTTACTAGACTATAAACTCCTTGAAGAAAAAAAAAATCCTTGTCTTAATTTTTGTATCACTAGAACCTAGCCTAGTGTCCAGAGCAAATAGCTAATATATATTTATTGAGGAAGGGGATTAATGAGTTGCATCATTATTAATAAGTAAGCTCACAAAAATGGTGACTCTTGGAGGTATTTAGTAATGATACACCAGATACAGCAGATAGCATTGTTGATAATATGAAACAGCACAATGCCAAAAACAAGATGACATTATAATTTTTTTCAAAATTAGAAATAGAAATATCCATTTAAATTATTTAAAAGAAAAAAATCTGTATCTAAGAATTGGTCATCAGATATTTTATCTTTTATAAGAAAAGTGTGTGTGACTTTATAAGAAAATAGAAAAAGTGTAAATCACAAATTGCTTCTGAATAGCAACCAGGAACGCAGACTGCAGGTCATATGTGATCGACCGCAGAATAGAAAGCAGTAATCTGAATTATGGACTCCACAGGGACCAACTACTGCAGGATACTGCAGATCCTCTTAAACAGGACAATGGTAGTGGACAGATGCCAGGTCTTCAGAGAATGGAATCTCTAAGAAGGAAGGGGCAATCATCGCCTTTGTTAACTAAAAATCAGATTGACACAGAAAAATTTCTAAGAGAATGTTTGACAATGTCAAATGTGTGTGAGGAAAGAAGCCTGATATTGGAGACTCAGCTACTCATGAGTCAGAGTTAAAGAAAGGAAGGTTTTTAATTGCACTGGAATGCCTTCTGTCATTTGAAACGATCTGGATTACACAGTTTCTAAATAATCAGATGGTAAGCCAAACCTATGGAATGACTTTCAACCTTGATTAAAGAAATGAGCACAGGCCATTTAGAGATAGTAATGAGGGCAGAATGATATTTTCCGTGACACAAATAGAAGACAAAACAATTTAAAATGAAGTGAACAGCAGTGCTGAGATGAAGTAAGATTAATGAAATAATAGTTCAATGGAGGCTTGGAGGCTTTTCTTGCGATTCTGAATTCTAAGTTTATTAAATGCAAGGGTCAAAGGAATTTCTAGGTCATTTGATGCTATCTCAAGGTCAAATGAAGGCAAATAGTCTCACATTCACTTCCACTGTTCCTAGTTTCTTCTATATTTCTTCATTTCAATGTTTTAAAAGCCAATGTTTATTCTTTACAAATTTAAATTGTGTTTGCAGTTTTTCTTCACCTGCAAAGCTGAAAGTAAACTTATGTCTATTTTCCCTTGTAAGCTACTTCATCTGAGTCACTAGAACAGTAGCTTATATTTTGTTTACTCTTAATTCTGGAAGTTTTTTGCAGCATGATACTCTGCCCTCTCCTTCTCTTTATTGAAATCATTCCAGTTGGTTATTTATTTTTGTCTCCTATTAAAATGAACCTGAAAACTTAGGTTTATGTGGAAGTTATGGCAATTATTATTTTTAAATCCAAGTAAATAGCTTTCTCACCCGATTGTATATCCTACACATTTATTTGCACTCTGTTTAGACATGCTATATTGTACAAAGTGTGTTTCCCATTATTTCCATTTACCACAAATTTATGCGTAGGTTAGCCAAGTATATAAGCCATTTGTGTCTGTAAATTAAGAAACAGAAAACCTTGACAATAAACTCTAAAATTTACTTTCTCTCAAATATCCCCAGTCCTTGAGAAAATAAATGACTAATGGTAAATAGCAATCTACACCCAACTATGTCTCTTCTTGCACACAACAGAAAAAACAAATCAGCACTGAAAAGAGGTAATGCAGTGTGGTTTGACAGTTTTTAAAAATTAATTTTATTTTATTTTGGTGGAAACAAAAAAATCAACAAAACTTCTCTGATTGCCTCCCAAATATTTTGCCATTTTGAAACTTGGTGTGGATGACAGTATTTTGCTCATAGCTAAATAGAATACATGTCTTATTGAGTGTTTATGATAATAGCAGACACAGGAGCAAGGTTTAAACATTTATCTAAGGAAGAATATTTTTATCTACTAATTTGACTATTTAGAATGCCTAGTGAATATTTCAAGGGATAATGATCAGTATAATCAGGTAGGAGATGCCCCTTGACCTAAATGCAACGTTAATAGGAGAACACATTTTCACAGTTTATCATTTACTTATCTAGACTAGCTCAGTTATTAATGTCCTAATTTTATAAATATCCCTGTATGCAAAACTATGATAAATCTACCTGTGCTGATGGTACAGAAGTGGAATGTGAGAGTTATTACAGGAGCTATTGCTGAGACGAGAGAACTATCACTTTTGGGTCACGTTGAAAGAGCCCAATGAACTGGTAACACCTCTTTAGAAAGGAAGACCCTTTAAAAATGAACAAGGACAAATGAATTGTTTGTAATGTTTTATTCTTTGAGTTCCCTGAAGAGTGGGTATACACATTTATAAGAATGTCATTTGCTTGGTTTCAGAAAACTTGGCAGGGTTCCATTTGGAATTCAAAGACATACCTCATGAGTTGAGTTTCAGATAAATTGAAAGAATCCTAATAACTTTTCAAAATGAGAACCATGCCAATTTCTCACTGTCTAATAACATTCATCAACTCATCTCACAGAGAGGTTTGAAAAAGCTATTATCTTCAAAACATGTTTATTGGCTAGAATGTTTGCTTATTTTTCCTTCCGGTATGTTTACCATGAAAACAGTGATTGGGAACCTAAGAGTAACATCAATACTAGGAATTTAGTATTTCTTTTCTAGAGCCTTATTCAAACTTTTTATTAAGTAAAATGAGTTTGAAAAGTTGAGTTTTTTCCTGTTCCAGAGCCTAATTTTATTTAGGATCTGACCCATGAAAAGTCTTAATGAGTTACATAAGATGTCATTCCTTCAGTGAACTACAATGAAAGATTATGAAAGTAACTGATGAATGGAGACATGAAGTGCTATGTTTTTTTTAAACAATTGGAAGTACTGCAGCAGTATTTACTGGAGATTCCTTGGGGGGCAGTGTGAGGAGGGCTTTTCTCCTAGGATACCTCCTTAGACCAACCCAGAACTCTGGGAAGCTGCTCTTGAGGATTTTGTATCTTTTCATCCCACTAGTGGGCCTAATTTGCAGTGACCCCCTTTACCTGTAAGTCATAGTATCTGCAACAAGGCCTCACTTCTTGGGAAAGATAGCAAACTTGTAGTTAAAAGGCTCTAGGCCCAGTCCTAGATGTAGGACTTTGAATAAAATCATGAATGCAATCATGTAATCATTTCCTCCTTGTAAATTAAGATTTGTTACTAATTTATGTATTCAGCTGATATACGAGCAACTTTCTATTGTGCCGGGAATGGGGGCAGCAGATAAAGACAGAACCACTAACAGGGAGGAGGTCATTGCCTACAGAAATAGCTGTTGCAGTACTCTTCTGAGCCTGAATTTTAAAAATAACAAACATGGCTTTGCTTCATGATCTATGAAGTACCATATGAATTCAGGAGGTCTGAAAACAAAAGGTAGCAAGTTCAAGCTAAAAGATTAAACTACAAGCATGTAGTAGGTTGAATATGAGAATAAAATAAAAGTGTAGTCCACCCTTGATTATTTACAGATTGGCTAGAGTTTATGATTATCAGTGCCCTTCGATTATCCTTTTCCTTCCAGCTACCAACTATTGAATATTTTTTTGCTCATTAACACCTGTCTAGGAGTGGGAAGGTGAAATGCTAATCAGACAATTTGGTTAATTGTTAGTGGCTGCTATAATCCTTTTTTTTTTTAAGTTGGGAAATATTTTACTAAAATATTGGCTGTGGACCACTAAACTTTATGTCACCTTCGCTTCCTTTTATTGCAAGGATAAATGCAGATATTTAGTTTTTAGTTAGGTATTAAAGAGAATTGAAAACATAGTAATTCATGAATCCATTGGTTTTCAAGTATCACACTATAAATTCACATTACGTAATTCTTATTGGTCAGTGTTCAGAAAATATTAATCTTCTACAATATGATTACTTTAAAAGAAAGCTTTAGGATTTAATAGTTGCAATTTTAAGTGTAGCCCTATAAAAATAACTGCACTTGCTAAGTGGATTTGTATCAACAGGAACACAACTTTTAGAAAATTACTTAAGACTACCCTCCCGTTTGCCTGTGGTAGACATTTGGGACCCTCCCCAAGCCAAATAAGGGAAAGAAGAATGTTCTGACCATTAAAAGCACTAAGAATAAATCTGAGCTCTCATGGATAAGATTACTTTCAACTCTTTACTTCATGTTTTCTGACATAGACCCCAAGATCTGTAATTGTCTTAGAGAAACTGTGCGGGCTTAGATGGTACTTTGTAGTTCATTTGGCTTCTTCTTCTTCTTCTTCTTCTTTTTTTTTTTTTTTTTTGCCTGTCTCTCTTTGGGGCTGGAGAGCTGGTGTGTCTCTGTGTGTGTTCCTCTAGAGTGCCAAAAAAAAAAAAAAAAAAAAAAAAACCATGCTGAAGAGTCCTAGGGAGATGAGGCTATTTTTGTTTGAAGCTGATACTTCTAGCTGAGCCACAAGTGCTGCTTGGAAAGGGCTTAGGTTGATTCCAGGGGGAGAACTCTGCAGAGGAGAGGCAAAGTTCAACAGGACAACAAAGAAGCAGCAGAAACAGCCAGGAAAAAGAAGAGCCCCCAGGTTTTGACACAGAACCCTCTACCAGAGTTCTCAAATCCCCAAATAGTCTGCAAAGTGCTACTTGACGGGAACTTTTCAACTGACATTTACTTTTGACGACCACCATGACTGAGATCACTGCTGAAGGTATTGCTACTATTTTCCAATAGTATCAAGTAAGGAAAAAAAATATGCAAATTGACAGCCACATGGACTGTTGATGTGTCCATTTAAAACGTTGCTTTAAGGTAATTGTCGTGGTCAATGATTCTATACAGGATCTGAGAAGTGGATTTAGGAGCTGAGAGGCTGCCAGATCTGTATATTGGGGGAGCAAAAAGAGATTTCTCTTAAATTTTGCATGTGGAAACTGTTCTCTGCTATACCAAAGGCCCCACTAGATAACAGTTGTTACTCACACCTCTATAAATAGCTATGGTCATGTAACATGATGGATGGTATCTTATCCAGCAAAAATTACAAAGTTTTCAAGGATGGAGACCATGATGAACTTAAAATATTACACTAATGCTTACTTAAACTTAAAAAGTAATTTGAAGCATTTTTACTTTATGATATTTTTAAATGGAGACCTTAAGTTTGTTTTTCCTTTCCTACTAGGGTATGTAAAACACACACACATATATATGATTTATATACAATTTAAGACATAAGTGGTCCCACTAAATTTGTATTTATCTGACCGTTAATGGAAATTCAGAGATAAAGATTGGAATTCCACAAACTTACTGTGCATCAATATGATTTTTAAAATAAAGTAATTAAGTTTAGAATTCTGGTTCTTTTCATAAATTCATTCTTCATTTTCCTCTAAATGGTAAATTCTATCTTTATGTTACAATAAATATTTTCTGCTTCAATGCTTTACTGAAAGCTACATACTATAATTATAATACATATCTTCTATTTGATGGTTGCTAGTTATATATATTTATATTCCATATATGCTTCATATATATATATGTACATATTTCTTAGAATGAAGAAGCCCTTCAAAACTAAATTACTTTGAGTACAGACACAGTCTGGTTCTAGTTGAGGTAAAATTTTGGAGGTGGATCTAAAATTTGCTTCTGACAGCTGTAAGAAACTCAGACAGGTGGTGCTCTTAACAACTTCCAAGTTAAATGCTATGCTGGTTTGCTTTGAATAATACAACTGAACTATAGAATATGTGTTTTTATTTTGGGGGTAGAAATTAGTATCCACACACAGTAATTTCTGTTGGAGATTTTCAGTCAATATTTGTAAGAATTGCCTTATTTGTACCTTACACTGAGAAATTCAGTCTGACACCCCAAATTAATAACAATTACTGAGAGAGTTCTGTGTGTTAGGTATTTTGCTCAGAATGTTATGTGTGGTTACTTATTTAAAACTGACACAATTCAATTAAGGAGGCATTATTATCGCAGTTTGGCAGAAAAAGGAACTGTAGCTAAAACGTTCTGTGACTTGCTCAAGACTACAGCATTACTAACATTTAAAGCCAGCCCCTTTAAATCTCGTTTGTGTGTGTGTTTTCTTTTCTGTGAGAGGATATCAGGTTTACTCTTTACCAATTTTAGTTCAGAATTTGCTAACTAAATATAAATAGCATTTTTCCTATTCCTTAAATATTGTGTGTCATGTTGCTTTTAGTTTGCCTTAAAGAAAGCTATCTATAAAAACTTATTGCTTAGCTCGGCACAAGTTATTAAGATAGCTATGAGTGTCTTAATCTGCTGTTTCTCTACCTCTGCTCAGTGTTTGGGCTCCCAGGTGATTCAGGAGGTCGGTTGACTAAACCATCTTGGGCTTGTTTGTGGCTTATGTTCTGTAGAACTTGCAGTTGATTCAAAAGACTTTTTACAGGAAAATTCGTGATTATGAAATAGAACTTTTGTTTCTGCCTCCACTCTGCAGGGGTTTAAAAGGGCCTTAGAAGACCTTCTGGAGTCACCCATAAAAGTAATTGAATTAGTAATAAAATTAAAAAGTAGAAATACCATCTAATTCCTGGGTGATGGTCATTTTCCACTTCCAGATCTTAACAGTTCATAGGATTTATATTATCTGAACATCAATTATGTACTTTTTTTCATTTTCTGGAGTGATTTATTAATAATATTTCTCAAATGAAAATTAGACTGTCAACTCAAATGAAGTTATCTTTTAAGGTAGCACAGTCATTCATTGGAGGATATCCAAAGTTTTTTGCACACTGTTTTACTACACAGTTTCATGTTACCTTGGCAATTCTCACTTTCTGTGCCCTAGCTACAATTGCCTTCCTCCAGTCCTTTATAAAAGGTATACCTTTGTACAATGCCTTGGTACAGGCTATTTTCTGAGCCTGGAATAGTCTTATTTTATCTCATCTGTTATATTTCTTTCTCAACCACTTATTTATTTATTTATTTATTTATTTACTTTAGAGCAGAGTTTCTCTGTCACCCATATTAGAATGCAGTGGCATGATCATAGCTCACTGCAGTCTCAAACTCCTGGGCTCCAGCAATCTTTCTACCTCAGCATCAGAAGTAGTTAGTACTACAGGTGTGCACCACCATGCCTGGCTAACTTTTTTTTTGCTTTATTTTTGTAAAGACAGGATCTCCTTATGTTGACCAGGTTGTACTTGAACTACTGGCCTCAAGCCAAGATTCTCTTGTCTCTGCCTCCCAAAACATTGGGAATACAGGCATGAACCACCACGCCTGGGGCTTGCAATCACTTTTGGACATATTACTGAAATGCAAGCACTCGATCAGTAGACCTATGCCACCTATCAATTACAATTTCCGTCCATTTATCACACACACAAACAAAACAGTTTGTGGCACTTAAGAATATAAGAGGTAACTCATTACCTTAGAAAGCTCTAGTCAACTGTCCTCATCTCAGGTTTTGGGAAGACGAGGCTCATACATATTATATGACTCTCTGATGGTCATGGGGAATTAGGAGAGACCTGAGGATACATTTCATGCCTCCTGTGCCTCATCCCATAGCTTATTCAACTACAGTGATGCCGTGCCTATAACCTCACCTAGCTGCTCACATCAATTTCCACTGCAGGTTCCAAGCTGGCTTACTTCAACCAGTGGAAGAAAGGAAACAATGTTAATTACAGAATTGTGTTTCAGGTACAGAGCAATAGATAAATTAGAAATAGGACAAAGTTGAACCTCAAAGGATTTTAGGGTAATAACACCTTTGATTCTGGCACAATAAATTAATAAAGATAATTATAACAACTTACATTTATTCTGAAGACATAAGATGTCAAGCACTGTATTAAGCTTGATAAATATTCATTTAATCTTCACGGTCACCAAATGAGATAAAGGCTAGTATTATTGCTGTTTAGAGAATAGGAAGCTGAGGTTGAGAGAGTTTAAAGAATGTGCTAGAATTCACACAACTGTATGTGATATAGCCAGGATTCATAACCATGCCTTACCACAGAGTCATATTGGATATGTCTTCTTGCTGTGCGAGACTGTTAGGTTGGTCAATTAGGTTGTTGTTGGAGCCTATACTAGGACCATGTTACATTTAGGAGGTTGAATCAGGCCCAGATTGGATTACACTCAAACAGCACACAGGTTTAGGGCTATAAATAGTCCTTTATCTTCCTTGCAATGTAATGTGTCCAAGTTGCTGGGAATCCTATATATAATTAACTTCGTATTTACTAGAACGCTTAGTTCAAGAAAGCTTTTTATTTAAAATGCTAGAAGAGCTTATGTCAAACTGTCAACTTATAAACCATTATATAACCTCAGGCTTCAGGAGAAAAATTATTGTACTATGCGTGGAATTCTTTCCTTACCATTAGCTGAATCACATTTCACTGCTTCTGTAACAATCAAACCTCGGAGAGGATTTGATATTCAAAATTTGAGCAAAAGTGGTCATTTATATTCTACACACCGCATTGCTCCCATAGACTCTGCAGCACAAGATTACTCACGGTTGCTCTCAAAAAAAAAAAAAAAAAAAATTCAAGAATTCACAGCCAGACTACTTAACAAGTAGGCAAACAAGTTATATCATCTAGCGTGACAGATGGTGAAATTATGAGGTGGTCCAACCTATGTTTCTTCATTTACCTCGTCAAAGCAAAGGGCAGCTGCTCTGGCTTAAGTGGGGATGACCTGGGGGTACAAAGGATTGTAGCACTAGTTTCAAGCCGTGTTTACTTCCAGGGGATGTTCTTCATTTTCCTGATAAAACAACATACCACATAGAAAATATTATTTTTAGTCTCATAAGTACATTTTAAAACTGACATTAGAAAGATAGCCTATTCAAAAGAGGAGGACCACGACGGTGAAAGTCACAGTTAAATGAAAAGATTTGTGCATGGATTGTTTAAGTAGAAGATTGGATTTGTTCATTATGCAACACTTGAGGGCAATGCACAGACCCATGGATAAAAGTCTGGAAGCCACAAAAAACGCACACTGTTGGCAAAATATAAGGCAAAACCCAACCAACCAGTAAAATGATAGCTAGAACTGACTCTTCTGACTAGAAAGAAAGGAGAAAGCAAGAAAGGAGGGAAGGAAAAGGAAATACACAGCCTCCAATTTTTAAGAAATAGAGGCATGAGGAATATACTAAAATCTACACCACAGTAGGCAGTAGGCTATGGGAACTGCTACAGTACAGACAACCCAGTTACTTCAAATAAGTTCCTGGGAACAAAAACAAGAAAATCTGGAGAATAGATGAAAAGAAATGTAAAAAGTTAGCAACCCATCACAATGTGTGTAATGATGGGATCATGATTCAAGCAAACAACCTTAAAAAATTCTAATGAAATAAGTGAACATTTAATACAGTCTGGATGTTAGATAACCTTAATAATTATATTTTTAGTGGGATAACTGTATTGTGGTTGTGTTTTAAAATTACTTAGTATTTGGAGATACACATTCAAAGATTTATGAAAGAGGTGATGTGATGTTTGCAGTAAAGAACAAGAAGTTTCATATTATTGGTGACATTAATTAGAGACAATAATTAGAAACAGTTTGTTTTTGAGATAGGTCATGAGAAAACCTGAGAAAAATTCAAAAGCCTAAGGAGTCAACATGATGCAAGAAAAAATAGTTCTAAAAATTGCTATGGCTTGGAACATTGCATTCATTGACAGGGTATTAAGTATGAAGCTTTTGTATGACTATCTCTTTGAAATATCACAGAAACTGTGAAAGGCAGGTATCAAATAAACCTGATTAGTCTGACTCTGAAACTTCTTGTTCTTTACTGCTCAAGTTGACTTTAGGAAAATAGGAAAAAAGGAGAAAAAAAAAAGCAATTTTGAAAACCAGGAGAGTATAGTTCACTGAAAATCAGAGAGAAAATATAGTGCAGAGCTAAGAGAAAGAAGCATTAAGAAAAGAGAATGTGATAGAGTAGTAAGTGCATGGAGTTTTACTTAAG
Source organism: Theropithecus gelada (assembly GCF_003255815.1). Classification (NCBI taxonomy): domain Eukaryota; kingdom Metazoa; phylum Chordata; class Mammalia; order Primates; family Cercopithecidae; genus Theropithecus; species Theropithecus gelada. Next base: position 148,173,998 of record NC_037671.1, on the reverse strand, counting down.
TCAGAAATTGGGGTTCAGGCACTATCTCCACTACTCAACCACTCTTGGTCTGGGGAGGATGGAGCCTCACAAGAAGGGTCATGAACTTGGTTAATTAAAAATAGTATGGCCAGAGGAATTTTTAAAAATTTTACAGGATCATGCTATTTGGCAAATTAACTTTACGCTTTTTAAATTGTGCAAGTCATCCATGATGCAAAATTTGCAGTGACAATGAGCAGAAAATATAGCTGTGTAGTGTCAGCCCTTGTTAGGTTCCACTAAGACACTTTTTCTTATAGTTTTTATTATTATTTGTAATAGGAACTATTTTTCTCCCATCCCATAAGCACATAGTATCCATGAAAATGTTCTGTTTATCAGATTAAATGTATGTTTTTTTTTTTCCTATTTACTTTTGGTCATCATTGTGACAGTAATTTAAAATTCATGCTACTTTTACAATGCAAAAACGAATTGAGGCTATTCAGTTATTATACTAAAGGCTTAGGAATCCGTAGAGACTTAAAGTCTCCAATACTGTTTGCATTAATTTTTAATCAGTTAACAATATTTAATATGAGAGAAACATAAAACAGTGCAACTAAGCAATTTTAAAATCATCTACATTGACCTTTGTGTTGAATATATCAATTTGAAAAGAAAATGGTTAAGATTTTCCAGCAAAGCTTTTGGTTTTATACTTATGCTTAGTTGGAGCTCAAAGACAGTATTAAAACATTATTCTTTTCTTCTTTCAAACAAAAAGAAACCCGTTTGGTACATGTTTAATGTATTTTGTAAAAATACATGTTATCTAATGTAACACATTTAAAAAGAACAAAGTAGGGAAAAAATCTTCATCTCGCAACTATGCATTAACATCATACAATAATGTCAAGTTTATGGAGTTAGGCCCCATTTTACTTAAAGTTCTAGGAAGATTTGTCAAGGTTAAGTTTTTGCTGTCCCCAGTTCCCACCTGCCCTGTATAATATGAATGACAGGCTTGGTTTTTTATAGAGAATACTTATTTGATTGTCACGCAAATATATATTACCCCTAGTGAGAGTTATACAGAGACAGATGAACTTCCTGGTCCAAACAGATAGTAATTTTTATCTTCAAAGGAAACCAAAAAGAGTATCTTTGGCAAATGTGCAATGAATAAAGTCTTGCTCTGCTCTATACAAGTTAATGCTCTCTAAACTTCAAACATCTCCACATCTCCATGCCTGAAGTGACACACAGAATTTACAATTTTGAGAGATTCTTTGGTATGTAAATGAGCTGTTTCCTCATAAACTGCAGACTCTATCTCAGTTACAATGTACTTTAAATATTACATTTAAATATATGTGGTTTAGATGTTTTCTAATATGTTATCTGTGCCAGAAGCTAGTGCATGTGGTTTTCACCCAAACAAGTAAAAGACATGATATTTTGACCTATAAGAACAAAGATAATTTAAATGGAGCAACCCGTTCTTCATAGGGGAAACTTGGTTTCATTTAGACAGCATGAAGCTGGAACTCACTGTGACAAACCAGTTTTATCTTTGCTATGCATTTGCTGCATCATTCTCCCCTCCCTGACACAGGTTACTAAAGTGTTAAGAGAAACAAAAGAAATAAAAAAATCTTAGTATTTCAAACTTAGTTTTAATATGGTCTAGGGCATTCGTGAGCTCGTGGATGTGAGAGATTCCGTTTCCATTTATACAGACGTTCAAAATACATATTTAGCAAACTTTCCTTGGAAAATTGTTTGTTGACTTTGAAAATAAAATCATCATGTGATTAGGGGAATTTTCTCTTTGAGGTAGACATTTAATATAATGTCAAGACAAAAATAACAGATATGAAGTGGCACTTCTCTGACATTCACTGCTGGAGCTATTATTTTTGCCCATGGTTATTCTTATTTAACCTATATATTATTGCCTAGGGGAAAAAGTGTACTGTAAAATCTGAAAGTTACTATAGTATAGTAAAATGCCAAGTTTGTGAATTTAAATCTGCAGAAATATTAGGCATTGCATTTAGAAAAAGGCAAGTTACCTCCATCTGAAATATAACAAAAGTTTAGACTGTATGGTATTAATTATCAACCTAGACATAGATTTATAAAGCAGTATGTCATGCCAGAGGTTCAGTTTTATTCAATATTTTAACACCTATTATGCACCAAATTGAATGCCTGACAATGTGGACACAAAAATTAATAATAAAAGGTCCCCGCTACATTGCAAAACAAAAAGGAAAGAGCCAGAAATAATAGTGAGAATAAAGGCTGGACAGATTTTAAAATATTTGATTCAAATTTGAAATTGCAGGCATGTCTCTTTTTATTGCACTTTGCTTTATTGCATGCCACAGATACTGCATTTTTCAAAGAAAATGAATAAAGTTATCACCACCATTTTTCCAACAGGACGTGCTCACTTCCTGTCTCTGTGTCACATTTTGGTAATTCTCATAGTGTTTCAAATGTTTTCATTATTGTTTTATCTGTTTTGGTGATCTGTGATCGTTGATCTTTGTTATTAATATTATAATTGTTTTAGGTCACCACAAGCTGCCTCTATATAAGATGGTGAATTTCATCAATAAATATGTGTATTCCGACTGCTCCAAAAACTAGACATTCCCACTATCTCTCCTTCTCTTCAGGCGTTTTCTATTCCCTGAGACACAACAATATTGAGATTAGGAAAATTAATAACCCTACAACAGCCTCTAAGTATTAAAGTGAAAGGAAGAGTTGCATATCTTTACTTTCAATCAAAAGCTGAAAATAATTAAGCTTACTGAGGAAGGCATGCCAAAAGCCAAGATAGGCTGAAAGCTAGGCCTCTTGCACCAAATAGCCAAGTTGTGAATGCAAAGGAAAAGTTCTTGAAGGAAATTAAAAGTGCTACTCTGGTGAACACACGAATGTTAAGAAAGTGAGACAAACTTATTACTGATGTGGAGAAAGTTTGAGTGCTCTGGATAGGGATAGAAGATCCAATTAGCCAGAATTCTCTTTCAGCCAAAGCCTAATCCAGACCAAGGCCCTAAATCTCTTCAATTCTATGAAGATGTGGAGAGGTAAGGAAGCTGCAGAAGAAAAGCTGGAAGCTAGCAGAGGTTGGTTCATGTGGTTTAAGAAAAGAAGTCATCCCCATAACATAAAAGTGCAAGGTGGAAGCAGCAAGGGTTGATGTACAAGCTGCAGCAAGTTATCCAGAAGATCTAGCTAAGATCATTGATGAAGGTGGCTACATTAAACAACACATTTTCAATGTAGACTAAACAGTCCTCTATTGGAAGAAGATGCCATCCAGTACTTTCAGAGTCAGATAGGAGAAGTCAATGCCTGGCTCTAAAGCTTCAAAGTTTAGGCTGACTCCTGTCAAGGAATAATGCAGCTGGTGACTTCAGGTTGAAGCCAATGCTCATTTACCATTATGACAATTCCAGGGCTCTAAAGAATTATAATAAATTTACTTTGCCTGTGCTCTATCAATGAGATAATAAAGGCCTGGATGACAGCTCATCTCTTTACAACATGGTTTACTGAATATTTTAAGCCCACTGTTGAGATTTATTGCTCAAAAAAAAAAAAATTCTTTCAAAGTATTTCTGCTTATTGACAATGCACCTGGTCACCCAAGAGCTCTGATGGTGATATACAAAGAGATTAATGTTGTTTTCATGCCTACTAAAAGATCTATTTTGCAGCTCATGGCTCAAGGAGTAATTTTGATTTTCAAAACTTACTTTTTAAGAAATACATTTTGTGGGCCACGCTCGGTGGCTCATGCCGATAATCCCAGCAATTTGGAGGCCGAGGTGGGTGGATCACCTGAGGTCAGGAGTTCAAGACCAGCCTGGTCAACATGGTGAAACCCTGTCTCTACTAAAAATACAAAACTTAGCCTGCTGTGGTGGCAGGTGCCTGTAATCCCAGCTACTTGGGAGGCTGAGGCAGGAGAATCGCTTGAACCTGGGTGGTGGAGGTTGCAGTGAGCCGAGATCGTGCCACTGCACTTCAGCCTAGGGAACAAGAGTGAAACTCTGTGTCAAAAAATAAAATAAAATAAATAAATAATTTTTAAAAATACATGTTGTAAGGCTATAGCTGACATAGGGAGCAATTCCTCTTATGGATCCAAGCAAAGTATATTGACAACTTTCTCGAGAATTCACCATTCTAGATGCGATTAAAAAATATTTTTGATGCATGAGAAGAGGTCAAAATATCACCATTATCTGGATTCTCTAAAAAGTTGATTCCAACCCTCATGATGACTTTGAGGAGCTCAAGACATCAGTAGAGGCAGTAACTGCAGATGCGGTGGAAATAGCAAGAGATCTAGAATTAGAAGTGGAACCTGAAGATGCTTCAATCTCATGATTAAACTTGAATGGATGAGGAGTGACTTCTTTTTTTTTTTTTTTGAGCCAGCATCTAGTTCTGTTACCCAGGTTGGCGTGCAGTGGCACAGTCTCAGCTCACTGCAACCTCTGCCTCCTGGGTTCAAGTGATTCTCATGCCTCACCCACCAAGTAGCTGGGATTATAGGTGTGTACCACCCTGCCAGGCTAATTTTTGTATGTTTTTGTAGAAACAAGGTTTCACCATGTTGGCCAAGGTGGTCTTGAACTCTTGGTCTCAAGGGATCCAGCAGCCTTGGCCTCCCAACGTGCTGGGATTACAGTCATGAGCCACCATGCCTAGGAGTTGCAACTCCTGGCCTAGGAGTTGCTTTTTATGAATGAGCAAGGAGAGTGGTTTATTGAGATGGAATCTACTCTACTCTTTTTTATTATTATTATACTTTAAGTTCTAGGGTACCTGTGCACAACGTGCAGGTTTGTTAGATATGTATACATGTGCCGTGTTGGTGTGCTGCACCCATTAACTCATCATTTACTTTAGGTATATCTCCTAATGCTATCCCTCCCCCATCCCCCCACCCCACGACAGGCCCTGGTGTGTGATGTTCCCTGTCCTGTGTCCAAGTGTTCTCATTGTTCAATTTCCCCCTATGAGTGAGAACGTGTGGTGTTTGGTTTTTTGTCGTTGTGATAGTTTGCTGAGAATGATGGTTTCCAGCTTCATCCACGTCCCTACAAAGGACATGAACTCATCCTTTTTTTATGGCTGCATAGTATCCCATGGTGTATATGTGCCACATTTTCTTAATCCAGTCTATCATTGATGGACACTTGGGTTGGTTCCAAGTCTTTGTTATTATGAATAGTGCCGCAATAAACATATGTGTGCATATGCCTTTATAGCAGCATGATTTATAATCCTTTGGGTATGGTATTTCTAGGAACCTACTCTACTCTTGATGGAGATGCTGTAAACATTGTTGAAAAGACAACAAAGGATTTATAATATAACATAATGTAGAAGATAAAGCAATGGCTGGGTTTAAGAGGAGTAACTCCAATTTCAAAAGAAGTTCTCCTGTGGGTAAAATCCTATCTAACAGTGAATGTCACATACTACAGAGACACCTTTCATGAAACACAGAATCCATCGATGTGGCCAATTTCATTGTTGTCTTATTTTAAGTAATTGCTTCAGCTATCCCAACCTTCAGCAACCACCACCCTGATCAGTCAGCAGCCATCAATATTGGGGCAAGACCTTCAATTAGCAAAAGGATTATGACTCACTGAAAGCTCACATGATTGTCAGTATTTTTCAGCAATGAAGTTTTTTTTTAATTTTCTATTTTTGTTGGCACAGAGTAGGTGTATATATTTATGAAGTGCATGAAATATTTTTATACAGTCATACAATTAGTAATAATCAGATCAGGATAAGTGGGGTATCCATCACCTCAAGCATTTATCCTTTCTTTGTGTTACAAACAATCCAATTATACTCTTTTAGTTATTTTTAAATGTACAATAAATTATTGTTGACTGTAGTCACTATTGTGCTATCAAATGCTAGATATTATTCTTTTAAACTGTATTTCTGTGCCCATTAACCATCCCCACCAACAAAGTATTTTTAAGGTCTGTACATTGCTTTTTAAGACATAATGTTATTGCACATTTAACAGACTAGAATGCACTGCATATATAACTTTTATACACACTAGGATACAGAAAAAAAAAGTGTGATTTGCTTTCTTGCAATTATTTGTTTTATTGTATGAAATCTCCAAGGTGTGGCTGATGGTGTTTGATGTAAAGAATGTCATATTATTGTTCATAAATCTTATGATTAATTATTTCACTTTGAAACTTGCTGAAAATAATTTAGGGTAAGTAAAGAATGTCCTATTCTTAACACTGATAATTCTCAGTGCACATGACATTATTGTGAAGGTGTAATAATTTTTCAAGGAGTAAGGAGATCAAGAGTACATTTGATCAATGCAGAAATGACAAAAAAAAAAAAAAAGAGAGAGAGAGAGAGAGACAAGAGGTAGGTAAAAATTAGTAGTCTGTGGGATGTAGCCCTGCGAAGACTGGGGTACCAAGTTACCTTACTAAGAAATTGAGTAAAAGTCCTGATTTAAATACTCAATTTTCAGTCAGGCATACTGTTGCTATAATACTATAAAATCTAGATGTTTCATGTTTCTGATTCATTTGTAACTAATTATTATGTTTCCTAGTTCTCTGTCATCCCATCTGAGTGTTCTCCCATTATTTTAACTTCTATTGCTGATTTCCATCCCCACATACGCTACTTTGAGCTTACTGTGTTTGTATAGAGACCATTTCCAGTTCATGAAGAAATAATAAAGTAATACGAACTGTCAGGTAATCATTAAACAAGTGTCTTCAGGCTAACAAAGAAGAATCAGTTCCTAAAGTAAAACCAAATCTACCAGCATGGGTTGTTCTAAATAATATGAGAACTAGTGGTTAGGTCAGTGGTCTTGTCAAGAGTTCCTGTAAAAGCAATGACAAGGTCCATAGACCAAGCCTCTGAAAATGTGAGCAGAAAGTACTTAGGGTAGCGGTAATGATTAGATTAAAGCAATAAGTCAGCAGAATTCTCTAGGGCCTTTGTTCATAGTGACTGAGAGTTAACATTAGAAATAATGGTTCTGACAGTTTCCAGAAAATTTTGGCTACCTCTTGAATTATGTACACCAGACTTCACTGCTCAGTTTCTGCCCAGTCCCTCAGGATTTGAAGCGTCTTGTTGGTCTGGCTAGAATGATGTGCTATCTCATCGTGCTATGGGTCTCTGTTTTTGAGGGACATGAGCTCTCAATACTCATGTGCTTTGAGACATAGTATTTTATCTTCTTCCTATCACTCTATTATTTACCTGCGGATGGAGAGGAACAAAAAGTCTGGCCCCATGAGTGATAATCATGCACCTAACAAACATTACTTGTATATATTTTTGGTATTTACTCTTTTAATTCTAGGGATGAAATGTAAAATATATATAAATCTAGTCCTCAAGAAATGATGAGATAATTGTATATGTAACTCTCTGATACCGGACTGCCAGTTCAAAGTTTCTTGAAACAAGTATGTATAAAATTATATACAAAAATTGTGAGATATGTTTCTTGGCTTCTCATCAAATTTAAAATAGACAATGTTTACATATATAAAGCTATTAGGGAATAAATCAACATAAAACAAATAAGCAAATAAACTGTTATGAGATATTACTATTGGGAAAATCTGAGAAGCAAAGAGAGTGGACAGATTTGTTTGATCAGGGACTGATATAAAGGAGGAGAACTTACGTTAACATTTGAAGAATGTTTCTAAATTAAAGGACAGGGACACAGAAGAAAGAGTAAAGAATTAAGTTTGTAACATCCCTAGGTCCTAAAAATTCATGAAAGGTTAATTCATTTTAGAAACAATTATTTGATTTTTTACACTAAATTAATAAATATGTTGATCTTGGGTTCAATGAACAAAACTGGAGGAGACACACTTCATTGGTATTCGGGGTGGAAAAATTTGTTGTAACGACCTTCCCCAGAGATTGCAGAATAATTAATACCCAGTAGCACCTCTCACCATAATTTAGACTCCATAAACTTCCCCAAAATTTTCCTATCAGAGATAATAAACTACACCACAATTAACAAGAACATAAAATAAAGATGTGCATAGATGCTAGTGGTAACTTCAAAGGAGATGGGATTGAAATCCTCAACTATGAGAAACTCTAGGCTTAGTTATCATTCAATTTTATATATAAGATTCTTTTGATGTCAATAGAGGAGATTTGGATTGGTGAGAAGGTCCTTTTGCTTCTCTAATCAGTTGTTTGCCTCAATTTGCTACTTATAATTCTATAGTAGAAAGGAATAAGAAAGACAATAACCTCAGGGAAATATAGGGCAAAAAGATTCACAAACTAAATGGAATGACATACTTCCCCCTTGAGAAAAATCAGTGAAAGGTGATGGCTTATTTTCTGTGTCCTTGAGCTAACTAATGAGTTGAAAAGTGACAGCATAATTTGAGGAGAGGCACAGGTGGAAGCAGTTCTGACGGGCAAAGTGAGAGAGTGCTCTGTGAAATTGCCCGATAGTTTTACACAAGCTAAATAACAAACCTCAAGGTGGATTACATTTCTTTTACTTGAGAGTCACCCTATATTGTGTCATGTTGAACTCTACGTGTTTGCTTAGAGTACCTCCAGTGTTTTTTTAATCCTTTACAATACTATCATGATGAAAAATGTATTTTCAAATCATATAAAAACTTGCTTAAAATTAAGTTGTTAGGTAATACTGAGCTAGAGGCCAAAATGCACAAAAACTCTACATAAAAATGTAAAAAGAATTAGGATACTGTTATGATTGCTGAATAATGCTGTCCTGCTTAATTTTCAAGAGACCAGCCGCCTCCTCAGTTCAGTGTTAAAAAAAAGGTATGAGTCATCATAATTTTAAAAATATTTTTCTTAAAAATTCATTTTAGTAAAATACAGACTCTGAAAGGTTCATAATCACATATGCGGCTGACCCTTGAACACCGCAAGGGTTAAGGACACCGACTCCCCAGTCGAAAATCCACATATAACTTTGACTCCTCCCAAAACTTTATTAATAGCCTACTGTTGACCAGAAACATTACCAATAACATTGTTGATTAATACATATTTTGTATGTTATATGTGTGTGTGTGTGTATGTGTGGGGTGTGTGTGTGTGTGTATATATATATATGGAGAGAGAGAGAGAATTACAATGAAGTAAGCTAGGGAAAGGAAAATGTTTTTTAAGAAAATCATAAAGAAGATAAAATATATTTAGTATTCATTTAGTGGAATTGGAGCATCATAAATACCTTCATCTTCATCATCTTCACATTAAGTAGACTGAGGAGGAGAAAAAAGAGGAAGGATTGGTTTTGCTGTCCCAGTGGTGGCAGAAGCAGAAGAGGTTAAGAAGTTCGAGGGGGATGCCGGAGAGCCAGGCACTTTTGCTATAACTTTCATTAAAAAAGATCCTCACGTAAGTGGAACCACACAGTTAAAACCCATGTTCTTCAAGAGTCAACTGTCTTTATATATCATTTACTAAGGAGCAATGCAGTTGACATCCACCTAACCAACACCTAGATCAGGAAACTATTCCCAGCACCTGGAAAGCACATCTTCATCTATCCACACTTTGACTCTCACTTTGGTGTTGCTTCCCAATAAAGGCTCCTCTTTCTTTGAACTTTCCTCTCCAGTGAACCAACTTTTTTAGTAATGGTTTTCTTCCTTTGCTTTATAGTTTTACGACCTCAACATTGATAAACAATATAGTTCTGCTAAGTTTGTTGTTTATATAAATGGAGCAACATGGCATGTATTGTTGTGTTTTGCTGCATTAATTCCTCATTCTGTTTGTAAGAGTCATTTATGTTGTTGTATGTAGCTAGAGTTTGTTGTTCTTCTTTCTGTACAGTGTTCCATTGCATAAAAAAATCACTGTTTATCCATTGGATTTTTGTTTCAATTTTGGGAGGCTATGATGAACAACATTTTTATGGGTTCTTTTTTTAGTTTTAATATTCTATTATCAATGTATATTTATTTCATGGCACTATGTTCTGTGGTGAAAAGGTGCATTCAGCATGAAGCCACTGTGCTCACTCAAATTGGATTGTTTAAATCTAGTTGGAAAATGTGGAGAAAGGATGACCTTGTGGATATCTCCTAGAAATGTCCTGTTTTTTAGAATAAATTGATCTAATCTCACAAGATATATAAAATGGAGGAGCAGAGAGAAAGTGAATAGAATCCTAAGGACTTCTCAGAGTTTTGTCACTGAGATAGTAATCCTCACCATATAGTAACCCCATTTTGAGATTGTATGGGCAGCAATGTAAAAACTGACATATAGAATGAGGCATTCAACTAATATTGATTGAATGTCATGTCTCCTCATTGCCAAGCATTTTACTTGGAGCTGGGCCAATAGCAGTAGACAAAAAAGGTCCCTATTTTCCTGCTGCTATTAGAACACTCTCATCTTTTGACTAGAATCTTCGTTGTCACTAGGTTCTGCACCTTGCTGTCCTGGCTGGCACTTGTGAGTGCAACTGAGTTTTTGCTTGTTGAGGCCCCTCCTTCCAGGATCCTTGGTACACTTTTATCCAATGGACATCATCTTTAATTCGACTTACTGGCATTTATTATAATATTGCTGTTGTTAACATTCAGGCAAAACTTAGGTTTCCACTTCTACTCTTCCTGCTTTTAGATTAAGATTGACCATCTTTAAAAGGTGACAACTTCAGGCAGTTAATTTTATCCACTTTAGTTTGCCAGCTTAAGCTCTCAAAAATTATTCAATATTCAATCTAATGGAAGGAGGTTTTATTGAGGTGGAAAGCCTAACTCTGCCTCAGTGTGTGAGAAAAGAAGGATTAAGAGAGACTCTATCTCCATTTTTCTATATTTTATTATCTCCAAAAATGAAAATGAAAACAAAAATTCTATTTGTAAAACTTTGTGAAGAGCATGGGTACATCAGACATTCTTTTCTGTTTTTTGATTTGGGTCAAAATGTATGAATACATGTGAGCTTTGTAGACATAACAACTTTGAGAAAATTCCAAATAAGTTTTATTCTCCCAGATCAGAGTTTGTCAATGTGTAGTCCCCAGACCAGCAGCGTCAGCATCACCTGGGCACTTATTGGAAAGGGACGTTATTGGGATACATCTCAGACTTTCAGAATCACGAACTATAAGAGGAGAGAAGGGCGTAGTGATCTGTGTTCTAACAAACCTTTCAGATCATTCTGACACATGTTGAAGTTGAGAGCCACAACCCTAGTTAACTACATATAGACTTTTAAAACAAATTTCCTACTGCTTCCAATTAATTAGGAATGAAGATCCAAATCAATCATATAGTATAGTGGCTTAAAACTCACAGTAACAGAGGATTCTTTTCATGATAAATTTATGATCATGCACAAGAAGATTCTTTTCATAGGCAATGGAAATCTGAAGAATGGAGATGAAGGGAAAAAAATCAAAGAAAGAAACTATTTGCTTGGAAGAGAGCAAAAGTGTGTGGAGGCCAAGAGCCCAACAAGTACCCACTGAAACTCATGAACTTCCCCCATAATCAGCTATTTCTCTGGAACTGCAGAGTTCTGTTTTTTATTCGTACGCTCAGTCTGTAAATTTTGGAGTCCTCATTTCTTGTATTCACCTTTTCCTTTTTCTTCTCATTTAAACTCCAGTTATTTTTTAAATTGGAACTCCTGTTCTAATTTAAACTCCTGTTATTTCATATATGGATGTCTGTACATGACGGATTGTATTTTTCAAAAGTGGCTGCATCAAGATTTCCCATCTCATGTGTTCTTATACTGTGATCTTGACTCTTCTTCTCTTGAGAGGTGAGGTCTATTTTTCCTCCCCTTAAACACAAACAGACCTGTATAACAGCTTCAACAAAGAACATACAGAGCAAATGACTTGCAAGGTTAGATCATAAAAATGCCAGACATATCCAGGTTGCTAGTTTGGGAGATCTGCTTTTGAAACTATGCTGTGAAAAAATTAAAGCAGCCTGGAAGCACGCCCATAATGAAAGAGACCAAGACCTTGACCTGCAAACCCAGCCAAGCTTCTATCCAACAGCCAGCACCAACTTTCCAGCAATGTGAATGAGTCATCTTGATAATGGATCCTCTAGTCCCCAGTTGAGCCACCACATGTGACAACTGTGGAGAGAGGCAGGCCATACCTGCTGAACTCTAACCAAATTACACATTTCTGAGCAAAGTAAATGATTATAGTTGTTTTAGGCCACTAAGCTTTGGAATCTTTTATTATGCAGCTACAGATAATACATTATATTAGCATCTTTGTAATCTCCTGACTTCTAATGTATCTTGCAATCTGGCACACTAAGTTAAGTTCATAATACTACATTACCCAATGAATAATGGTAACTTATTAAGTGTACAGTTGTTTCAGACAAATTCAAAATGATGCTAGGCAACTTTACAATTGTTATACTTCTTCAGTTTCATCATTGATGTATTTACACATTCATTCCTTGAGTAAAATATATTTAGAAATGTTGATTATTATAATAAAATGTTTGAGTTACTAGAGATAAATTCATAAAAAAGAACCAGGAAGAAGAGGAGGAGAGAGGGGAAAAGAAGGAAGAGGACGAGGAGGAAGAGGAGGAGGAGGAGAGATAAAAGCAGATTCTTAACTAAGGCTGTCACACAACTTGGAGATTTTGCAAATGTGAATGGGCATTTTTTTAAATTAGAGTGCCCGAAAGATACATGGTTGTGAGCCATGGAATTTGAGCAATACTGAATTTCACTGAGCAGGCCTAAACCCAAACAAACTGAGTGCTCACACAATGTCTACTGATGACGAGTAGTGAGAACATTGGTTGTGGTATACAGAATAATTATCCCCCAAAATATTCATGTCCTAATCCCAAGAACCTGTAAATATGTTATCTTACCTGGAAATGAGAATTTGCAGATGTGATTTTATTAAGCACCTGGAGAAGGAGAGAGGACCCTGAATTATCTAGGTGGACCCAATAAAATCACAGAAGTCCTTAAAATTGGAGAACTTTTTCTGTGGGTGGTCAGTGGGAGATGCAATCAGCCACTACTGGCTTTGAAGATAGAGGAAGAAGCTATGAGCCAAGGAATGTGGTAACCTATAGACAGTAGAAAGTACAAGGAGATGAATTCTCTCTAGAGGCCCCAGAAAAGAATGTGGCACTGATGACACTTTGATTTTAGCCCCTTGAGACCCATGTTGGACTTCCATGTACAGAATTGTAAGATAAATTTGTGTTAAAGTTTGTGGTACTATGTTATGATGGAGTAAAAAACTAATATACCAGTGTGTATCTGGTTACTATAACTCTCTCTTACTCACTAGAAGACAAATTTTTAGAGGGCTCATATAAAATTAGCATAGGAGAATGGCAAATTCATTTTTCACAGGCCCAGTGCAGTGGCTCATGCATGTAATCCCAGCACTTTGGGAGGCCGAGATGGGCAGATCACCTGAGGTCAGGAGTTTGAGACCAGCCTGGCCAACATGGTGAAACCCGGCTCTACTAAAAATACAAAAATTAGCCGGGTGTGGTGGCAGGCAAACTGTTATCTCAGCTACATGGAGGCTGAGGCAGAAGAATCACTTGAACCCAGGAGACAGAGGTTGCAGTGAGCCGACATCGCACCACTGCACTCCAGCCTGGGTGACAAGAGCAGAACTCCGTCCCGAAAAACAAACAAATTTATTTTTCATGAAATATTTTTACATAAATATTTTAAAAAATAAATAGTCTCCCTTTTATATTAGCAATCTGAAACTAAAAAGGAGTTCCTTTATCAAGGTCACAGAGCTCATCATTGTGACAACTAATGATACACCGATGAACAAGATTACTCTTTCTGTAGCAACGACTTTCACATCAAGAAATGAAGTTATCTAGCAAGTAACATTTTCCAGCTAATAATCAGCAAAATTAGAGAGGCACTTTATTTTTTTTTTCCACAAATGGATATTTGAAAAGTTTAGGAGAGAGATTGTAGCTTGTCAATATTTATTTCTTCTTATGTTGCTACGTTGAACCTGCTTCCATTCAATTCAACGATCTTTTCTGAAATACAAGTTGTGACTTGTTATATAATCAATGGTGTTTGTATATATATATTCAGCCACCTACATACAATATATAATACATATCATCTGAATTTTAAACTGAATTTTTAAAAACAACACCTCTGTTCTTAGACCAGGACACCTTGCCCTACTTTGGAATGGGTATCCTTCACCTTCCTGGGCTTGCACACACCAGGAAGCTATGTACATTTTCAGCTGGATAAGAGCCTATTAATAGAAAGCTGACACTGCTGTGGTTAAAAAAAAAAATCAGGTCAGAGATTAATTTCATGAAACCCATAGTCATGTCAGCTAAATATGATCTGATGATCTGTTTGAGGTAGGTGAAGGATGTGTGATCACTCTGTTGTTCAAACTCAAATAAATATATATTTGCACCATGAAATATTTTTTCATTTGGCTAGGAATTCTAATCTTTGCATAAAATCATGCAAATTTTAAACTTCTGAAACAATTTTTGTGCTTAAACATCTTCCAAATAAGACAACTTAGAGAAAAAAAAAAGGTCATCAGAATGTGGGATACAAGAAGATATGACAAGGTGATTAACTGAATTTGTTGAAATAATAAAAGTTAGAAAGAAAAATGTGAAATAAGCATAAAGTTACGTTTACAGGAAAGCAAGCTGTATCAATTTGACCTGGAAATACCAGATGTTATTTAAAGGGCAGAATGTAGACATACCTTTGATGAGGAGTATTAAAAGAAAATATTCAGGAAGGAAAACAACAATAACAACAGCGCAAAATTGTAAGTGGTAAGAAATCATACATACATATTTATACAGCATTTACACAGTATAAATGCATATGAATAAATATGAAGTATACATATATTTGATTTGTGATGCACAGAATAAAATGTAAAATTAAAGATTTTAATAAAGACTGAGTTCCTACAACATATCAGACACTGCATGAAGCACTGAAAGAAAATATTTGATTTCTTTTTGCAAACCTGCTTTATAAATAAAGTGTAATGTATATTATGGATATAATTTTTGTTTTTAAGATGGGGCTTCACTCTGTTACCCAGGCTGGAGTCCAGTGGCATGATCATAGCTCACTGCATCTCAAACTCCTGGGCTCAAGGGATCCTTCCAAGTCGCTACAAGCACAGGCACATGCCACAACACCCAGCTAATTTTTTTGTAGAGACAGGATCTTACTGTGTTGCCCAGGTTGATCTCAAATTCCTAGCCTCAAGTGATCCTCCTGCCTCAGCATACCAAAGTGCTAGGATTATAGGCTTCAGCCACTGCTCCCAGCCTAATTTTTATAGGTCTTTTTTGCTTTGATTATTATGTATTTTTAACTGACACATATTTATGAGTTACATGTGATATTTCCACACATACATACAACGTATAATGATCAAGTCAGGGTAATCAGCATGTTCATCACATCAAATATTTATCCTTTCTTTTTGCTGGAAATATTCAAAATCCATTATTCTAGCTATTTAAAATGTGCAAAAAATTGTTGTTAATTATAGTCACTTTACAATGCTGTAGGACAGTGGAACTTATTCTTCCTATCTAGCTGTAATTTTAAATCCATTAACCAACCTTTGGCTATCCTCACATCCCCACACTTTCTAGCCTCTAGTAACCACTATTCTACTCTCTACCTCTATGAGATCAACTTTTATAGCTTCCACATGTGAGTGAGAACAAATAATATTTGTCTTTTTGTGTCTAGCCTATCTCACTTGACATAGCTCATCCACGTTGCTGTGAATGACAGGATTTCATTCTTTTTTAAGGACAAATAGTATTCCATTGTGTGTGTGTGTGTGTGTACATGTTTTTCAAATGTGAATGGGCATTATATACATACATACACACACATACACACACACATTCCATTATATATATATACACACACAGACGCACACACATTTTCTTTCTTCATCATCTGTTGACGGATAGTTAGGTTGATTATATATCTTGGTTATCGTGAATAGTGCCACACTAAACCTGGGAGTGCAGATCTCTCTTCAACATACTGATTTCAATTCGTTTGGATATATACCAAGTAGTGGGATTCCTGGATCAATGGTAGTTATATTTTTAGTTTTTTGAGGAAGCCCCATACTATTTTTCATGATGGCTGCACTAATTTACATTCCCACCAACAGTATGTGGGAGTTCCCTTCTCTACATCCTTGCCATTATTTATTATCTTTTGTCTTTTCGATAATAGATATTCTAACTGGAGTGAAATATCTCGTAATGGTTTTGATTTATATTTCACTGATGATTTGGGATGTTGAGTATTTTTTTTCATACACCTGTTGGCCATTTGTATGTTATCTTTTGAGTGATGTTGATTCAGTTCATTTGCCAGGTTTTGAATCACACTATTTGTTTTATTATTTGTTTTTGCTGTTGAGTTTCTTGTATATTCTGGACATTAATATCTTGTAACACAAATACTTTGCAAATCTTTTATTCTATTCCGTTGGTTATTTCTTTACTATGTTGATTGTTTCCTTGACTGTGCAGAAGGTTTTTTAGTTTGATATAATCCCATTTGTCTATTTTTGCTTTTGTTTCCTGTGCTTTTGTGGTCTTCTCCATAAAATCTTTTCACAGACCAATGTCTTAAAGGAATTCCCCTAAATTTTCTTGTAGTTTCTTGATTTCGGGTCTTACATTTAAGTGTTTATTCAATTTTGAGTTAATTTTTGTATAAATTTTAATTTAAAATTAAATTTTAATTTAAAATAAGTTTAAATTAAAATTTTAAATACATTTATGTTTTTCAAAAATATTTGACCATTCTGCAGTTATAATATTGATATAAAGAAATATTCTTTAATAAGTGTAATTAAAAATAATTTCTAAAATTGTATTTTTATATATAATAATGTAATAGCATAACAGTAGCTTAAAGTCAGTAGCTAGTTTAAATATTTCTATTTTAGAATAACATTGCAAGTATGTTTTATTTTCTAAATTTACATTTTGTGTATTTTTGAATTCATATTAAAAGGGTCAATTTGAGAGTTTTTTTTTTTTTTTTTTTTTTTTATAATGAAGCATTGTCCCACGGTAACATTCTTACATTCATCGTATGGTGGGGAGTTTGGAGCAAGAAGTGATTTATACATACCTACAGCCATGCCTCCCAAACCTTAACATGCATATGAATCACTTGAGGATCTTGTCAAAAGGCAGATTCTGATTTAGTAGCTCTAGGATGGAGCCTGAGAACCTGCATTCCTAGAAAGCTCCCCAGGTAATGAGGAGGCACTGGTCTTAGACCACAGTTCTGAGTAGCAATATCCTAGAGCATCTTAAAGGGTAACTAGAAAATAACTCTGCTTTGGCTTCCAGTCTCTAGGTTTCAATTGAAATGAATAAAACAATGGATAACCTGTAAGAAAGGACCAGAGGAAGAAGATTTTCTTTTATCATTTATCTTTTATGTGACTGTTGAAATAATGTATATGAGCCTTTTTAAGAAGGCAAGTTCACAATACTGGTTGTTTGTGTGCCAACCAACTCATATTCATTGTTTATGTGGTATCAAATAGTTTCAATCCTGCCAAATCTAAAAACAATTTTTTTACCCTTAATGATACTTTTATGATTGCTTTGGAAGGCTTAGATTTTTTAAATGGATATTAATTGTAAGACATTTTATTGCGATGCTTTTAACACTTACATAATATCAATTACCATCAATTTATATTTACTGAATATCATCTGGTGTCTTGTATTAGGTTTGACACTTCTGAATACATTTCTCTCTACAATGCACTGCAAACTGTCTCCATGTTTAATTAAAAAAAAAAAAGTTTCAACCAAGCTCTGAATAATTGAGTTCATTGAGCAGAATAAAATAGTTGATTAATTAATAGTGTTGACCTTTAATGGATTAGTGTTGAAAAATATTATGCTCATCTCTCTTTCTGTTAAGAGTGATAAATTTTTAATTCCTTGTAATAATTAGGAAACATAAAATATGCAAATATATGTTTAAATGTACTTATTAATTAAACTGATACCAAATCATTACGTTTATTTTAATTGAAATTGGAAATGTTTCCCAGTTTTAATTTAAGTTGGGATTTTACTCATGGAAAGTTTGGCATTAGCTGACCATTCCCAAATCATGAGTCTGTTTACCGTTGGCACACAATATGAGCCTCAGATTTGTTCAATGCATAAAATTTCCCAATGCTTTGGTAAGTGAAGGATGATGCAATTGCTCTTTGTACTTATTTTAGGTCATTAACCAAATGTAGCACTTTTCCTTGTTATTTGATACATCTAATTTTACTTTTATGCTGTAGTCAGTTATTGATTTTCTTTTTTTCTGTTTTTTGAGACGGAGTCTCGCGCTGTCAACCAGGCTGGAGTGCAGTGGTGCGATCTCAGCTCACTGCAAGCTCCACCTCCTGGGTTCACCCCATTCTCCTGCCTCAGCCTCCCGAGTAGCTGGAACTACAGGCGCCCGCCACCTCGCCTGGCTAGTTTTTTGTATTTTTAGTAAAGACGGGGTTTCACAGTGGTCTTGATTTACTGACCTCGTGATCCGCCTTCCTCGGCCTCCCAAAGTGCTGGGATTACAGGCGTGAGCCACCGCGCCCGGCCAATTTTATTTCTATGATGAGAAAGAAATGTCAGGATAATAAGTAGGTGGAATTATAGAAAAATAGAGTTGGAATGAGTTGAATACCACCTCAAACAGTTTCATATTAAGACACAAGTGTTATTCATGTTTAAAAATTATGTTCCTGGAGACTACTTCTAGTCTTTCTACTGTCCCTAGGCAGGAATATGCTTAAACTGTGAGAAAGTCAAAGAAAATGAATATCTACCCTATAGCTAAATATGTCCCTGCACGGGTACTGACTATTTTCCTTAGAAAACTACTTGCGCCTAACCATACTTATATCAACATGTCTTCATCTAAGCCAGGCACAGTGGTGCGTGCCTGTAGTCCCAGCTATATCGGAGCCTGACGCGGAAGGATCCCTTGAGGCCAGGAATTCAAGGCTGTGATATGTCATCATCAGGCATGTGAACAGCAACTGCACTTAAAAGATGTCGTCTTCTAAATCTCTCCTGTTAAGATTTAACACAATTCCTTCCTTTTTTTTTTTTTTTTTTTGTCTTGTTTTTGAGACGGAGTTTCCCTCTTGTTGCCCAGGCTGGAGTGCAATGGCACAATCTCGGCTCACTGCAACCTCTGCCTCCCAGGTTCAAGCGATTCTCCTTCCTCAGCCTCCTGAGTAGCTGGGATTACAGGCGCCTGCCACCATGCAGAGATACATTTTTTTCCCCCTGTATTTTTAGTAGAGATGGGGTTTCACCATGTTGGCCAGGCTGGTCTCGAACTTCTCACATCTCAGGCGATCCACCCGCTTCAGCTTCCCAAAGTGCTGGGATTACAGGTGTGAGCCGCTGCACTCGGCCCCCTCTTCTATTTTCAAACTTGAAAATGGCAGATCACCACTGTCTTTATAGAGACTCTGTTTTGTAGAACACTAATCTTAAAACATCGTTCTTAGCTTTTGACTTAAGTTGAAAGATTTGAACCAAGAAAAACTTTTCTTCATATACTGTGTATTATTTCCAGACTTTTAGTCATATTAACTTCTTATGCACAAATCTCAATAGTGTGTTTTGGGAATGTGTAGATGTGATATTTCAAACTTTATTATCAGATAAAGCAAAGGTTCTGACTGATCCAAAAATCTCCACCAAACTAATTAGATGGAATGCCAGCCTTGATTCTGTGCTTGTGCTTACTGACTAAATATCAGCTCTATGTATCAAGAATATTTGGTCAAAAAATTGTATGAAGAGTCAGACAATCATAGATCTAAAATCCTGCACTCACAATGTGACTTATCCATGTTATCCTTCTGAAATGCAGCTTTTTTGATCTATGATAGAAAGATTACAATGACAGTTCATATCCTATATATACAAAAGTAACAGCACCACCTTATACATAATAGGACATCATAAATATGAATTTATTTCTTTTATCTTATGTTGATCAAACAACATTATGGGAGCTCTAAAGAATTATATATCTACATAGATGTATGCATGAATCAAACATACATACATAAAATGGATAATACATAAACATTATTTCATTTTTATTTGTTCATAATAGTAAAGATTATAATGTTCCTCTAACTTAAGCAGACTACAGTGTGGGCAACTGTTACATTGTTCTTTTTTGCCCTCTCATATCTTGTGAATATAGTGTAATTTTTATTCTACTCAATTCAGTTCTCTTGGTTATTCCAAAAGTATTCGCATTTGCATTTATCAGATTTAGAATTTAAAGCAAAACCTTATTTTCATACATTGAGGTTTTACTGTTTTACTTTTCAATTTTCATTCACATACTAATCACATTTTAGTATTTTACAGGAATTATGAAGTTCCTAAGTAAATTACTTCTTTCAGCTCTAAGAATGCTCACAAATGACTAAGGCAAATAGAGTCTTCTCAGAGTTGATTTAGCTTATTGGGGCCTTGTGTTATTTTTCTATTGTGCTACAGTGTTATCACAAACTCAGCAGCTTAAAGGCAGTCTTGATTATCCCACAGTTTCTCTGTGTCAGGAGTCTGGGCGTGACTTAATTGGGTCTTCTACTTCGGGGTCTCTCAAATCTGCAGCACATTTTTAGGATCTGATCTGCTCCCCTAGATGTATTTAGACTCCAGGAGTCCCCATTTGGTGCTCAAATAAACTAAATGCAGTTTTTTCCTTTTGTTACATGTTATGAAAAACATGAGGGACCACATACATTTAACTTTGTTTACAGAGAGCCCTCATACTTAAAAGAGGAGGCACTTGGTGTCTGGTCTTGCATTAAGTTCTACTCACAGTCCAGCTGTCACTGTCTAAGATGAAGGTAACATTATAGGCTCTTACAGCATGGATATGTCTCGTTTGTAGCATTTGTCACAGATACAATTGTTCATTTATATGATTATTTAATAGATATCTCTGTCACTTACTCTTGGCCCAGTAAAGATAGAGACTATGAAAAAAATTGCTTACCTTTTGAACGCAAGCACCTGGCAGAGTGCTGGTACATAGTAGGCACTCAGTAAATCATTGCAGAGTAATGAACACATAGCCACATGGAATGAGAGTCATCAGTAACTCAAAGCTCTTCCTGGGCCACATAAGTGATGTTACCAAGCATCAGGAAGCAATAGAGGCTGCATTGATTTCAAGCTGGGACCTGTTTTAAGGGAAGAAAGAAATTCACAGTGAGAATGGTGCATTACTATGGCTGAGCCATGTTGTTCTTTGGTATATTCATTTTTATCTCTATTTTCTCTAAAAATTTTTAATACCCTGGCATCTACTGAGGCATCATTAGACATGGCACTTGTATAACTTCAGTATATTTTGGAGACTCTTAATAGCTATTGCATGCAAGAAATCATTCCGTTCACTTGCAAGGTCAACTGGACAGGTGAAAATTAAACCTATTTTTGAAATCTCTTGTGGTTGTTCCGTATAAAATTATTCTCCAGTTGTAACTTTAGTTTATTGAAAAAGTTTATTCCAGGATTTCTAGTATGAATTTACTTCTAATTATTTGGAAAGTTTCTTATATATCATCCATCTGCTGAACAATCATATTCTAAGTGCCTCCTTTTTAAGCTAGATATAGTAGAAAGAACTAGGAATAGAGACTGGTAGGGTGGAAAGACAGGAATTTTAATGTAGTATATCTATAAACTTTATATGAGAATAATTATGATTCATGCACACAATATCATGATAGCACGTAAGCAGGATACTAGTCCATAGGCTAGGGATAAAAGTGGGAACATTCTCAGGAATGAATTCTATTTAGAGGAGATACGTGAGTGAAGTCTTTAAGAACCAATTCAAGTCAGTTTGGAGAAGAACAAAGAGAGAAGTGATTAATTCCCTAATTTTGGTCCATCTGTGTTTTGCCAACTTATATTTAATTCTCTCATATAATTAAAAAAACAAGTGTTTATCAAGCAGTTTGAGATTGGCAAGATGGATTTCTTTTTTTATAAATACACAAATAACATATGTTTGAGTTATAAAAGAAAGTACAGATAACAGAAAAAGAGATACACTCTTGTCATTATAACAATATTATGCTTCTCTAATTTATTTTCACATATATAATTATATATTTTTACAAAAAAATGAGGTTATGCTGACTAATGTTTTACAATAAGTTCTCTCATAAAAATTTCTTGAATTTTTCCTATCAGTAAATACAAATTTTACTCAGCATATATATGCATGGATATATTGTATTTCATTATATTATTTACTTAGCTGATCCTTTTTTGTTGAGTATTGCTTCCATTCTTTTTTTTTTTTTTTTTTTTGAGATGGAGTCTCCCTCTGTCACCCAGGCCGGAGTGCAATGTCACAACCTCGGCTCACTGCAACCTCCGCCTCCTGGGTTCAAGTGATTCTCCTGTCTCAGACTCCCAAGTTGCTGGGATTACAGGCGCCCACCACCATGCCCGCCTAATTTTTGTATTTTTAGTAGAGACAGTGTTTCACTATGTTGGCCAGGCTGGTCACAACCTCCTGACCTCAAGGGATCTGCCTGCCTTGGCCTCCCAAAGTGCTGAGATTACAGGTGTAAGCCACCCAGCCCAGAATGCTTCCATTTTTTTTTTTTCATGAATATAAACAATACAGAAATCATCATATTTTTGCTCAGTGTGATTCATTCCTTTGTAAAACTTTAAAATGCTGATTCAAAGGCATGTGATTTTAAGCATTTCACATAATGACAAATTTTCCCCAGAAAACTTATCCTAGTTTTAACAACCATATTCAATATGTTAATCTTCATTTCTTTATACCTTTTCCAATACTGTGTAATGTACTTTTGAATGTTTTCTGATGATATAAGAAAAAATATATCATTTTTAAAGTTGCATAATGAGATTGAGGTTTATCATTTATTGTTCAATTCTGTTTCTTTTGTGAATTGCCTACTCATTTCAGGATAAATCTTGTCAAATTCAAATGAGTTATAACCATATATTTGAAATATATAGACCTTTACTAGGTTGCTTCCAATTCTCACTGATGTAGTCATTTTTTCACTAAGATATTTATGATAAACACAACTCTTGTGAAAATGTTTTAAGAAGGCTAAAGTGAAATTGGCAATAAGATAACACTTTTGAAGACTGTGCTGGGATCAGGATAGAATTGCAAGTGATTGACAAGTATTTTTAAAATTAAATTATCATAGCTGCCCTAGAAGATAGATCATAATAATGAAACTTAAAGATAAGGAAATTAAAGTACAGAGATATTAAATAATTTACCCAATCCATTAGTAAGATGTACAGAAAGGAATTAAGCCCATGTTGTCTGAGTTCATATATATGTTTATAAGTTTACACATTGAAGCATCACATTTATCTCAGGCTCCTAAGTTCAATATCATTATTTTCACTTGCAGTTAGTACGTTTTGGAGTATATTTGACACTTTATTGGCACTTCTTCATAGTAAAAGCTATCTTGAAAGTATAAATCTGGGCTGGGCTTGGAGGCTCAAGCTGTAATCCAGGCACTTTGGGAGGCCGAGGTGGGAGGATTGCCTGAGGCCAAGAGTTCAAGACCAGCCTGGGCAACATATGAGACCCCATCTCTAATTTAAAAAAAAAAAAAAAAAAAATGAAGAAAAAAGAAAGCGTAAATCTGAATGTGGCATTAATAAAGTTACATGTTTAGAACACAGTAGGCTGTGAAGCCATGGAGTAGCTTAACAATAAAGGAAAGAGACTTTAATATTTTCCTTACAAATGAAAGTATCTTCAGGTTGTAAATCAGAATTTATGAATATGGCAAATAAACATAATCTGAAAGTTGTGTACTTTCTATATGGAGAGCATCTGACGATTTAAAAAAAAAACCACACTTCCTTCAGCGAGACAAATGGCATGTTTGTAAATTCAAACACAAACCATGTGTGGAGAGACTGCAATCTTCATCCAAACGCTTGTTTAACATAGCAAAGGGCCATGTGCTGAAAATACAGTCTACACATGTTAAGTCCCAGTAATCTTCTAAATTAATGTAATCTGCATATATAGAGAAAGTATATGATCACAGTTTCTGAACCTTTTTTGAGGTTTCTTCTGAGTTTCTTCATAGGCATATATCAACATTTATAATCTATTTTATTTTTTACCAACAATAGTGAGTTTATATCCTTCCAGCACAATGGTGCTTTTATAAGTCCCATTGAGTTTAGTCTATCAAGCATATTTACTTTCACATTTCCAAATTAGCAGAATTAAAATGTTAAAGACCATGTACTTCATAATGGAAGCAGAAATTCATTAAGAAATAATTTATGAAAATGAATCAATAAACTAATCCCTAATTAATACAATAATCCAGTACTGTAATTGAATTCAGTTTCTTTTTGAGAACCACTTGTGACTGTGTCTGAAAGCATTGCAGTGTTTTCAAATTGTTTTGTAAAAAGAGAACCCTCCAGATTCTTTCAGTGGAGGCAAAGGCAAAAACTTAGGCTTATCAATGTGTGGGGGTACTCCCAGAGGCAACAAGTTCCCAGGGGACCTCAGTATCTAATCTAGTGCTTGCCAACATGTAACAGGTGCCACTAATGGTAAAGATGATTGTATATAGTGTAAAGATGAGCATTTCTATTTTAATAGTCATACATTTCTTTGAATATTTATTAGAAGCAATATAACTAGCACATCTAACCCACAATTTATAGATTATAGCTGATGAAGTTATATTTTTTGAAAATTGTTACATAATAATTTAAAAAATATTATAGCTTTATACATAACAAAGAATATTTTGCTTATGATTAAAAATGGGTTATTTAATAAATACTGCATGGACACATTTATATATCAGGAAGAAAATCAGTGCACCTCTGTTTCTACCATATATGAGTAACTACTGAAGGATTAACATCTTAAATATAAAAACAAAACAATAGGCCAGGCGCGGTGGCTCAAGCCTGTAATCCCAGCACTTTGGGAGGCCGAGACAAAATACAAAAAACTAGCCGGGTGAGGTGGCGGGCGCCTGTAGTCCCAGCTACTCGGGAGGCTGAGGCAGGAGAATGGCATAAACCCGGGTGGCAGAGATTGCAGTGAGCTGAGATCCGGCCACTGCACTCCAGCCTGGGCGACAGAGCGAGACTCTGTCTCAAACAAAACAAAACAAAACGAAACAAAACAAAACAATAAAAATGTTAACTAAACTAGAAAACTGTATGTAAAGCCTAATGATGAGAAACTTCCTGAGAATGAAAATTTAGAACATACTTTTTAATAAGATGGACATATTCATACACTCACACAGACACACACACACACAAAATCTATTGTACAACAAATTATGGCATAAACAAAGCAAATAGGAAACAAAGGGAAAAAAACCATGCTTGTTCAATAGAAGTCTATATTGGTCAGATGTATTTATGCACGTATGTAAAATGTATGTATATGTATCTATGGATTAAAACATTAAAATATTTTTCAGATCATATTAAAAATAATATGAGTGATACTTGATTATGTTAGAAATAATAAAGTTGATATTTAAATTACTGAAAAATCTCTTTACGGTCTTTCTCACTCTACTATTTAATTTTGTTCTTTGTAATTTCATTAAATGTCATTTTTGTCTTGCTTGCACTATAAATATATTTAGCAAATTCTTTATTCACAGGAAACTAGGAGATGAACTTCAGCTTGGTAACATCAAATGACCACACATTTGAAAGGATTGATTTTCCAATAATGATCATTGGCTTGGCTTCCTCTTTCACAGAGATAATGAGGCCAGTCTCTGCCCATGCCACGGAAACTTCAACTTGAAAATTTTACTTAGTGATGCTAACCACCAAAAACAAAATAGGAGGCTTAATAGGCATAAAAGTTAATTAAACTATGGTTATAGTTTTTACAAATATTAATTTCTTCAGGAATGCTTTTGTTTAAAAAGCATTTGTTTTTGTTTTTGAGATACAGTCTTGCTTTGTCACCCAGACTGAAGTACAGTGGTACAATCTCGACTCACCTCCCGGGTTCAAGCAATTCTCCTGCCTCAGTCTTCTGAGTAGCTGGGTTATAGGCACACACAACCACATTTGGCTAATTTTTTTTTTTTTTTTTTTTGTAGAGACAGGATTTTGCCATGTTGCCCAGACTGGTCTTGAACTCTAGGCCTCCCAAAATGTTGGAGTTATAGGCTTGAGCCACACCTGGCCCAAAAGACATTTTTATTTGTTGTTGGCTGCCATTATTAAACTGTCTTGAATCATATGAATCCTCGTACATATCTGATGTGTTATATCAATTATTTCAGGCTTTCTTCCAAAATATCTGCTTATTTCTCTCCAATATGTTCAGAGGAGTTTTGTCTAGTCCTAGAAAGAGTTAATGTATATTTTATACATGTATGTTTATATATATGTGTGTATGTGTGGCTTTGATGGAAATAATTATTAAAATATTTATTTTGACAAAGTATCATTTAGAATAAAATGAGGATAGAAGGCAGCATACCATCTGGCTACTTTGTTACAAGAGTCACAATGATGACAGCTTACCTCTCAAATTAAAGTCTTATTTTGTAAACAAATATATCTACATGCATCTAATCAACAATGATATGCAAATCACATCTGCTTGTGCACACAATGAGATATGTGTATGTGTTTAAATGTTTGGCATATTCATTAATAATATAAAATATTAAGAACCAAGAAATGAACATTATTTTTCCAATCTAGGTACTAATCTATTCTAGTGCCTATAAATTCATAATTTTCCCCAGCAAACTTACTTCTTTTCCTTGATTTTCCATAATGGTGAATGACATCACTGTCTGTTTATCTACCTACTTTCTAGAAATAGAAGACTAATAATCAAATCATTGACCTTCCCCACCCTCGATTTATCATATCATTACCCCTTCCAACACAAACACTCTCTGATCATCAAATAATTTAAGTCCTGCAGACACTGTTTCCTGGATATTTTTAAAATTCCATCTCTTTCTCTCTATTCTTCATGTCATTCTGAGAGTTTGGCCTCTTATCACAAAAACCTGGATTTCGGCAAAATCTTATAATTTAGCTTCTGAGTCTTACCCCAACTACTGTCCCCAGCTGTTTAAATAAACTTTCCAAAATACAAATATGATTAAGATCCTTCTGTAATATTTAACTCTGTGTTGTTTGTTATGAAGTCCAGCCTCTTCGTTTCAGCACTCATGGTCATTGTAAATGTATTTTCTGCCTACCTATCTCTTTATCCTCTTCTCTCTCCATTTTGCTGCAAGTGTCTTTGCCTCCAGCAACATGAATAGACCTGCAATGTCATGAAATGTTAGTTGTAGCAATCTTTCAGTAACTCATCAATTTATTCCAGATATGTATAATGTTATTCCTTTGGATAAAAATATTAACTCTAATCACATTTCCTAAACAACATATAAGAGAATATCAATAGGGGTGAGTACATTATTGGAACTGATGCATTTGAGAAAAGTAGACTATTAGATGCATGTGAATTGCTAATTTCAGTTTATGTCCAATTATATCTTCAGAAATGCAAGTTGCAAGGTAAAAATTTCTGGAAAGATCTAACTTTTAAGAAATGATTGCAAAGTAGGTATCCAAAGGAATTTCCAGTTATCATTGTCAGTGAAGCGTTCAGAATCTATGGAAGATAGACAATGGCAGTAAGCAAAGTATAAAGAATCTCAAATCTTTAAAAATTAGGGAATATAAAGTGTAGGTCCATCTTTTTCATTATCATAACATGAAACAATGTCTGAAACATAGTAAGTGCTCAGTAAACATTTGACAAATGAATGTATGAATATTGGAGGGATAATTGAATAAATAAATTGAATAAATAAATAAACAAATAAATTGATCCCATTTTATAATATTTAGCTATGGGATAAAAACAAAACAAATATCAAAATAAGATGTCTTGAAAAATCATCACAGACCTCAATACCAAAAAAAAAAAAAAAAAAAAGGTATATATGTAAATAAAAGAGGCTTTGAGAGGAAGGGAAATAACTCTGAACACAATTTATAGCACTAAAGTTTCAGTAAAGGATAAGATATGCATTGAGTTTGGTTAGAAAGATAAAAATTGAGTGTTGACATTTTTCCTTTGGCCTCTGAGATAAGACTAAGACTAAATCAGGCTGTTCATTTCTAGTTCTAATTGTGTGTCTGTGATCTTACTTTAGATTATGTGTACAATTCATGAAAAACCAAACTCAGAAACACAAGCATTCTTTTCTTTAACGCCTAATTTTTTTTTTTTTAATTTTTTGGTGCTAATTACTTTAGGAAACTAGCACAGAGAAAAAAGTAAAAATAAATACTATTATGGTTGTGATTGGATTTCAGTAGTTCTTTGATCTATCCATGTGTGATACATTAGTTTTTGGAATAACAAAGGTCTGAGTTCTAAATATCTGAAATTTAAGTGAGAACTAATGCTAGATTAAATAATACATCCAACATTAAAATTCAGTTTAGTGCTGCTGCATAATCTTATAAATCTAAATCACATACTGATTTTATTTTTTAAATCACTGTCCTTTGGCTGAAGTAATAGCATGAAGTCTTTGATATGTGTGAATAACACAGTAATTAAGTTGGTTTTTTTTAATGCTGGTTTGAGATTTTGTCCTGGGCTATGGGTGTTAGTGCACTGACATATGGAAATAACCAAAGCTTCCTTTCAAAAGGTGCTCTTTCCACCCTAAGTGCAGAGAGAGGGAAGTTTATCTTAAGGAGTATGATTTTCATGGAGTCCAGTTTCTCTATGTTGTCAGTGGTACCCTTCACATGGAAGGAAATACACTGAGATAGGGTAACTCCTGGAGTCAGCTGAGTTGGGGAACCCCTCTTTGCTCTTCAAACTCATTGTATCTTTTTAATTTTAATTTTAATTTTATTTCAATAATTGTTGGGGTACAGGTGGTTTTTGGGTGCACAGGTAAGTTCTTTAGTGGTTGTTTTTGAGATTTTGGTGAACTCATCACCTGAGCAGTGTACACTGTACCTAATATGTAATCTTTTATCCCTCATTCCCCCACCAACCCTTCCCTCTGTGTCCCCAAATTCCATTATATCATTCTAATGCCTTTGCATTTTCATAGCTTAGCTCTCACTTATAAGTGAGAACATATGATATTTGGTTTTCCATTCCTGTGTTACTTCACTTAGAATAATGCCCCCCAGCTCCATTCAAGTTGCTGCAAAGGCCATTACTTGATTCTGTTTTATGACTGAGTGGTATTCCATGCGATATATATAACACATTTTATCATTTGTTGGTTGATGGGCATTTAGGTAGGTTATATATTTTTATTCATACTTATTTAAAAAAAAAACAGATTCAAATGCAACTTCTCCTCACTAGAATGTACACATCATGAGAGCAGGGACTATATTGCCAGTGTTTAGAAGAGGGCTTGACATATAGTTACCGTTCATTAGGTATTTACAATTATTCTTGATTAGTTCCAGCTAATAGAATTAGTTCCAGCTAATAGAATTGACAAAGTCTAGTTCTCTAGTCTTGATACCACCGTTTTCCAGTACTTATCACATAATGTTTCTGAGCCTCAGTTTCCTCTTTTCTAAAGTGAGAGTGAGATTAGCTGCTAACCAACCTCAAGAAGATCAGTTGACATGATGTATGTGAATTGTGTAACAAACTGAAGTGTTGCACAAATGTATTAATATAATATTATTAACCTAACAAAGAAGAAAAAACTTTGGAAGTGGTCTTTTGTTACCTGCCAGTTTATAGTTCCCCAGTTCATATAGATCAAAACTGGGACTGCCACAGGTTGCAGAAAGATGCCTGGACAAAGAAGGGAGAATGAGTGCAAATCTGACATGTTCTCTATGCAACAAACCCTGAGCTCCGGTGTAGCAGCCCTGACTGCTTAGAGGAGGGAACTCCTTTTACCAATTAGCACCAATGGGGCACGTGGAGTAACTGGAGCCATGGCAAAGACCACCATTGATTCTCCATCATACTCGATTTAGTGTTAAAAAATATAGTCCCTGTTATAATGAAACCTGCTATTCAATGTACAGAAAGAGCTGCAACTTTATCCTTCTTAAATCCTATGGGTGGGCATACCGCAGGGGTGAACAAAAGGTACTGATGACAACTATCACTTTGACTTTCTTTAACCTGTTGCAAGGTAAAGCATTATGCTGTTCATAGAAAGTTGATACATTTTGGTCCTCAAAAGTCAGACTTGTCAATGCAGGACATTTTGTTACCTACTTAAATTCTGTCTCTGCTCTGCATCCAGAAAAATGCAAAACTTTAATACTGATATCTTTATTAAAAACGGATGTGCACATATTTAATAGTCATCATCACAAAATTGATTATGGTAGGCTTTAAATAGCCTTTCTTGGCCAGCTTTGTATACTAACATAGATAAATTGTCTAATTTTGCTGGTGAGAGAGTGGGGAAAAAATAAGGAATTAGGCAGATACAGCATGTATGTTTTTCCAATTTTCATATTTGGAATTCTTCAGTTATGTTCAGTATCTAACTGATAAGTACAATATAAATAACTTTTTTTGTTTTTAAAACAATTTACTAACAGCCATAAGTACATGTAATACTATTCAATAGATGCAACTGTGCTAAACAAAGACAGAATTCTTTACTCTAGGGTTTAAATGTGGGAAACAAAAATTGGACAATAGAATTATCCCTGTACTTATGAATATCTCTCAACAATACTTATAATTATTTGTGATTTTGAATGGTGAATGTTCTACTGCCTCATCCCTCTTTCTCCAACTGCCGTATAACCAGAGCTGTTAATATTTTTGGACACAAAACTGAATGCATTTCCTATCCCTGTGTGTCTCTACCAGGACAAAACTTTAGGACCCAGAAAAACTGAGAACAACTATCACTATTTCCGCTCCCTCAAATTATATCCTAGCACTTTTATTTGCCTAGTGCCAGTCATTGTGCTGAGCACCAGAGGTATACAAATGAGTATGAGAAGTTTCTAAGAGCTTATGTTCTAATGGGAGATCTGGAAACGTAAACAGGCAATTGCAATGTGATATGCCAATATGTACAAAAAGGGTATTCTGGAAATATCCGGGAAGGACATTTATCTCATCTCAGAGGCATATATCCATGGCTTCCTGAAAGAACTGAAGCTTGAGCTGACTAGCACCTGCTCCACAATAGATAAAATGTAAACATATTTAAAAGTGCGAGGATGTCTAGAGTTTTATTTGTATAACAATTCAGCTGCATAATACTAAAAAGGTTTTGATAGGTTGCATAATATTAAAAAGGTTTTGATACTGAGACCATAACCAACCCTCATACATTCTTTAATTAAAATGGGGAAATACATTTGTGCTCCATATAACCATCTTACAAAAATCTTTCAGGACATAATGCTTGTTTAGAAAAAAAATAGCATCAAATTGTGGAAGGGATTAACCAAGAAAAAAAATGGCAATAGTGTGCTTTTTTGCAATTGGTAGTGAACGCATTAAAAACAGTATGATTTTTACATGAATGAAAATGCATAATTTTACCTATTATGCATTCTGAACATTGGTTGTAGAAATAAATTTCTGAACTGTTTACATCTCGTGGCTGTATTGCAATGGTAGTTATGAATGAGTTTAGCATCAGTTGTGTGCTTTGCAATGTAAAGTCTCTTCAAATAAATGAAACTCTAAGCCTCCAGGGCTTATATTCTCAGTTATATAACCCCAATTATCATATCCATGAAAAAGCAGTTTAATCTCAGTATTTTAGAATTTCATG
This sequence comes from Theropithecus gelada, assembly GCF_003255815.1. Lineage (NCBI taxonomy): Eukaryota > Metazoa > Chordata > Mammalia > Primates > Cercopithecidae > Theropithecus > Theropithecus gelada. The sequence continues at coordinate 148,142,026 of NC_037671.1, read as the reverse complement.
TACAGAGCAAAGAATAAATGGATAGAGCTGGCGTAATTTCCCCTCTGAGAGACATTGTAAATAGTCATATTTATATGCAAGAATATTTATCATTGTTATCAAGTAATAGTCAGGGAGTTTGTCAATAGAAGGAAGAGGAGTTAACAGCTATTGTGCTTGACGTCTTGCTAAATACTGCAACTATTTTTTATGATCATCCTATGAGGTAGTTTTAATGATCTGTTTTTATAGAGAACACAGAGGTGCAGTTGCTAATACAAAGTCAGGATTCAAATCCAGCACTGTCCCATCCTAGCACTTTTATTTCCTGTGCCACATGCCTCCCCTATGCCTGATTCATATTTATGAAATGCCAGCTTAAATTATTAGTACCAAATTTTTAAAACATGTAATATTTTTTAAAGTTTTTACTATGTCAGTTACTTTTCTAGACTAAAAGAGCAGAAATTGGCAAACTCTTTTTGTAAAGGGCCTGTTAGTAAATGTTTTAGGTTTCGTGGACTGTATGGTCTATATCACTCCTGCTCAACTCTGCCACTGTGGGAGGAACGCATAGACAATAGACAAAATGCAATACGAAAACGAATGTGTGTAGCTGTGTTCCAATAAACTTGAGTCCTAGAAAGGGAGTAGGTAGCAAGGTAGACAATCAGATGAACTTATTTCAGATTTCAGATGCAGAATACTCAAATTCATGAAGGACCAAGAGGTCGCTTTGAGTCCCAAGACTCACACAGGTTTTGGGTTTGCTGGAGTATATAACTAGAAGGGATGAGTGATGGGAGCTAGGGTTTCTTAAACGTCGTGTGTGCAATCTTTGATATTCATCTATTTTTTTTTTTTGTAATTTTGAAGCTATACACAGGGCCTTAAATGTAGAAGTGGAAAATATACATACAATATGATCTATTATTTTTGCTTCAACCTCACGATAGCATGTCTATTGCACTTAGGATTTTGCTATAGGGTACATTCCCTTAAGGGCATTTACTGAGTACTGCTGTTTACCTTGAATATTACATACTTTCACTTTCCATTGATCTTGGTCACCACAGAAGGAAAGGTCAGTCACTAATTTATATTTGAGGAAAATGACTAGTTTTTAGACAAATGAAGTGATACCTCTAGGGTCCCTCAGCAAACTCTTCTTCCAGCACCCAGTTTACTGTTCCATCTACAACTTTTTGCTATGGAGCCATAGTATATTCTTAATGTCTTATTAAAATAATCTGATAAGACCTTTTCTAATTATTCTTTACTTTCAGAAGAACTAAAGTCATCTTCAAAGGAAAAAATAATACAGGAATACCTTGAAGATACTACAGATTTAGTTCTAGATCACTGCAATAAAGTCATTATCTCATTAAAACAAATCACATTACTTTTTGGGTACCCCAATGCATATAAAAGTTATATCTACACTATGGAGTAGTCCATTATATATACAATAACATTATGTCTAAAAATATATACATTCTTTAATTTAAAAATACTTCATTTCTAAAAAATGCTAACAAACATCAAAGCTTTCAGCAAGTCCTAATCTTTTTGCTGGTAAAGAATCTTTCCTTGATGTTGATGTCTGCTGACCGATCATGGTAGTGGTCGCTAAAGGCTGGGGTGGCTGTGGCAATTTCTTAACAAAAGACAACAATGAAGTTTGCTGCATCAATGGACTCTGTCTTTCACAAAAGATTTCTCTGTACCATGCAACAATGATAGCATTTTACTCACAAGAGAACTTCTTTCAGTATTGGAGATAATCTTCTACAACTAGGCCAGTTTTTTAATCTATTAATTTATAAATATTCTAAATCCTTTGTTGTCATTTCAACAATGTTCACAGCATCTTTACCAGGAGTAGTTTCCATTTCAAGAAACCACTTTCTTTGCTCATCCATAAGAAGCATCTGCTCACCTTTTCAAGTTTAATCATGAGCTTGCAGCAGTTCAATTCCATCTTCAGGCTCCACTTCTCATTCTAGATCTCTTCCTATTTCTATTCCATCTGCAGTTATTTCCTCCAATGAAGTCTTGAACCCCTCAAAGTAATCATGAGGGTTAGAATCAGCTGTTAAGGAAATCCTGATAATATTGATATTTTGATGTCCTCCTTTGAATCCCAAATATTTTTGATGGCATGCAGAATGGTGAATCCCCCAGAAGACTGTAAATTTACTTCATTTATATCTAAGAAAAGAATCACTAGCTATAGCTTTGCAAAAACATATTTCTTAAAAAATGACTCTAGAAATAAAAATTACTCTTTGATCCATGGGCTACAGAAAGGATTTTTGTGTTAAGGGGCATCAAAAACCACATTAATCTCCTTAAACATCTCTAACAGAGCTCTTGAGTGATGAAGTACATTGTCAATAAGCAGAAATATTTTGAAAGATATATATATATATATATATTTTTTTTTTTTTTTTTTTTTTCTGAGTAATAGGTCTCAATAGTGGGCTTGAACTATTCAGTAAACAATGCTGTAAACAGATGTGTTGTCATGCAGGTTTGTTGTTCCACTGATAGAGCATAGACAAGGTAGATTTAGTATAATTCTTCAGAGCCTTGGGTTTGTCAGAATGGTAAATGAACATTGGTTTCAACTTTAAGTCACCAGCTACATTAGCTCCTAATGACAGCTAGCCTGTCCTTTGAAGCTTTGAAGCCAAGCTTTGAATTCTCTAGCTATGAAAGTCCTAAATGGCATCTTCTTTCAATATAAGGCTGTTTCATCTACTCTGAAAGTTTGTTGTTTAGTGTAGCCATTTTTTCATCAATCATCTTAGCTACATCTTCTGGACACCTTGCAGTGTATAGCTTCTACATTAGCATTTGCTGCTTCATCTCGCACTTCTATTTTATTTTATTTTATTTTATTTTATTTTATTTTTTGAGATGGAATCTTGTTCTGTCACCCTGGCTGGAGTGCACTGGCATGATCTCGGCTCACTGCAAACTCCGCCTCCCTGGTTCACGCCATTCTCCTGCCTCAGCCTCCGGAGTAACTGGGACTACAGGTGCCTGCTACAATGCCCGGCTAATTTTTTGTATTTTTAGTAGAGACGGGGTTTCACCGTGTTAGCCAGGATGGTCTTGATCTCCTGATCTCATGATCCGCCCACCTTGGCCTCCCAAAGTGCTGGGATTACAGACGTGAACCACCGCGCCTGGCAACCTTGCACTTCTATCTTATGGAGATGGCTTATTTCACTAAATCTCATGAACCAACCTCTGCTAGCTTCCAATTTTTCTTCTGCAGCTTCTTTACCTCTCTAAGCCTTCATAGAATTGAAGAGAGTTATTGCCTTGGTCTGGATTATGCTTTGGCTGAAGGGAGCGTGTTGGTTGGTTTGATCTATTCAGACCACTCAAATTTTCTTCAGATCAGCATTAAGGCTGTTTTGCTTTTTTATCATTTATGTCCTCACCAGAGTAGCACTTTTTAATTTCTTTCAATAACTTTTCCTTTGCATTCACAACTTAGCTGTTTGGTGCAAAAGGTCTAGCTTTTGGCCTATCTCAGCTTTGAACATGGCTTCCTTGCGAAGCTTAATCATTGTAGCTTTTGATTTAAAAGAAGAGATGTGTAACTCTTCCTCTCAGTTGAACATTAAGAGGCCATTGTAGGGTTATTAATTGGCCTAGTTTTGATTGTGTCTCAGGGAATAGGGAAGTCCAAGGAGAGGGAGAGAGAGTAGAGGAGGCCAGTCAATGGAACAGTCAGAACACACACAACATTTATCAATTAAGTTCACCTTCTTGAATGGGTGGGATTCATGGAACCTGTAAACAATTAATGGGTGCAAACAAATACAACAGTAACATCAGAAATCACTGATCACAGATCACTGTAACACATGTAATAATAATGGAATAGTTTGAAATATTGTGAGAATTACCAAAATGTGACACAGAGGCATGAAGCAAGCACAGGCTACGGAAAAAAATGATGCCAATGGACTTGCTGGACACAGGGTTGCTACAGCCTTCAATCTGTAAAAGTGCAGGATCTGCAACATGTGATAAAGTGAAGGGCAATGAAAGGTTGTATGCCTTTACTTGTATTCTTTTAATTTCTCACTTCAATTTCCAAATCTCTTTAGGGTAAGTTCACTTAGTAACCAGTCAGTCTTTCATCAGGATCCACTGCAGGGCAAATTGGTTTTGTCCCATTCACCAATAGCTTGCTTTAGGTCATAGAGTCTGAGAAGAATGTGACTACAGAAAGTGTCATATAAAAAATAATAAAATCCTGTTTCATAGGGAACACTACTAGAATAATGAGCTTTATAAAAGACTTTTATTCAAAAGAACTATGAAAAGTACAAATGACCAATGGAATAAATTAATAAGTGATTTCATTAAAATGTTCTGCTTTACATAATTAAGACTTAGATGTTATAGATTATTCTCAGTTTAAATTTCATGAGAAATAATTTGAAGGGCACCAGGAAATGTTACTATTTAGCTGTAACACCCATTTTACCATTATTATGAATTCCAAAGACTCAAAAATGGTCATTATTTTCTGTATAAAGAACTGTGAATCTCAAGAAGGCATGACTTAATGCTATTTGCATACCACAGAGGCATATTCTGGGTGGAGTCATGTTCTAGAATTTTTTTTTTCCACTAGTTTGTTTGCTTTTTGTTTCAAGGATCAGGCCTTCTTGCTAGAGAATGGGATTTGTTCATTTCACAACTTAGAATTTCTCAGGATTAATTGATAAATTTAATAAGCTTGATTTTTAAAAACTAAAGTCATGCTAACTAAATAATACTAAAAATATATTAAAATGCAATTTTTGACATTTCACATTATAACTTTTCAGTTGTTTATTAACCCTAAAATGATCCCTATATTTTAGGTTCTGAGAGTAGTGGATTTTGTTGAATAAATTATCATAGAATCATTTAACAAATATTATAACCAGGATTTCATTCTGTTTGGTAACATTCATGCTTTAGACATTTTTAAATCACTAGATAAACATTTTCTTCTTCTGGGATAAGTGAAGAAAGTGGGTTTCCTTTGGAGAAACATTTTTTTTTTGTAAATATTTTAATTTAACAATCAATTTTTACAATGACACGATGTAATTAAATTATGTAAAAGCTACAACCTATACTAAAACTTTCTCTGAAAGCTCTATCCTTCACAGAATTGAAGAGAGTTAGTGCCTTGGTCTGGATTAGGCTGGATTAGGCATCCATAAATATTGATTTTTGATGAAAGAATAAAACATGTGGTCTTTTACAGTTTATAGATTCATAAGGTATAAATAATAGGATTATTTGAATGTTAAAATCTTATTTAAAGAATCTAATATTGCCGGGCGCGGTGGCTCAAGCCTGTAATCCCAGCACTTTGGGAGGCCGAGACGGGCGGATCACGAGGTCAGGAGATCGAGACCATCCTGGCTAACACAGTGAAACCCCGTCTCTACTAAAAAAAAAATACAAAAAAAATAGCCGGGCGAGGTGGCGGGCGCCTGTAGTCCCAGCTATAGGGAGGCTGAGGCAGGAGAATGGCGTAAACCTGGGAGGCGGAGCTTGCAGTGAGCTGAGATCCGGCCACTGCACTCCAGCCTGGGCCACAGTGCGAGACTCCCTCTCAAAAAAAAAAAAAAAAAAAAAAAAAAGAATCTAATATTTCAATTTATTGAAAAAATGAGTAATTTTGCACAAATAGCTGCATTTAATATCTGGTCGAATTGCAGTTACTTTGAATTCTGACATTCTATCATTTCATTAAAATATGTTGATGGCATGTGCCTCACCGACCTATGGTGTTTGCACGTATGTGCACACATGCATACATATTTTAAAATATACACTTTTCTACATACAAATATTTTTAATCCAGCCAACCTAATTATGACCAGAAGCCATCCCTTGGATGATTTCTGTTTTTAGCTACATCTGGAATTTGAGAAGGAATCAATTTCCTCTACAATTTAATCAAATTTTATTTTACACAATTCATTAATAGTAATGCCTTAGGTATACATTTAACTTAAACTTTTAAAAGATAATTTTATTGTATGGTGAGGAGACCATATAGCATTTGTCATAGGTTGAGTTGTATCTTCCCACATCCTTATGTTGAAGTTCTAATTCCCAGAAACTCAGAGGATGATCTTACTTGGTCATAGTGTCTTTACAGAGGTAATTAAGTTAAAATTAGGTCATTAAGGTGTGATCCAATCCATTATAACTGGTATCCTTACGGAAAGGGGAAATTTGGAGACAGAAACACATAGAGGAAGAATGCCATGTTAACATGAAGCCAGCCATCTACAAGACAAAGAGAGAAGCTTAAATGGATTCTTGCCTCACAGACCTCAGAAGAAACCCTATCAATGCTTTGATTTCAGACTTCCGCTTCCTCCAGAACTGTGCGGCAACACATTTGTGTTGTGTGTAAGTCACTCAGTTTGTGATATGTTGTTATGTCAGCCTTAGCAAACTAATATAGCACTTTTTTTTTTTTTTTTTTTTGCCAGATGACAAGTCAGGCTTCATCCACGGTTAAGTTTTGGTAATCCCTACTCATATGATGGCCTCATTTTATTACTGAAGTGCTCTTACTGAGACATTGTGGCTTCTGAAACGATGGAATATTTCTCAGAAGTCATATATACCTCCAGAAATCTGGCTTGAGTGACGATTTTCAGTTTCACTGGTACAGAGATGTTATATAAGCCTATAGCAATGCAAATTGTGATCAATTTTGGGGCTAGCATATTTTCCATGATGGTTTTCTTATGAAAACGGCCTTAGCAAAACTCTTTAATGATCTGGCTCTTTTGATGATCTGTAGAGTTTTTGAAAGAAGACATGTTTATCGGAAGTAACATGGGTAAAATAATTGATACTATTTTTGAAGAACTTCCTGTAATACTGAACAAGTGAGTTTAATATTCAAATTTGAATATATAATGTGTATCCCTGTTGTTATCAGATTAAGAAGGAAAGTGATTTTTATGCAAGAAAAAAAAATGATTCCTAAACTGTTTTTCATTTCTCTTACTTTTTTCTAAGGTAGAAGCAGACATTGAATGGCAGACATCTTGCAGAGTGTAACCCTAGATCCATACTATTCAAGGGAGGCTGCTTAGTAGTTTCCAAAAACACAAGCTCTAAAGCAACCACAATTTTATAAAGCCTATTTTACTGAATCAGCTATGGCTTGCTGATACTGATGCAGTTGTAGTGCTTGAATAAGCTTAGTAAAATAAAGCTTATGAAGCTCACTCCACAGAAACTACTGCTTTGAGTGATTTAAATGTCAGAAATGTGGGCTTGTCATTGTTTTTTTCCCAGTAAAATCCTATTCAGATAAGCTATTTGAAATGATTCGATAGGGAATTCACTCTTCCGTGTAATACTGACAGTCCCAATGCCTAGAGTCCACCCTGGACTGACCCCAAGGAAAGTGACTTCCTCCCCGTCTCTAGCAGTAATACAAGGTTGAGTCCCCCGACAGTAAATACCAACTTGGTTCTTAGAGGACAAGGGTCTCATTTTTCATTTATTTTTTAACCTCCTTTAGATGCTGAGGATGTAATTTTATCTTTGGAATACTTAATAAAATGACTGCCCTCCTGCTTAGTAAAAACTGAAATGTTAAGTAGTGTGAAGGGGCTAGATAGAAAAAGTCCATTCATTATTTTATTTATATCTTTGCTTTTAAAATCAGTTTCTATCAGCACTGCAATTGCCCAGAGAAAAAGCCTTTTATTAGTTGCCAATGAGTGGCATTTCTTCCTCACAAAAAATTTAAGACCCCCATCTTAGGTCTATTTGGATGAGCAGGATGAGAATGTTGAAGACTAAGCAACACACAGTACTTTGAAAACTCTGATAATGAGTAGACTTCAGAAAATTGGTTCTTTTTAACTCTTCTTTTTCAGTTTCTTTTCATATCAAAGAGGAAAAGAATACTTGTCCCCACTCTCTAGATGTGTGCAGCTTTATCAGCCTGTTTCTAAAACTGTGTGAGTTCCTTAGAAGAAAGGTGTTGTATAAAGTATTATTTGTGTTTACCTAATTGCTTGCTCTTTTGAAATATGGGCATGAATACCTTAATGTTCTTTTCAGAAGCACATAAAGGAGCTTCAGGCTCATTTAAAAGTCCTTTGAAAGGCACAGGAAGCTGCTGGTTATTTTCTTCATAGATTAAATGATAAAAACAAAACACATAAGAAATCTTATCTCCCTAAATTTTCAGGCTGCATTTTCATCATAAAATATGTGTATTTCCTTCATGAGACATGTATACTCAATCCAGAAAGATAGAGGTTTGGGCAAAACTATCATGATCTGTTCTAAACCTTTTAAATAACTTAATAAAGATTTGGGCTGGGCATGGTTGCTCATGCCTGTATTCTCAGCACTTTGGGAGGCTGAAACAGGTGGATCATCTGAGGTCAGGAGTTCGACACTAGTCTAGCCAACATGGTGAAACCCTGTCTCTACTAAAAATATAAAAATTAGCTGGGCGTGGTGGTGCATGCCTGTAATCCCAGCTACTCAGGAGGCTGAGGCAGGAGAACTGTTTGAACCCAGGAGGTGGAGGTTGCAGTGAGCCAAGATAGTGCCACTTTACCCCAGCCTGGGCAACAAGAGTGAAATTCCATCTCAAAGAAAAAAAAATTGGGGTTCAAGTAAAACAAATATAATAATATGTTAATACAATGGTGTCCACATTTAAATATATTTTTGTTCTCACAAAATTCTTAAATATTTTATTATATGAGAGAGAAAAATACTCTGTGGATTTGTTTTCTACACAATTGTGGTAATAGCATTAATTCTGGAGTCACTGAAGAAAGTGTCAATTTATATTACTGATAAATTTATATTACTGATAATTAAAGATGCATGAAAGTAGACATACTTTATTATACTTTTTTTATATCAAAGCTCTTGGGCTACTCAATAAAATCAGTCATTTCCCTGTTTACTGATTATACACTTTAATACAGTGGTTTCCATTCTTTTTTGGCACCAGACACCGGTTTTGTGGAAGACAATTTTTCCACAGGCCAGGGCAGGGGGCATGGTTTCAGGATAAGTCAAGCACATTATATTTATTGTGCACTTTATTTCTATTATTATTACTATTATTATTATTTTGAGATAGAGCATCACTCTGTCACCCACGCTGGAGTACAATGGCACAATCTCGGCTCACTGCCACCTCTGCTTCCTGAGTTCAAGCAATTCTCCTGCCTCAGCGTCCCAAGTAGTTGGGACTACAGGCATGAGCCACACACCTGGCTAATTTTTGTATTTTTAGTAGAGACGGGGTTTCACCATGTTGGTCAGGCTGGTCTCAAGCTGCTGACCTCATGATCCACCCGCCTCAGCCTCCCAAAGTGCTGGGATTACAGGCATGAGTCACAGCGCCTGGCCCTATTTCTATTATTATTACACTGTAATATATAATGAAGTAATTATACAACTCACCATAATGCAGAACTAGTAGAAGCCCTAAAGTGTATTTCCTGCAACTGGACAGTCCCACCTGGGGGCGACTGGAGACGGTGACAGATCATCAGGCATTAGATTCTCGTAAGGAGCACACAACCTAGATCCCTCCGATGCACAGTTCACTACAGGGTTCATGATCCCATGCGAATATAATGCCGCTGCTGATCTGACAGGAGGTGGAGCTCAGGCAGTAATGCAAGCCATGAGGAGTGACTGTAAATACAGATAAAGCATTGCCTGCCCACCCACCACTCGCCTCCTGCTGTGTGACCTGGTTCCTAATGGGTCTATGGCCTGGGGGTTCGTGACTCCTGCTGTAACATATCTTTATTCATATACACATGCGTATTAAAAATTGTAATTATTAAATTTTCACTACTTTTCCAATAAATGGATGGAAATTTCCTTATAAGTAGAAAATATGACTACTTTTGTTTATATTTAAATATATTTTGAAAAATAGGTTGCTTCATCACATTTGCCTGAATACTGAGAAAAGTAAAATTTAGAAAAGAAACTTAGGTCTTAGTTCTTGCATTTCCATAAATTTCCTGAAAGTAGCTATTGGCAATATGAGAAATCTACCATTTTCTGACTATAGTTTTAAGCAGAAGCTTTATATGAAGTACTTATCATTATTAGTGAATACATCTACATGAACTTATGGTTACCTTGTGTGCCTTTGAAGGAGGGGGGCTGTCATACTCTCTTACAGGTAATAAAATAGAATCTATTGTGACACAATAGTATGATTATGACTCCATATGGGGTAAAGCAGCAGGAAATGATTAATTCTTAAGGAAGAGCTGATTTCCATGAAAATATCTTTAGGAAAGAGAAAGTAAAAAACACACATTAGAGTCAACAAATCATGGAAAGCTCATGATTCTGAAGCATTCAGCTTAGTATTTTTTTCCAAATTGAAATGGCATATCATTACTCAAGGCTTTTGTGTTTCAGTGGGTTTGCAATTCAATGACAATGGAACAATTTAGTAGCAGGACTGCTGGGGCTAGGTAAAGTTTTACTTGTGCAAATTTGGCCCAAGAAGAAACTATGTCAACACAAACATAAAATACTAGAAAATTAATTTCCCAAATGAACCGAATATAGCTCATGTATCTTATGTTTATCTTATTCAAATGATATTTGCTAAGAATCAGAGCCTTGCTACTATTTCCGTGAGATTGAATCCACATAATTTGGGAGATTTTCTGCAGATTCTTTTCCAAAACTTCTAACTCACAAAATTGGACAAATCCTGAAATGGATTATCTTACTGCATGAGACTTCCTGGGTTCATGAGAGGAAGATGAATAATTTTTCTAGAATGAACCTGATTCAACCTGTCAAATTAATTTTCATAAAAGGTCTGTTCATGAGTCATATTAATTTTTATCCCTAACCTGGCCCACTATATATAGTGCCCTCTGACATTTTGATTTAGGCTACTTGGGCATGTAGTGGTAATAAGAAATCCTGGCCACGATTTCTGTTATTTTAACATGAAAGATATTTATTCTATTAAAATGGCTATGCTTATCAAGTTTAACATATACTAATAGTCTTTTAGAGCATTTCTTTAAACATTTCAAGAAAAAGAGACATACTATGGACTGGTTTGCATCCAGCCCTGCCCCATAAAACTTATATGTTGAAATCCTTACCCTTAATGTAATGGTATTTATAAATAGGGACTTTTGAGAGGTAATTAGACAAAGTCATAAGGGCAGGGCCCTCATAATAAACTTGGTGCTCTTATAAGGAGAAACACCAGCGATTTTGCTCTCTGCCATATGAGAACACAGACAGAATGTAGCCATCTACCAGCCAGGAAGAGAGGCCTCACCAGTACCCAACCTTGCTGGCACCCTGACCTCAGAGCAACCTTCAGACGCTGAGAAGTAAATGTCTCCTATTTAAGCACTCTAGGGATAGTATTTTGTTATGGCAGCCCAAGCAGGCTAAGACCATGAATCATCACACATTTGTAAATTGATAATCAGATTTTTATTCCTTTTGTAAAGTAAAAATAAAAATCTAAACCCCCCAACTTACTGAATGGCTCCTTCCTCTCTGCCAAGGGAATTCCAAAGTAAACCTGAAAAACTAGTTCAGGTCATGATGGGAAGGAGGTGTCAGACATGTCTCCTTATATCCTCTTCCCTTTGGAATTCAGGTGCAACTGGCCAGCATTAACATTAAAACAGAGATTTTAAGAGTTACAAAACAGACTCTTTGTAGCAATAAGATACCAGATCCCAACTTCACTAGTATAGCGTCACATGACAGATAGCAGACCCTAAAAGAAATAAAAATATTTTACCCTAAAATACTTTTGACATATTTTGAAATGGCCTTATTAAGCTGTCTCTTGTAGAAAATCTACATTCTGTAGAGAATTTCCCTCCCTTTCCAGATCTTATCCTGATGCAGGAGAGAGTAACTGAGAGTCTAGCACCTTTTTGGGTTTGGTAAGAGACATTTGCCATCTATTCTCTCTGAAGCCTTCATCTACATAACAAGAACCTTGATCTCCACAACTCCTTATCTTAACCCAGACATGCGTATCTATTGATTCTGGGTTCTTAGATAATAACCTTACTCTTACTTAACTTTTTCAACCAGTTGTCAATCAGAAAATCTTTGAATCTGCCTATGACCTACCCCCTATTTCGAGTTGTCTCACTCTTCTGAACTGAACCAATATATATGGTACATGTATTGATTATTGGCTTTGCCTGTAACTTTTGTCCCCCTAAAATGTGTAAAATCAAGCTGTAACCCATTCACCTTTGGCATATGTTCTTGGGACCTCTTGAGACGTGCCTTGGGCTTTGGTCATTTATATTTGGCTCAGAATAAATCCATTCATTTATGTTACAGAGTTTGATTCTTTTTGATTGGCCATCTACACATTTAATCTCTTCAATCTGGTTTTAGAAACCTCTCCCAGATGTTGCCACTTGGAAATTTAAAAGCTTTAATAACATCTGAAATTGTCTCCCTACAAAAAGTTTTCTCTGCTTAATGATTGACATTATTTAGGTAATATATGCTTTCTTTCAGTCATTTTTCTCTAACCCACTAGTCTTTCCTCTACGGTTGTAGCCTTCTTTGGACCAGCAAAACTTTGCAGTTCTTATGAGATTCTCTTGAACAGATATGTTTTTCCTTCTACCATTAGCATACCTCTCATCTCAATGTTTTCTCATATCATGAAAATGTTATCTTTGCTACTTCATTTATTTCTCTGATTAGAGTTCACTATGTACCGCATAACCTTCTATATGCAGAAATATTGAGGTTATTTAACATGACAGTTTTTAAAGCTGATTTCCTGTAGCAACACTTCTAATATTTCTCATATTTAGTAAGTATCGGGACCTTATTGTGCAAAATGTGCTATGAAAGTGCTATGAAAGGATAGATGACTTGATCCCTACCTAGTGCCTTGTTGAAGAACAAAGAGCTATAAAACAGAATAATTTTGTTCACATCACTGTATTCATCAAAAAATGCTATAGTATTACAAGTAAGAACAGTAGAGTTCAGGCCAAAAGATTAAGGAAATATTGTCAAGGAGTTGACATCTGAGGTAAATCTTGGAAGAGGAGTTTAGATTTATACAGTGGGAATTTAATAAGATTTAAAAAATAAATACAGATTCATCAGGAACCTTTGGCCACTTTAAATTAGTAAAATGCAATGGGTTTCACCTGTAATGTCTTAGGAATTCAATATCTCTGGTTTCAAAAAATGAATTCTAACCAAGTGTGGTGGCTCTTGCTTGTAGTCTCAGATGCCTGGGAGGCTGTTGGGAAAGGATCATTTGAGGCTTGGGTTTGAGACCAGCCTAGGCAATATAGCGAGACCCTGTCTCTAAAAATAATAAAAAATTAGTTAAGAAATGAATTCTAGTTTTCAACCTAAAATAATCAAAAGTATCACCATCTCATAATTTAAAGAGAGTTTCTTCAAGTGCAAAGTGTGAGAATGGACCACTTGGAAACACCAACTACAAAGGAATGGAGTCAGTGTTCCAAAGTAGAGATGCTGAGGCTTTATTTACATAGAGAGGAGCTCTAAGCAGTTTTCCAACATTATTTATACAAGGTTGTTGCACAGTTGCAGCTATTTGATTGGTGATAGGCAGGGCTTCTTTTTGTGAGGGTGCATTTAATATTTTTTTATAAAGGGTATAACAATCATGGTTTTCTGTCATCTGTTCTAAGCAAACCAGGACAACAAAGAGGAAGTTAATCTATAACAATGTCATTAGGAGGCAAGAGGTTTTCCCCTGATGTCATTTAATTCTCTGTAGCCATTGCAGAGAACAAGAAAAATATGTAGGTAAATTAATCTATAATCTGAGAAAAGAAAGTGTAACTCTAGGTAACTCAGATCACAGTCCCATCTTTCTCAAGGCTTAAAGTATTTTTGGGGGGTTCTAAATTTTAAATTTTAGCTTTAAAATTTTACTAGCTTTTAAATGTTACTGATTTTACATAGTTATGCTCTAAGCATTGCTTTTCACCTTTAAATTCAATTTGCTATTTGTAGAAAAACTAGTATTCTGAATGGTGAGGACCTGCTAAATTGAAAATGTAAAGTCAAAGACCAATAACCAGCTCGGAAATGGACTGAAATGGTCAGTAACAAGTACCCTACTGACCAAAAAAAGAAAAACAAAACAAAATGCAGGACCAGATAGATTCACAGGTGAATTCTATTATTAATTGATATAAAATGAAGAGCTAGTGCCATTTCTTCTAAAATTGTGTATTAGTTCCTTTTCATATGACTATAAAGAACTGCCCGAGACTGTGTAATTTTTAAAGGAAAGAGATTCAACTGACTCACAGTTCAGCATGGCTGAGGAAGCCTCAGGAAACTTACAATCATGGTGGAAGGTGAAGGGAAAGTAAGGCACCTTCTTTTCAGGGCAGCAGGAAGGAGAAGTGCTGAGTGAGGGAGGGGGCAGAGCCCCTTATAAAACCATCAGGTCTTGTGAGAACTCACTCATCACAAGAACAGCATGGGGAAACTGCCCTCATGATTCAATTACTTCCACTTGTTCTCTCCCTTGACACATGGGGATTATACGCATTACAATTTAAGATGAGTTTGAGTAGGCACACATAGCCTAACCACATCAGAGGCACTCCTCTCCAACTCATTATATGAGGCCAGCATCATCCTCATACCAAAACTTAGCAGAGACAGAACAACAGAAAAGAAAATTTCATGCCGATATTCTTGATAAACATTGATGCAAAAATCCTCAACAAAATCTTGCAAACCAAATCCAACAACGTATCAAAAAGCTAATTGATCACTATCAAGTAATCTTCATCCCTGTGATGCCAGGTTGGTTCAATTTGATTCATCAAATAAATGGACCCAAAGACAAAAAACACATGATTATCTCAATAATCATGAAGAAAAGGGTTCTGATAAAATTCAACATTCTTTTATGTTAAAAACTTTCAATAAACGAGGTATTGAAGGAACATACCTCAAAATATTAAGAGCCATCTATGATAAACCCACAGCCAACATCATACTATGGGGTAATAGCTGGAAGCATTTCCCTTGAAAACCAGCACAAGAAAAGGATGCCCTCTCTCACCACTCCTCTTCAATATAGTATTGGAAGTCCTGTCCAGGCAAGAGAAAGAAATAAAGGGCATCCAAACAGGAATATAGAAAGTCAAACTATTCCTATTTGCACATGATGTGATTCTATATCTAAAAATCCCAATAGTCTTGGCCTGAAAGCTCCTTCAACCGATAAACAACTTCAGCACAATGTCAGGATACAAAGTAATATACAAAAATCAGTACCATTCCCATACACCAACAACAGCCAAGCTAACAGCCAAATCAGGAAGTCAATTCCATTCACAATTGCCACATACACACAAAAACCACCTAGGAATACATCTAATCAGGGAGGTAAAAGATCTCTACAATGAGAATTACAAAACAAATGGAAAAACATCCCATGCTCATGGTTAAAAATAATCAATATCATTAAAATGGCCATACTGCCCAAGGCAATTTATAGATTCAATGCTATTTCTATCAAACTACCAATAACATTCTTCGCAGAACTAGAAAAATATTTTAAAATATATATAAAGCCAAAATAAGGGCCCAAATAGCCAAGACAATCCTAAGCAAAAAGGAAAAAGATGGAGGCATTACATTACTCAACTTCAAACTATACTACAGGGCTACAGTGAGCAAAATAGCATGGTACTCATACAAAAACAGTCACATAGAACAATGGAACAGAATATAGGGCCCAGAAATAAAGCCCCACACCTACGACCCTCTGATCTTCGACAAAACTGACAAAAACAAGCAATGGGGAAAAGATGCCCCATTCAATAAATGATGCTGGGATAACTGGCTAGCCATATGCAGAAGATTGAAATTGGACAACTTCCATACACCTTACACAAAAATCAACTCAAGATGGATTAAAGACCTAAATGTAAAACCCAAAACTATAAAAACCCTGGAAGGCAACCTAGGCAATACCATCCTGAACACAGGAATGGGCAAAGATTTCATGACAAACATACAAAAAGCAATAGCCACAAAGGTAAAAATTGACAGATGAGATCTAATTAAACTTAAGAGTTTCTGCACAGCAAAGGAAACTATCAACAGAGTGAACAGACAACCTACAGAGTGGAAGAAAATTTTTGCAAACTGTGTATCTGACAAAGGTCTAATATCCAGCATCTATAAAGAACTTAAATTTGTAAGAGGAAAACAAACAACTCCATTAAGAAGTGGGCAAAGGATATGAACACTTTTCAAAAGAAGATATATATGCAGCCAACAAACCCATGAAAAGAGCTCAATATCACTGATCTTTAGAGAAATGCAAATCAAAACCACAATGAGACACTATGTCACACCAGTCAGAACAGCTATGATTAAAAAGTCAAAAAATAACAGATGTGAGATCGCAAAGAAAAGGGAACACTTATACACTGTTGGTGGGAGTGTAAATTAGTTCAACCATTGTGGAAAGCAGTATGGTGATTCGTCAAAGAACTAAAAACTAAACTCGTTCAACCCAGCAATCCCATTACTGGGTCTATGCCCAGAGAAATAGAAATGATTGTACCATAAAGACACATGCATGCAAATGTTTTGCAGCATTATCACAATAGCAAAGACAAGAAATCAGCCTACGTGCTCACCAAAGACAGATTAAATAAAGAAAATGTGGTACATATACACCATGGAATACTATGCAGCCATAAAAAGAACAAGATCTTGTCTTTTGAGGAAACACGGATGGAGCTGCAGGCTATTATATTTAGCAAACTAATGCAGGAACAGAAAATGAAATACCGCATGTTCTCACTTACAAGTGGGAACTAAACTATGACAACTCATGAATGCAAAGAAGGGAATGACAGACAATGGGTCCTACTTGAGGGTAGAGGGTGGCAGGAGGGAAAGGAGCAGGAAAAAAATAACTGTTGGGTAACGAAGCTTACTACTTGGGTGATGAAATAATCTGTACAACAAACCCCCGTGAAATGAAATCTCCCTTGACTTGCCATTTCCAAGCCACCAGAACTGTGAGAAATATTTGTTGTTGATAGCTACCTAGTTTATAGTATTTTGTCAAAGCAGCCTGAGCAAATGAAGACACTTGCTGTGATTTGCTAACCTACTTCTCAACAGTGTTAACGGCATATAACAGATGTTCCTTCTTATTTTAATTCCTGTAAATTAACTTTCCCCCTACCTTATGAAGTTTGCATTTTCTTTTTATTATTATTATTATTATTATTATTTTAAGTTTGGGAGTACATGTGCAGGTGAGTTATATGTAAACCCATGTGACATGTCGCCTGATACTTTTAACGAAAGCCCTACATTGCCACCCACTCCATCCACTGTTCCATTAAGTGAATTTCTTTTTCTAGTGGTGGGACTAGAAATGGAACCAGTCCTTGTTTCCCAGATCTCCCTTTCCTGGCAGTAGACCTTTACTGCTATGGTCTGAATGTTTATGTCCCTCCAAAACACACACTGAAATCCTCACTCCTAAGGTGATGGCATTAGGAGTTGGGGCCATTGGGGAGTGATTAGGGCAGGAGGGTGGAGCCCATGAATGGAATTAGTGACTTATAAAAGTAGCCTGGGAGAGACTCCTCACCCCTTCCACTTAATGGAACAGTGAATGGAGTGGATGGGTAGGAAGGAGTGCTGGATAATGTTAAAAAATAAATAAATAAATAAAAATAAAAATAAATAAAAAAGAAAAACCATATATATATATATATCAACCTCAGCAGACATATTAAGTGGCAAAAACATCCTCTCAAACTGCATTATGATGATCATATCCCAAAAACCTGGGAGAAAAGGTGGCAATTTAGGGCTTTCATTAAAAGTGTCAGGAGACTAGTTTACATTTTGTAAACACTAGAATTGGTAAAAAAAACATTTTAAGTTAAATAATGAATTTATTACTTTTGAGCTTTATCTGCCCAAGTGTCTTTCCACTTGAATTTCTATGAAGTTCTTATTTACATGCATGTGTTTTGGAACACAAACAATATAGCAAGGGTCACTCTTACATGTGATTGGGAATTATGTTCTTAATGTAATTTGGGAATAACACATATAATGTCATCAGTAGTATATGCTTCCTCTCTCTCATTTGCTCTACACATCTTGAAAGAGAGATATAGCGTAAGAGTACTACACTAACCACATTACAGGGTGAAATGCAAAATTCATAATTAATGCTTTTATGTAATGAGAATGCAGTGTTTCATTTATACCATTCTAGAATGCAGGTGTCTTCCTTGAGCATCCTGAAAGAGATTGCATTGTCAGCGTCCCATAGGAAAAATAAGGAATAACAATATGGAAGTGCACTTGGCAGTTTCTTCATCTGATCGATAAGGCATCATGCGGTTAAGTGACTTCTATCAGGATGCTTATGGCTTATTCTTCTTTGTATAACCTGACTCTGGAGCCAGTCTTTGGATCCATTATATAAGGAACCCCTCCTTTTACACTATAGGAAAGAGTCATATGGCCATTAAGTGAAATCCCTACTTCTTTTGAGGCTGATTCTGCCTGACAATCAAAATTTTGTATGAGATCAAAATGAATAGAATTAAAAAGTAGGCCTGGAAAGTGCTTCACATATCCTAGCTGCTCTGCTCCAATTCTGAGATACCAACTTCCAAGAAGCATAGCGCATGTCAAATTGCTCAGTAATATTTACCTCTCATTTTTCCTGCCATATCAATAACTAGCTCTTGTCATCTTTAAAGTGCTTCTCAAACATTAAATAATCTCAGATTACACACTCTGTTCTTTGCATTTATCTTGACCAGCTGTCAGAGAAGGCAATTTATTCCCTCTCAATTTTATTCCTCTTGGCTCTGTGTGGCTTTTGCAGTAAATTTGAATGGAAATTGAAAGGTACAACTTAATGTGTTTCATAACAAGGGCAACACATAATTTTCTTTAAGAAGGATGGCCTTCAGATTACTTTCAAATTGCTTATAGCTTTGTGGTTGTATATTCAGAACATATTTTCATTACCTTTGAGTCATGATTAATTCTTAAGTGGAAATTTTGAGGGTGTGAAGATTTAAAAAGGACAATGAAAAACATAACTTAGTATTAATTTATCATTTTCACCTATTTAATAGTTGTACCATAATTGGATTGGAAGGATCATGAAGTGAATAAAAATTTAGAATCCATATTATGTCAGTTGTTTAAAAAACATAAAATTCATTTTCAGCTCAGAGCTTGCATTTCTGAATATTTATATTTTCTCAATTTTTTGATCAAAAAAAGGAAAATGTGTGTGTGCGTGTGTGTGTGTGTGTGTGTGTGTATATATATATATATATAAATAAATATAAATTCATGTTCTGTTTTAAAGGCTTTGCCTTTTTATAATGTGACCAGGATTCAACTAATTTGTATCAAATCTCAGTAAAATTACTCCTTGAGTTTCAGTATACAAAGCAGGTGTGTGTGATACTGTTTACAGAAATAGACTCTAATATACAACTCAATAAAGTGAATCTGAAGTGCAAAAGCAATTCTTGTGTTCTCTGCTTAGTGCTAGTAGGAAGGCTTCCAGTGGTTAAAACACTGCAGATTACAACATATCAACTTTCAGGTGGGCCAGTCCTAAACACTCATAATTGGTTTACTTTGCTGCAAATCATTATTCCAAAGGTTTGATTCACTTGTAGCCCCACTTGGGTCTTCAATTGCATTTCAAAGCACTCCTATCATTCATCCATTTTCAGAACTACCATTAGGAGTGATGTGAATTTGGCACAATAATCAATGAGAAGGTATTATATGACTCCTTTTACATTTTTCCTTCTTGAGCACCATCTCAAGTGCAGTTTGTAAAATCTGAGTTTTAGAGGTATTTTTTCATCTTGCTATCATTTTCACTAAATTGAGTTCATGAACCTTGAATATGTATTCCACAGTTTTTTTTCGGAAAAGAGATTTGTTGTCGCTATTGTTAATTCCTACCTAAAGTAATTTAAACATCTTAATTAAATTATTTTGCCCCTGATGTTCCTTATCAGCTTTTGAATTTTTTGAAAATATGGGGCTAAATTTATCATTGTTATCTAAAAACTAATTTAAAAACTAATTTTGTTTGGTTACTACTACCTATTAATATGTACTCTTGAATGCATTTGATTTTCTTTCCTGATTAGTCATAGAATTTCATGTTATTTATCTCATTTTTGTAAAGAGAAGGATAATATTATTTTATGACTAAAGAAACTAGAAGAGTAAAGTACTTAATTTTGCTGGCAGTGTTATTTCTTTCTCCAATACTTAAAAATTATCTTATAAACTGGATTTATATTACAAGCATCCTGTGTACATATCTGTTTGAAAGGTTCACATATTATTTTTCTAATTTAATGAATTCAGTTATAGTGATAATGTTTGCACCGTAATGAAATAACTCTATTTGCTATAGATCATCTTTCTTAATTTTGCTAATAGGGAAAAACAGCTTCTACTTATATGGATAAATTATACTCTATGTTCCTCTTTGCCTGTATTACAAGAAATAAATTAATTGAATGGACAGGATGCCAAGGAAGTCAGAGAATTCTTTTTTGATTCCCTGAAAATATCTTAGCCTAATATATGTGCTTATTAAATGGAAACAAATGCCTTCATCTATTGAAGAGCTGGTGCTTCCACCTTTGTTTCTGAGGTTAATCCTGCCTTTTGGGCCATTTCTTAGAGTGACATTGGTAGTTGTATTAAGAGTCACAGTTGTGCTGATAGCAATGAAGGTGATGATGTAGTAAATGAATATAGTGGTGATGATAATAATGATTATGATGTAGTTCAGTAGTTGTTGCACTGTCACTTATTAAATGACTACCATGTACCAGGAAATGTGTCAAACAGTTTGCGTGAGTTATTTCTCCACCATCATACACCTGCAAATTGAGTCTTACCAATCTCACTTATCAGATATAGATGCTTCTCACTCAGAGATGTAGTGTAGAGTGACCTTCTAGCCATGTGGGTAATGCAGAGAGAAGCCAGGAGTTAATTCCAATCTCTTATCTATAATGCCCAAAGCATAAATTTTTTGCTTGACTGTTTCCATGAAAAAGCTAGACATACCTGAAAGGAAGAGTTTTGATAGTAGAGCAAGAGACTGATGGAAAGAAGCACTTTAATTCCACCCTGACTTCAAAGAGCACAAAGGCTAAAATCTTCCAATTATTATTGGACACATTATAAGAGAAACTACAGCAACTCTTTCCAGTTGGGTAAAATTTACTTTATGAAAAATGTTAAAGAAATTTGAAAATTTAGATTTTCTTATGTATCCATCACACAGAAATGTTGCAATTTTGAGATAAATAGTAAAATTGAAAAAATGTAATCATGTATTTTATATTGAATCAAAGTTTTCTTTTTTTTTTTTTTTTTTTTTGAGATGGAGTCTGGCTCTGTCTCCCAGGCTGGATGGAGTGCAGTGGCGCGATCTCGGCTCACTGCAAGCTCTGCCTCCCGGGTTCACGCCATTCTCCTGCCTCAGCCTCCCGAGTAGCTGGGACCACAGGCGCCCGCCACCTCGCCCGGCTAGTTTTTTGTATTTTTTAGTAGAGACGGGGTTTCACCGTGTTCGCCAGGATGGTCTCGATCTCCTGACCTCGTGATCCGCCCGTCTCGGCCTCCCAAAGTGCTGGGATTACAGGCTTGAGCCACCGCGCCCGGCCGAATCAAAGTTTTCTTTCTTGGCATGTAATTCTTAAATTATTATAGATAATGTGGTCTACATTTTAATCCCCCCCAAAATATGTTTTTTAACTGTGCTTTTGGCAAAAATATTTGGATTGGTAGAATTTTGTTTTCCCTTAAATATTCAATTACTTACTTCACATCTGTGTAATTTGGGATTTTAAGTGCTATGAACATCACTTGAATTTTCTGCTAGGTCTTCAATTGTTCTTAAATGTAACATGAAACAGTTGTTTCAGATGATCTCTAAGTTACTTCTAGATTTAACTTTCTATGAGTCAAGAGTGGCCAAGATAATCAGACATGTCTTGTCTCCATCCAGGAGGCTTTCTAGCCATATGGTAGTATCAATTTTATAGAAGAAGAATGAGCTACAACATTATTAGATGTATGTTCCGTATATAAAAATAGCATTAAAATAAAAGGTAAAGAGTCATCAAAAAAAGCCACATAAATATTAAAGTGTTACTATCTTATGTATATGTGTATGTGCAATTTTATAAACCACTAAAAGGAGGTTTACAGAAAAATGGAGGAAAAACCCACAAGAAAAGAAATATCAAGGAAAAATAAATATATAAATAGCTCATTCCTAGTAATTGAATAACTGCAAATAAAACCCAAATCTTCTCTTATGTCATTGCAAAAATTTTAAACATCACTAATAGTATTGTCAAGGATAAGGTAATACAACTACTGGCATACACTATTTTCAAAAGATACTAGCTTTCAAATACGTGCGTGTATTCTCAAAGGTATAAAAGCGATTATGTTATTTGTCCCTGGAATTCTATATTTAGGACTTTCTCCTTAAGAAATAAATAACAATATGTGCTGAGAAAATTTCTGCTCTGTCCCACAGTAGAAAGCTTTTTGATTAAATTATGCACGGCCATAAAATTACATGTCATGAAGCCACTTAAGTGGTGTTTTGAGAAATACATAATGGCAATAAAACACAGTTCTGATATATTGCATAGTATAAAAGTAAAAGACAATGTGCTAATGACTTGTCAAAACCAGATAAATCATATTTATATATTATATGTATGTACAGAAATATAGGTGCAAAATATTAACAGTGGTTATTTCTGGGTGGTGAGATTAAAACTGTCTATCTACTTATCTATTTATTTTATTTTTGTATTTTTTGAATTTTCTCTCATGAACATGTGGACTCTTAAAATCAGGAATATAAGAGTTACTGGATATAGTAAGATTTTCTAACATCATTCTCTTAGATCTTCTGTGCCCCTACAAACAAACAAACAAACAAACAAACATGAATGACCTCATTAGATGACCTCACTAGATGGGTCAATTATGCAATTAAGTTAAAATATTCGGAAGAAGTTTTATCCAGTTGAACCATTTTATCACTTGTGTTGATTCTCCCTCAGAGGACTTGGGAGATGAGAAATGCTGATTGTATGAGCACAGGAGTTTTAGGGTGAACAGGAAATGCTGAGGAGAAAATAATGTGCTAGTGGGCAGGAAGGCTTTGTCCTGCCACTAAGGAGTTGTGTCTGTTCTAGAAAGTGGTATAAACAGGTTCAACTCATATAGTCAGTGCTCCTTTTCATCAATATTTAACGTGAATTTCTAAATTATATTTTCCTTTCTGAATGTTTGATTAGGAAATGCATCTACAACCACAACTGTGATAGACAGCAAAAATGGATCTGTGCCCAAATCCCCTGGAAAAGTGCTGAAGAGGACAGTCACAGAAGATATAGTGACCACGTTCAGCTCTCCTGCAGCCTGGCTTCTGGTCATTGCCCTGATAATCACGTGGTCAGCTGTTGCTGTCGTTATGTTTGATTTAGTGGATTACAAAAACTTTTCAGGTAAGATCCATGAAATTTGGCATTAAAATTAAAATTAATTCAAATGGAAAGAAACAGTGTCCCCTCCAGTTCTTGTTTGGTTTCTCTTTCATCTTAGTGTGAGAAAGAAAGCACCTCACAAATGTGCTTGAGGATCACTGAAATCTGTTTCATTCTTCTCCTTTTCGTCCTGTTCCCTTTCTTTGTCTGGGGTACTTGTTGATTTCCAATGAAATTGATATCCTTATTTGCAAGAGCTGAACAAAGGCTGAATGTTGCAGTTCATCAAGATCATAGTTAAAAAGCTTGGGTGAAAATTTCATTTGGAACTGGTACTTTATCAAGCATTAATAAGGAATAATTTGTAGGTTTTACACTTGGCAATATAAAACCAAACCAATCGAAAAACTTTTGGACAAACGGAAAATATTTTAAAGCATTTTTTAAGCCCCGCTGTCATGTGGTCCTAAGCGTACTTGCCAGACAAACTCTTTGCTTCTCCCACCAAGCCATTCTATTTCGAGTTCCTGAAAATAAAGAGAGTTTTTCACAAAATTACATGTAATTGTTCATTTTTTGTTTAGTGATATTTTACGTATTTTAAACTGTATTTATCTATTTTCACATATGATACCCTCTATTGACTGTGAGCTCCTTAAGGAAAGGAATCAGCCAAGTGCTCAGTAAATGTTAAATGACTATTGATGAGTTAACTTATTCTTATTACTTTTTTTACCATAAGCAAAAACATTTCATTAATATTTTAATGTATTCTCTCATATGTACTCTCCCCTCCCCTTTTTTCTTTCTCCAACAGGAGGAGAATCTGTAGGACCCAGACACTATAAATACTATTAGTTGTATTCCATATAGTCAGGGTTCTCCTATTTCTCATTATGGAATTTTACTCATTCAACAATTACTTATCAAATATTTACTCTTTGTGTCAGGAAATGGCTATGCCAGAGTTGTCAAGAAGAAATACAATATAAAATCATGAAAATATAGAACTCTTTTATTTGGGTTTATTGGCATAAAGGTGTGATATAGTTTGGATATGTGTCCCTTCTAATCTCATGATGAATTATAATCCCCAGTGTTGGACATGGGCCTGGCAGGAGGTGACTGGATCATGGGGATAAATTTTTTAGTGAATGGTTTGGTGCTGTCCCCTTGGTGCTGTCCTCACAATAGTGAGTTCTCATGAGATCTGGTTATTTAAGTGTGTGGCACCTTCCTCTTCCACTCTCTGCCTCTTCCTTCTTCTCTGACCATATGACATGCCTGCTCCTCCCTCTTCTCCTTCTACTATTATTGCAAGCTTCCTGAAGTCCTCCCAGAATCCAAGACACCAACATCATTCTTCCTGTACAGCCTGCATAACTGTGAGCCAATTAAACCTCTTTTGTTTATAAATTACCCAGTCTTAAGTATTTCTTTATAGCAATGCAAGAACAGCTTAATACAGAAAATTGGCAACAGTAGTGGGGTATTGCTATAAAGATACCAGAAAATGTGGAGAAACTTTGGAAATGGGTAATGGGCAGAGGTTCAAAGAGTTTGGATTGCTCAGAAGATAGGAGGAGGAAGGAAAGATTGAAACTTCTTAGTGACTGGTTAAATGGTTGAGATCAAAATGCTGATAGTGATATGAACAATGAAGTACATGCTGACGAGGTCTCAGATGAAAATAAGGAATGTACTGGAGACTGGATCAAAGGTGATGCACGTTATGCCTTAGCAAAGATCTTGGCTGCATTCTGTTCATGCCCTAGGGATCTGTAGAAGTATGGACCTGAGAGTAATGACCTAGTGTATCTGCTGGAAGAAATATCTAAGCAGCAAAACATTTAAGATGTAGTCTGGCTGCCTCTAACTAACAACCTATTCAAAGATGTGGAAACAAAAAAAATGATTTAAAGTGGAACTTATCTTTAAAGGGGATGTAGAGTATAAAAATTTGGAAAATTTGCAGCCTAGTCATGTGACAAAGAAAGAAACAGCGTTTTTTGAGAGGAATTCAAGCAGGCTGTGGAGAAACCACTTGCTAGAGAAATGTGCATAACTAAAAAGAAGCCACGTGCTGATAGCCAAGAAGATGGGAAAAGGGCCTTGAAAGCATTTCAGAGACCTTTGCAGCAGGCTTTCCCACCATAGGCCCAGAGGTCTAGGAGGTAAGAAGGGTTTCCTGGGTCAGGCTTAGGGCCCCACTACCCTGGCCAGCCTCAGAAGAGTGCTGCCTACATTCTGGATGCTCTGGGTCCAGCTGTGGCTTAAAAGGCCACAGGTGCAGATCAGCCTCCCGCTCCAGAGGGCACAAGCCATAAGCCTTTGTGGCTTTCATGTGATGTTAAGCCTGCAGCCATGCAGAGTGCAAGAGTTAAAGAGGCTTGGCAGCCTCCATCTAGATTTCAGAGAATGTATGGGAAAGCCTGGGTGCCCAGGCAGACGCTTGTTGCAGTGTCAGAGCCGGAACAGAGAACCTCTACTAGGACAGTGCAGAAGGGAAATGTGTGTTTGGGGGATCCAACCACACAGATTCCTCATTGGGGCATTCCTCTTGCACTCTGCATGTCTGCAGGCTTAACGTAAATAGGCAATATATAGTTTACTGTGTAATAGAGGCTCTTAAAATATACACAGTTGAAATGTCTATAATGTAAAGTATGACCTAGAGTTTTAAGTAAAAGACACTTGGTTACCTTACTCTACAAAATTTCATTTCCCTTGAGCTTGCATTGACTGAAGTATTTCCCTATCAGATGAAATGCTAGTAACATAGGCATTGTCCATAGAACTTAATTGCAGCGCTCCAATGGAAGCTCTACTGTGAACTATAAATATGCCTTATATTTAAGTAATCTAATCTAAAAATCTAATTATAGGTAGTTGTGTATTTTATACAATAAGAACAAATTCCTTTCAATGATAATTTCTGTAGTACATTTGTACATTGCTAACTTTACAAATATTTGATTTATATGCAATTCTTGAAATATGTGTATTATAAAAATGAAAGAATTATATAAATTATGGTTTCAACAACAGCTTTAAAATGTAAATTATACTATCATATTTAATGTTAATTTTGATAGACACAATTCAAACTTTTGCTAGGGATTAGTATTATCATGATGAATCTTTTGTACTATATGATAATCTTTGGAATATGTAATTGTTAGTATTTACAAAACAAGGCTAGTGGGAAAAGAAATAAGCTGGAAATGATCTGGAAGGTCAGAAAGTCAGGGCAGCTGTCAGTTACTCTCTGGAAGTTTAGAAAAGTAGGTAAATGCTGTGAAGCCATGAAAAGGTTGTTCACAGAGAAATGAAAATCTGTTTTCATAAGCACATACTGTACTGGATTGAAAAGAACAATTCTCTTCTGGGCAACATTTACAAATCCCTATTTTCAGAATTCTGTCTGATTTATGCATATATTTGCTACTAGTGGGGGACATGCAGAATTGGCTTTTATTTGTGCATCATTTAGATGATTTGGGTTCATTCTTCAGCTCTATGAACCCATAAACTAACATGTCTAGGAACTTACATTTTCTTACCCCTGAAATGGGGATAACATCTTGCTTTGTATTCTGCAAAATTTTTGACTTTGATTCTTTTTATCAAATGAGACAAATTTTAGGGCACCAAATAAACGGACTAGAAAAGATATTTCACCTACACCACATTTCTTACTTAGTATAACATCCAAATAATATTCAAACAATACTATGTATATCTGTCAATGTTTGACACAATAGCTGAAAGCCACTCTGAATTACATAGAATAAGGGTTTATTATACCGTTTATGAATTCATGGTAGCTGATTAATCTATGTAAGGCTGTTGCAATGCATCTGGTGTTGAGTGGAAAGTAGTCACGGTGGAAACTGGGAAGGGAAGATGGATAGAATGGGAGGGAATTGGGACAAACTGAAACTGACAAGAACAAACTGGAAGACTTGTTTGTCTCTCACCACCACAAATTACAATTATGCGGATGAGCTGCAGGATAAATTGATGCCTTTCCCCCACGGAACTGCACGTGCACCTGGCCAGGATTTGGAGATGCTGAAGGAGCCAGCCCAGTGCGAGCTGGAGATGTGGCGGCTGTTGCCACACAACAAGGGCAGCTAGACTCTTTGGGATCATGAGTATGAGCTGCAAAAGCACCTGCCCTACACCAACTTCAGACAATAAATAATGGCTTCATTATTGCTACATTTTTGCCTTCCAAAACTTGCAAAAATGTCTTGTCTCCAACTGTTACCTGAAAACATACATATAAGGGAATTCTGGGAAGATAGTTCCAGCTTAGCGCTTTGACAGTGTACAAAATCTTCATATAGGACAACAATGTCATCTAACAGCTGAAAGAGGATACTTGTGAGAGTGAAATGGAGAGCGATTAAGATTTACCTCAGGACCTCAGACACAAACCAAGCCGTATGATCGCTCCGTTATCCACATTGACTTTCGTTCTCTCCTCAAAGAAGAATGTCTTTGGAAACCCTAAGTGGGGGGATGGGGGGACAGAGGAACATTGCTCTCTTAGTAATTGAGGCTAGGGAGTTACAAAGGCTGCTGGAGATCTTCCCTCCAAGCTTCCGCAGACTCAGCCAGAGAGACCACCCTCTCAGAAAATGAAGGGGTGTTTTGATAATGTATTCTGATCTTTTGGGGCCAGAATTTGTAGGCTTTGGTTGAAATTTCTTACACATTTCTTTTGCTTTATTTATGAAGTGACAACTTTCTCTCTAAACAATCAGCAGTGCAAACAAATAGGATTTATAAAGAAATGACTACAAACTAAGGTATTAGTGGATGTTGATGATTTTCCTCAAGGTCAGAATGCACAGCAATAGAGTGTGGTAAATCTCCTCCTTCCTAAGAACAAGGATCATCATTCATTAGCGTCCTCATCCATAAGAGGAAAACACTGTTATATGGTTGTACCAGCATGTCTCAAAGCGCATTTGGTAATTTTTGCAAGCATTCCACAAAATATACTTATTTCAAACCAATATTGTAAGAATTAAATACAATAATCTATGTAAAACATACGTGCCTGGCACATAGGAGAGACTCATTAAACGTAACTTGAATTTGAATCTTATTACCAGGAAGTAAGATCCGTAATCTGAGAAGAGAGCCAGCAAGGACATAATGGTAGGAACCATCAATTTCTTATGAAAAGTCTTGCAGACATCTCCTGATGTGCCTTTTAAATAGATTTTCTAATGAGGTGTGCCATTTATCTACTGCTCTTGGAAATTAATTTTCCTGACTTTTTTTCTTTTCTTGGCACTTAGCCCAGTTAAGCAGGTGCACTGTTTGTCAGGCTATGAGTTTAGCAGAGTAAAATCATTTAGGGAAGGCCCAAAGTCACTCAGAAAGTACAAATTTAACATTTAATTTTTTACACACACACACACACACACAAATATGTTATTACTTTTTAGGAAACATGGAAGACTGAAATACTAAATGCAACATTTAGGACTCTATCAACTCTCATGTGTACTGAGTTTTCAAGAAGCACATTTTGTGTGTTTCTTATTCTGATTCAAGTCTTATCTCAAATCCCATATTTTCTGCTCACTGCCCCAGGCCTCTTTGGTTCTCTTGGTCATTACACCTAAAAAGATGCATTTTACTACCCAACTTCAGTCTGTCTATGAGTACCTGAAGGAAACAAAGAGTTCTATAATTCAGTATTTCCCAGACTCTAATAGAAAGTGTATTGATTCTTCACGAAATGAGGAAAAAGATAAAGAAAAATGTATTCATTTTTAAGAAGTGTTCTTAATTCTTAGACTATATTGTGCCTACATTTTTAGTCTTAAAATTCTCTTTTGAAATTGTGGTAAAACCAGATATTGTTTTTATTATTGTTTCAATAAAGGCAAGAGCCTGAGATGGGAGAATCACTTGAGCCCAGGAGGCGGAGGTTGTACTGAGTTGAGATTGTGCCACTGCACTCAAGCCTAGGTGACAGAGTGAGACCCTATCTCAAAATAAATAAATAAATAAATAAATAAATAAATAAATAAAAATAAAAATAAAATAAAAGCCCACAAAAAACAAAGTTTCCAAAATGAAACCTCAACTTCATTAAACAAATATGCATTAAATAATTAGGCAGAATATGTTAATTGCTCTAGTATCTCCTCTCCACTAATCTTATAAATTTATAATACAGTGATCTAAGTAAATCATCCAACTGGAGTAGTAAAATATTTTGACTTTTATGCTACCAGAAAATTATTTCTGTTGAATCTTAGCTTGGAAACAAATCTATGGAAATCTATAAACCTACAAAAACCATGTGTTCCCATTTCTTATTATATGCATAGATTCAAATCTTGTTTATATTTAACATGGATTTTTATAAGAAGAGAAAAGCAAATTCAATAGTCACACCTTTTATTTATATTTATTAATAAAAGTATAATATGATGCCCTAATTTTCATGTGGATACTGGACAGGGGTAAAAGAAGCCTGAGATATGTTTTAATTTTGCTTTGAAATATAAAGTGCCCGTTATTTGACATGGGTCTAGCCCCAGTTAGCTGGAAATATTCCAGGTTTAAACATCTGTCACACAATTTTGCTGGTAAAAAAGTTGGTTGATTGGGGTCATATTGAGTAAGAGAGGTGAAATATACATCTATTTGCATTCAGTAATGTTCCTTTTGTCTCAAGAAGTAACAGTTGAGTAACAACAAGAGTAATTTAGTTTTACATTACCATAAACTATGATATACTGAGATAACCACATAATTGTAACTGGGGATGCTTGCGTTTAATTTCATTAGGTCCCACACAAGTGCACATTTCTAAACTACTGAAGTAAGTTAATAGTAAAGATGAGTGTGGAAAAATTTCAATTGAGAAAGTTTTTTAAAGCAGAGGGAAAATGCCCATGCCTCAGATATTGAAAAGCAAGGATTGGAGCTACAATATGACTATTCAAATGTAGATTAGCAAAGTGACAGTCATTTCCTTCTGCAGTCAATAAAACAATTAGCTCACCAAAAGTGCTTTTAAATCAGGATCTTAGCTTTTCCTTTGGTTTAAAAGCATCTAAATATCCAACAATTCTTGCAGATGCAAGTATTTTATTTTTTCAAAATTGCAAATCAAATGGATTTTATCTTTTAGAATCCAATGTACTTCAGGAGTTTTGCATCCTACCCTTTATTTTATTTTATTTTTTTGCATGTGTCTCACTCTCTTAGTCTCTTTTGCTGATATAACAAAATACCATAAACTGGATGGCTTATAAACAGACATTTATTTCTCACAATTCTAGAGGCTGGGAAATTCCAGATCAAATTGCTAGCAGTTTTGCTATCTGGTGAGAGCCTACTTTCTAGCTCATAGGCTTCTTGCTGTGTCCTCACATCATGGAAGGGGTGAGCTCTGTTAGGCCTCTTTTATAAGGGCACTAATTCTGTTTGTGAGGGTTCTGCCCTTCAGGACCTAATTGCCTCCAAAGGCCACAACTCCAAAAACTATCTTGCACAGTTCACTCACATCCCTGTGAAGAGACCACCAAACAGGCTTTGTGTGAGCAACAAGGCTGTTTATTTCACCTGGGTGCAGGCGGGCTGAGTCTGAAAAGAGAGTCAGCGAAGGCAGATGGGGTGGGGCCATTTTATAAGATTTGGGTAGGTAAAGGAAAATTATAGTCAAAGGGCGGTTGTTCTCTGGTGGGCAGGGGTGGGGATCACGAGGTGCTCAGTGGGGGAGCTTTTGAGCCAAGATGAGCCAGGAGAAGGAATTTCACAAGGTAATGTCATCAGTTAAGGCAGGGACCGGCCATTTTCACTTCTTTTATGGTGGAATGTCATCAGTTAAGGCAGGAACTGGCCATCTGGATGTGTATGTGCAGACCACAGGGGATATGATGGCTTAGCTCGGGCTCAGAGGCCTGACATTCCTGTCTTCTTATATTAATAAGAAATATAAAACAAAATAGCGGTAAAGTGTTGGGGTGGCGAAAATTTTTTGGGCAGTGGTATGGAGAGATAATGGGCAATGTTTCTCAGGGCTGCTTCAAGCAGGATTAGGGACGGTGTGGCAACCTAGAGTGGGAGAGATTAAGCTGAAGGAAGATTTTGTGGTAAGGGGTGATATTGTGGGGTTGTTAGAAGAAACATTTGTCATATAGAATTATTGGTGATGGCTGGGATACAGTTTTGTATGAATTGAAAAACTAAACGGAATAAGAGAAGGAGAAAAACAGGTATTAAAGGATTAAGAATTGAGAGAACCCAGGACATCCAATTAGAGAGTGCCCAAGGTGGTTCAGCATCATTACTTGCTTGGTTGGTGAGTTTTTAGGCTCTATCCAAGTTTTTGGGGTGCAGTTCAAATTGGGCTGGTGTCTGGAATGAGACTGGGGCCTAATAAAAAGGAATGTCCATGCAGGAGCTCAAATGGGCTATACCCTGTAGCATTCTGAGGACAGGCCTGAATTCTGAGAAGGGAAAGCGGTAAAAGTATTGTCCAGTCCTTTTTAAGTTGGTGGCTGAGCTTGGTGAGGTGTGTTTTTAAAAGACCATTAGTTCATTCTGCCTTTCCTGAAGATTGAGGACGGTGAGGTGTATTAACGTTTCACTGAATTCCAAGAGCCTGAAAAACTGCTTGGGTGATTTGACTAATAAAGGCTGGTTCACTATTGGACTGTATGGAGGTGGGAAGGCCAAACCAAGGAATTATGTCTGACAGAAGGGAAGAAATGACCATGGTGCCTTCTCAGACCCTGTGGGAAAGGCCTCTGCCCATCCACTGAAAGTGTCTACCCAGACCAACAGTTATTTTACTTTTCTGACTCGAGGGATGTGAGTAAAGTCAGTTTGCCAGTCCTGGGCAGGGACAAATCCCCAAGTTTGGTGTGTAGGGAAGGGAGAGGGCCTGAGAAGTGATTTCCTTGAGGATAGATTTCCACGATGGAAAGGAAATGAGAGGTTCTAAGAGGCAGACTAGCGGCTTGTAACCTACATGGAAGAGGTTATGAAATGATGACAGAATAGAATGGGCCTCTGAGGCTGGAACGGGATATTTCCCTTGGTCCAAGAACCATTTGCCTTATGTGGGAAGAGATTGATAGGTGGAAGTTTCAGTGGGGGAGTGACCAGATGAGAAGGAGAAAAGCCGCCATGAGGGCTAGTAGTTGAAATGCTAGCTGGTTTTTTAGTTACCTTATCAGCATAAGCATTGTCCTGATGATGGGATCTAATGCCTTTTGATGGCTGCTTTTTTAGCTACCTTATCAGCATAGGCATTGTCCTGAGTGATGGGATCTGAAGCCTTTTGATGGCCTTTGCACTGAATGACTACAGCTTCCTTTGGAAGTAAATCGACTTTGAGAAGCGTTTTTATTAAAGAGGCATTAATGATGGAGGACCCTTGCATAGTGAGGAAATTTCTTTCTGCCCATATAACAGCATGGTGGTGCAGGATATGGAAGGCATATTTAGTCAGTATAAATATTGACATGTAGTCCCTTTGCAAGAGTGAAGTCCCTAGTTAAGGCAATGAGTTTGGCTTGCTGAGAGGTAGTTGGGGTGGGGGGGGAGCAGAAAGTATATGCGTCAGATGTGAGGAAGAAAATAGATTTTGGAAGTTATGAGAACTGTAGAGAGTGAGTTGAGCACAGTTGGTGATTTTGAGGTCCTCTAAAAGTATTAAAGCAGTGGCAGCCACTGTACACAGACATGAGGGCTAGGTTAAAACAGTAAGGTCAAATTGTTTGGACAGAAAGGCTACAGGGTGTGGTCCTGGCTCTTGTGTAAGAATTCTGACTTGACTGAAGTAATGGGGGCTGTATGTGAAGATTTGCAGCAGTACAGCCCAGGTAATTTGCTGAGCCTGATGGGTGTCAGGGTCAGTCCAAGTGAAAGCAAAGAGAGGTTGGGATGATGGGTGCAAAGGAATAGTAAAGAAAGCATGTTTGAGATCCAGAACAGAATAATGGGTTGTGGATGGAGGTATTGAGAAGAGTATATGGTTTGGCACCATGGGGTGGACAGGCAAAACAATTTGGTTGATAAGGTGCAGATCCTGAACTAACCTGTAAGACTTGTTCAGTTTTAGGACAGGTAAAATGGGGGAATTGTAAGGGGAATTTATAGGCTTTAAAAGGTCATGCTGTAGCAGGTGAGTGATAACAGGTGTTTATCCTTTTAAAGCATACTGTGGAATGGGATATTGACATTGAGCAGGGTAAGGGTGATTAGGTATTAATGGGATGGTAAGAGGGGCATGATCAGTCACCAAGGAGGGAGTAGAGGTGTCCTGTACTTGTGGTTTAAGGTGGGGAGATACAAGGGGAAGATGCCAAGGGGGCTTTGCATTGGGAAGAAGGGTGGCAATGAGATGTGGCTATAGTCCAAGAATAGTCAGGGAAGCAGATAATTTGGTTAAAATGTCTCGGCCTGATAAAGGAACTGGGCAGGTGGGGATAACTAAAAAAAGAGTGCAGAAAAGAATGTTGTCCAAGTTGGCACCAGAGTTGGGGAGTTTTAAGAAGTTTAGAAGCCTAGTCGTCCATACCCACAACAGTTATGGAGACAAGGGAAACAGGCCCTTGAAAAGAAGGTAATGTGGAGTGGGTAGCCTCCGTATTGATTAAGAAGGGGACGGTCTTACCCTCCACTGTGAAAGTTACCCAAAGCATCTGTGATGGTCTATGGGGCTTCCGAGGCAATCGGGTAGTGTCAATCTTCAGCTGCTAAGCCAAGAAGATCTGGGAAGGAGTCTGAGAGCCTTGGGCCAGAATTCCAGGGGCTTTGGGAGTGGTTGCCAGGTGAGTTGGCCAGTCTGATTTCCAGTGGGGTCCTGCACAGATGGGACATGGTTTAGAAGGAATCTGGGGCTGCAGGCATTCCTTGGCCCAGTGGCCAGATTTCTGGCACTTATAAGCAAGCTCCTGGGGGAGGAGGTTCTGGAGGAACCCCTGGCAGCTGTGGTTCAGGCATTTGGAGCTCTTGTGTGCTGGAGATGTGGCTGAGGTTTGTCTCACAGTGGAGGCAAGGAATTGCAACTCAGAAATGCATTGCTTGAAGGCAAGGTTGTGAATTGAACCCCCTGTTGTGGGGTTCGAGGGCTGGAATTTAATTTTTGGAGTTTTATTTAATATTGGGAGCAGATTGGGTAATAAAATGTATATTAAGACAGCCTATTGACCTTTTAGGGTCTAGGGCTGTAAAGCGTCTCGGGGTTGCTGCCAAACGAGCCATGAACTGGGCTGGGTTTTTCATATTTGATGAAAAAGAGCGTAAACACTAACTGATTAGGGATAAAGAAAAAGGAGCATTAACCTTGATTGTGCCTTTAGCTCCAGCCACCTTTTTAAGAGGAAATTGCTGGGCAGGTGGGGGAGGGATAGTCGTGGAACAAAACTGTAAGCCAGATCAGGTGTGAGAAGGGGCGGTGATAAAAGGATTATAGGGTAGAGGAGTGGAGGCTGAGGAAGAATTGACACCTAGCTTGGCCTGGCGATGAGCAGCCTGCGGAGGAGGGGAGAGGTCAGACGGGTCTGTATAAAAGGAAGATTGGAAAGAGGAAAGACTCAGAGACGCTTGGGGTTGGGACTGAGGGGACAGGCAGGAGGAAAAGAAGGAAGATTTGGGAAGAGTTGCATTGGGAACAGAGACTAGGGAGGGACTGATATGTAAAAGAGTGCCTGTATGTCGGGCACCTCAGACCACTTGCCCATTTTATGACAAGAATTATTTAGGTCTTGTAGGATAGAAAAACCGAAAGTGCCATTTTCTGGCTCGTTAGAACAACTGTCTAGTTTGTATTGGGGTCAAGTGGCATTGAAGAAGAAAAGAAGGCATTAGGTTTTAGGTCAGATGTGAGTTGAAGAGGTTTTAAGTCTTTGAGAACAAAGGCTAAGGGAGAAGAGGGAGGAATGGAGGGTGGAAAGTTGCCCATAGTGAAGGAGGCAAGTCCAGAGGAAAGAGAGAATAGAGACACGGAGAGAAGGGGTGGAGGGTGCTTACCCCCCCAGGAAAGTGGAGAAGGGGTAGAGACACAGAGAGAAGGGGTTGGGGGGTGCTTGCCCCCCAGAAAGGCGGTGCTTGACGCTAACGGTGAAGGACCAAGGCAGGCGTCCCCGCGTGGTCAGACACCTCTGAAACGTGGGTGAATAATCAAGCAGGTGTCCCCGCGTGATTAAACATCAAGGGAAGACTGTCCTCCTGAGTCCATGACCGGCGCCAGAGTTTTGGGTTCACGGATAAAACACATCTCCTTTGTCTCTACCAGAAAAGGAAAGGAACTGAAATTAAGAGAA
Organism: Theropithecus gelada; assembly: GCF_003255815.1. Classification (NCBI taxonomy): domain Eukaryota; kingdom Metazoa; phylum Chordata; class Mammalia; order Primates; family Cercopithecidae; genus Theropithecus; species Theropithecus gelada. Next base: position 148,106,067 of record NC_037671.1, on the reverse strand, counting down.
GGGAGAGATTGGAGTGTGGCGCCAAGATTGAAAGGAGAAAGAGGTTGAAGGATAGTGAGAGAGGTTGGAGAAGAGAGTAAAAAGAGGCCGCTTACCCGATTTAAAATTGGTGAGATGTTCCTTGGACTGGTTAGTCTGAAGACCAGAGGTCGTAGGTGGATCTTTTTCATGGAGCAAACAGTAACAGGATAGGGGATTGATCTCAAGGGAGGTCCCCGATCTGAGTCACAGCACCAAATTTCACATTTCACTCACGTCCGTGGGAAGAGACCACCAAACAGGCTTTGTGTGAGCAACAAGGCTGTTTATTTCACCTGGGTGCAGGCAGGCTGAGTCTGAAAAGAGAGTCAGGGAAGGCAGATGGGGTGGGGCCATTTTATAAGATTTGGGTAGGTAAAGGAAAATTATAGTCAAAGGGCGGTTGTTCTCTGGTGGGCAGGGGTGGGGGTCATGAGGTGCTTGGTGGGGAGCTTTTGAGCCAAGATGAGCCAGGAGAAGGAATTTCACAAGGTAATGTCATCAGTTAAGGCAGGGACCGGCCATTTTCACTTCTTTTGTAGTGGAATGTCATCAGTTAAGGCAGGAACTGGCCATCTGGATGTGTATGTGCAGGTCACATGGGATGTGATGGCTTAGCTTGGGCTCAGAGGCCTGACACTATCACTTTGGTATTTGGATGTCAACATATGGATTTTTGTGGGGGCATAGACATTTAGATCATAGAACTCACTAAAGGAGAGGGACAGACTGGTCATTTTAGTCTAATATTGGTATTATCCAGAAGTCATAAGGAGAGAGAATGAGTGAGAGTTAGAGAGAGAGAGAAAAGAAAAAGAAGAAGAAGAAGAAAGAAGGAAGACGGAAGAGGAGGAGGAAGAGAAAGAGGAGGAAAGAAAGAGAGACTGAACAGGAAAAAAGAAGAGGAAAAAATTACATTGCAATTAGAATTTTTGTAAAATCAATCCTCCAAGTGAGGTTAATATTAGAAGCACTATGGGTATTTTATTAACCCAATTTTTTTTATTATACTTTAAGTTCTAGAGTACATGTGCACAACGTCACATGTATACATATGTAACAAACCTGCACGTTGTGCACATGAACACTCCTCAAAACATGTTGGTGTGCTGCACCCGCTAACTCATCATTTACATTAGGTATATCTCCTAATGTTATCCCTCCACCCTCCCCCAACCCCACGACAGGGCCCGGTGTGTGATGTTCCCTTCCTGTGTCCAAGTGTTCTCATTGTTCAATTCACACCTATGAGTGAGAACATGTGGTGTTTGTATTAACTCAACTTTTAATGTCATCATGTTTTGAGGAGTGTTCATTGAGAGTAAAGATAAGAGACTCCAGAGAATTTCAGTCTATGTATATGGTCTCTATGTTAAAAATCTCACTGAATGAAAATCTATTCAGACACTTAATTTTGAAGTTAAATCACTTACATAATTTTGATTTATTGTTCAGATGACTGTATACAACTATTTAAATGTTCTATTTTTAAGATAGAACATTTATTCCTAAGTATGGCAATAGCAAAATATTCACTTATTTTTAAAGTAAGGCATTTAAATATATGAAAATGAGGTTTCCTTGTACTTTTCTCTTTACAAAAGCATCTGAAAGGTGCTGCATTGAAGCATCTCATAATTTATTTCACAATCTGATTACTCATTCTGAAATCAAATTATTCAACATTTCTATATCTTGCTAAATCATAAAGTTAAATAAATTCATTTTAATGTACATATTTAGTTTCAAGAAAATTTTACAGCATAGCTTTTATTCTGCATTTTTGTCCATGTGAGGATCTTATATACTGTAAACAAAATGATCAAATGCAAAGAATATAGCACAGTAACTGGATTCAATTTTCATTGGCTTCCACCTCTGCGTTTCATTATTATTTTTACCTTTGCTCCTCTCAAATTGCTATCAGTTAGCCAGGTCTTCCTGAATTAATCCTTTAGTATAAATAATTTTAAAGAGTCAATATAAGTGAATATAAAAAGAGGATCTCAAAAAATGAGCCTCTCTTAAAATGCTTCTGTGTGGAAAATCTATTTTTAAAACATGGTTTTAGGACTATAAATTATTACTATTTTGGTTACAACAAAAGTGGCTTATCAGATGCCAAATATCAAGTGTTGCTTCTGGAACTGAAGCAATTTATACAAATATAGCCATCCTTCCTGCATTTTTCAAGAAAAAAATAATAGGAAAATGTGTAATTCCGGTACTATACATTTAGAAACCTCCACTGGCAGGATATAAACTCATCTTAGGGGTTAAATACAGAGGAATAAAGGTGTTGCAATAAACGTTTTTGGATGTTTTACTTATGTCTCTAATTTTGTCTTTACTTTCAATTTGAAATAAAACAGAAAATAAGAAAGCAATAAATTCATGGGAGAAAAAAAGGCATTTGGCTCTAAGAGGTTGAAACCCCTTCCCCTGTGATGACAATAATTAAAAATGGCAGTTCTAACATCATCGAAGTCAACCAAACATACCAAGAACAAGTGGCCCAATTTATGAGAAATTGTTTGGACTTAAAAAGCTCTAAAGTACAACGTCTTGAGTAAACATCAAGTCAATGAAGACACCAAATTTCACTGTGAATGTATGGGCACATATTTTTTTTATTCATAAATACCTGTGCCTAGTATTGTTGATGCTGGAAACTCCAGGACCGAAAGTCTCAGAAGACTATTAAATTCACTATGAATGCTTTTTGTTTCCAATGAATTCTGCTTAGAAATAAATTAAATTAGCATTTCTACCCTACATCCTTAGGAAATAGTTGACTATTACAAATAATGCCAGACCTTGAGCCCAAACTGTTTCATAAGCCTTTGTATTCTCTGAGCTACATTTCTGAGTCTAAGAAACCTATTAACTTAGTGGAGACAGCATTGTTTTATGCATATACCGACCCACCACTTCAGATTTTAAAAAACATTTTTGTTTTGTTTTCCTATCTGTTTTTCCTTTCTTCTCATCTGAGGCTGTGGGTTGAGAATGGGGAAACACATCTGAAGTTTCATTTGGCACTGGGAAAGTTCTGAGGAAATTTGTTTACCTTCAAGACAAAGACTAAGTAATTTCACAGGAATTTAAGCAAAAAATGACATGTAACTCAGGGCATATTAAATGATACATAATTTGCTAAAATTTTTCTTAACTTGATAAAAATTTCACCATCAGAAGCAAAAGTATTCATATACATATTTGCAGAAAGGGAGAAAAACTAGTCACTTAAAATTATTTCTTTAGGTCTAGAAAATTATCTGTATGTATTTTGAAATAACTTTCCTCACATGCCAAAATTAGAACCATGTAGATATCAATTATATATTACACTTAGAATATTGTACATAATCAGTGCTCAATAATTATTGTAAAAGAGAAATCTCTGTTTTGTTTAGCCAACCTCATACTGAGTACTACCATACAGAAGGTACATACAGCAACATATACCAAGTTTACTTGTTCCTGGTTTGGGTAGCATTCATGACATTATAAAAAACCCTTACCTCAATTTAGTTCCAAATATTTGGATCTGAATATTTTCTGGGAGGTCAGGGGCAAGCATTAGTTCTTTCATGAGTTCCAATGAAAACAGTCTTTGGATTTCATGGACCTTACCAAGCTTGGCTATGAGGGCGCAGTGACTAAGTGATCTCATGCTAATATTTACAGCAACCTGCATTTATGGAGTGTTGTTGTATGTTTGAGTTAAATGATCATGAAATTTAAACTGATAATTATCTAACATTTATTAAATCATATGATCTGCTCTATATGCTGATATCGTTTGGTAGTGCCCCACCCAAATATCATCTTGAATTATAGCTCCCATAATTCCCACATGTTGTGGGAGGGACCCAGTGGGAGATAATTGAATCACAGGGGGCAGTTTCCCCCATACTGTTCTTGTGGTAGTGAATAAGTCTCCCGAGATGTGATGGTTTTATAAGGGCTTTCCCCTTTCACTTGGCTCTCATTTTCTCTTGCTGGCTGCCATATAAGATATGCCTTTCACCTTCCATCATGACTGTGAGGCCTCCTCAGCAACGTGGAACTGTGAGTCCATTATAACTCTTTATCTTTATAAATTACCCAGTCTCGGGTGTCTCTTTATCAGCAGTGTGAAAACGGACAAATACACATGCTTTACACCAAAAAGTTTATGTATACTGTGCTTCAGTGAACACCAATAAGTGCTATCTGGTGCAAGCAGAGTCATGGGCAGAAGGGCAGAAGATTCCTGGGACCCTTGTTTTCTTGCCTTCCTGTGGAGTGGCTCAGACAGATGCAGATGGGCAAATCTAGAGACTCCACCTCTTAGTTGTTCTTTCCTTTGAAGGAAAGCATGAGGGTAGCATTAAGGTTGGGGTTAATCATTTGAGTTTGAGTGCTGTGCAGTCAGAGTTTAGGTGCCAAGTGCATCAGGAAATACTGGAAACACCAGTTGTGTAGCACTTGAAGACTTTGGGAGAAATTGAGATGAACACAGGCCTCCTTGTTGAGGGGAGGGGAAGCTATTAGTTCCAGCTAGCAAGCTCAGAAGAACTTTTGGTCATTCAACAGACAATCTCGCTTATTTCTTCACATTGATGTTTACTAATTACCAGGCATTGTACCATTTGAAGTGTCTATATTATCTCATGTATTACGCATAAGATCCTTATGCAGTCTTATTTTTATTGTCATTTTATGGTTCAGCAAATGGAAGCACAGAGTACTTTATCCTTTTTCCCACTAACTGAATATGTTACAAATTGGAGTACAGAGAGGTTGAATACAGGAATAACAGGCACTAGAGGGTTGAGGTCTTGATTTAGAATAGTGACTTTGGAAAAGCAAGGCATTGCTAACTTTTATAGATGTGGCAAAAGTTAGTCTTCTCAATATCATAGAGCTAATAGGTTGGGGAAGTACCAGGACTAGAGAAAAGTGAGCAAAGTACCATGGGTGCAAAATTGGAGTCCTCCAAAACACTCAAAAATTGAAATAAATAATATTTTCATGCAGAATTTAAATTTTCAAAATTAATGCAAAAATCTATGATGACAAAAATATCAACATTTTAAATAAAGGAAGAATGATTATTACTGTTTCTTCTTTTGTTTCAGTATAGTTGGCACAGCACTGGGTAGGAAGCTTGAACTTGAATGCTATCAGTCTGAACTCAGAGCCCAAGCTTGTAACCATTGTTTGCTGATGTTTCTCAGGATATGAAAAATAAAGAAGGGTCAAATATTACCTACAGACTCTGAGACTGATGGCCAAAGATAACAGTGAAACTATGGACTTGATTTTTTAGAAGGGAAGCTGAGAAAATGATTATTTTTCTTGTATAGCCCCATTTAGAAACTTAAGTATGTGCATAGCTTAGCTTCAAAACCAGAGGACAAACAAAAATCTTATTTAACTTTAAACTTTTCTTGGCCTCTCTTGTCTCTCTTGGCACTCTTTCATCAGTGCCAAGAATCCAATTACTGACCACAAGTAACCTAAAGCAGTTTTCCCGGCATTCAGTGGTATATTTTTCTGTAAGAAAACTTGGATACAATTAAGAATGACTTGAACACTGAGAAACATTTCTTATCTCATATAACAGAAGTGCTGAAGGTACGGTGATTTCAACATTGGATACTTCAAGGCCTTAGCAATGTCATCGTGGACTCATTTTTTTTTTTTTTTTTCCAGTTTTAATCCTTGCCTTTCTCAAAGAGCCAGCTACTGTTCTCATGGTTACAAGATGACTGCAGCAGCTGCAAGCTTTTTTGTTCCCATGCAGTAAAGTCTTTGTTCTTCCTTTTAAGAGCAAGAAAACCCCTTCTAAAATCTCCCCATCCCAAACATGACCCTAGAATCAATTGTGATTTTATGCTTTTTGTTTTGACAGCGTATAGCACAATAGTTAAGAATCTTGTTTTGGTGACCTAAAATGGGTGTAAAATGTGGCTCCATCACTTACTAGCTATGTAACCTGAGGCATCTTATTTAAATTAACTGTGCCTTAGTTTTCCTATGTTTTACAAAAAGGTAGAAAATAATATACCTACGTCACTGGGTTATTGAGAAGAAAATGTGAGTTAATACATGTAAAGTTTTTATAATGGTGTCTGACTATTATTTTTAAGATGATCATCACTGTCATGTATGCAATTAAACTTAGGGAAACATGAAAGCTAAGAAAGTAAAATTACCTAAGTATCTCCTTAAAAAAAGACATCAATAAAATTTTAGTTTGCATTGAATAATTTTTTTTTCCATTGATATGATCTAAATTTGGATGTGAGGTCTGAAAGAGATAATAAGAATCAACTTCAGGACTACTGTCTTATTTAAGAGAGTGTGTGTGTGTGTGTGTGTGTGTGTGTATTTAGGTTTTGGAAAAAGTGGTCCACATGGCTGAAAATCAGAAAATCAGAAGCTGATCTCAAGCTAGCAATGATAACTTCATAAAAATAGCCTGCTTTGACTATTTTAGAGCCAGGCAATATATATATGTCTGCAAAGTACATATAGTGCATTTAAGCATAAGCATAATTAAACTGATTTCAATTTTGTTGGATTTTATTGTTAAGCTCTTCAGTTAACACTTAGAAAGAAGGGAAATGGAGAAATAGTCTCAATCTATTCTCATCATAAAAATCTCATTTGCAGATTTTTCCATTAGGTATAAAATATACCAGTGCTAAAAAGGCCTTTAATGGTGCCAGAACAATCCAGTTCCTTACATATGATTCTTTTAAAATCCTCAATTGCAATTATAAAATTATATTTCATTTCCTTTGTCTAAGGTTTAATCTCACCATTCAAATGGCCATTTCTTGCTCACATGAAACACTCAGGAATGTAGTAAAATGGGGTGCAAAGAGTGAAAATACGTTATCAATGAATCATGGAGACAGGCTTCCCAGAGAGCAGCATTTTATACCGGGGGTCACTGAATGGTCTGTGTGCTCCACAAATCCCTCAGAATGGAATATAAAATTAAAAATTAAAAAATTTCCCCAGAAATACTCTCTTTCATATAATTTTCCCATCTCTATGAGATCTTCCCATCAGTATAAACCATGGTACATTCTTCCTATTTGAACAGTGGTATAAACAGAAAGACTCACTATGATCCTAGTTCCTCTTCCAGTATTACTCAATCTCTGTCATAGACAGAAAAATATACTCACTGTCTCTACTGAATTATACCTTCTTGGTTCCTTCTTCCTCTCTCTCTCTCTTGCTCACTCCTGCTCTGCCTGTCACTCTCTCCGTCATGTCCCCTCAGAATCCATTGCAGCCTTCTTCCTATCTCTCTGACTTATCTCCCTGACATTTGTTTAAGTGTCTCTGGGTCAACTTCCTTGGTGATCTCACTCATTGTTATGGCTTTGATACCTTCTGTCTTCTGTTGGATTCTTAAGTTTCTGTTTTCAGGTAGAACTCCTCTTTTCTACATCACATTGCATTATACAAATGTCTACATCTTGATATAAGTATCTAATAGGCAACTCAAATTTTGAAAGTCTAAAACTCAGCTACTTTTCTACTCCCAACCCCACTCGCACCCAACAAGAATCTTGTTTCTCTCCAGTCCTCCCCCAGCTCAGAGCATTTCCTTCCTTCCAGTTTCTCACACCAAAAACCTAGAAGTTATCCTGAATTTCTTTCTGTCACATCACAACCACACTGGAAGCATCTACTATTAATTCTCTCTTTGAAATACATTCAGAATCTAATTGCGTCTCACCACACACACTGTTACCACCCTGATAGAAATCACCATCATCTTTCTCTTGGATTATTTCAGTTGGCTTCATATTTGTCTTCCTGTTTCCAGCCTGGCACCCTTTCAGTCTTCAACACAGCAAAGGAAGTCAAATCACTTCATCTTTCTGCTCAAATCTTCCAATGACTTCCTATGTCAATCAGAGTAAAAGTCTAATTTTATGTACTTAACCTTTAGATAATATAATACATTGATATAATTCTCATCTCTTAAATATGTCAAACAGAGAAGAATCTCTGAAAAGCTAAAATAGTTTTTAAAATTAAGGAAAACATAGCTCTAAAATTTAATTACAGATGGATAAAAAATCAGAGATAATTTATACCATATTTCTAGATAGATCACCTCTGTAATCACATCCTAAAGGCTATGTTTGCCTCTTCAGAGCAGTTTTCATATGATTGGAAAAACAAAATTTTGGAAATTCCTAATCATTTACTTGCACATTTTATGATTCAATCTTTCATTTCACAAACATTTTATATCTCCTAGGACATAGAAAAGGGAAGACTTATAGATTCCATCCATTGAAGTTACTAGCAGTTCGAATACTTTTTAATTTAATGTACAGGGATGACTAACAGATAAATACAATCTATTCCAACTAGAGCTTGATATGATCACTAACTTGACTACTCCAGATTCTTCCTGTGGTATCACAAATTAGAATAAATGGGCCTATCAGTCTTAATTTTGCCACAACTACCTTAGTCAACTTGCAGAACTTGTTATTTGTCTGAAAACTTACAGAGTCATCTTTTCTATAATGCTGTCCCCTACAATATGGGCCGAAATGATTTCTTCCATTCCTGAACATCCCTAACACAGCGTTTATTTGCAATCTGGGTAACATAAATACACATTATTTTAATTCACGCCTAATTTTTTTCCTGTGTTAACTCTTATTTGGATTATAAACTTCCCAAGGGCATTTTCTTTCTTGGCATGCATGTATATTACAGCAAGATAAAGTTTCTATTTCTGAGCAAAAAATTGTAGCCAGGAGATATTTAGAATGTTGAAATTGACATATTCATTGTGTCAAAAGAACAAATCAGTAAAAACAGCTTTTCTTAAGTTCTTTGGAAATGATTGTAATTTTTTTCTTTCTTTCTTTTTTTTTTTTTTTTTTATTACTTTTAGCAAGCTCTATTGCCAAGATTGGCTCGGATCCTTTAAAACTTGTACATGATGCTGTGGAGGAAACCACGGACTGGATCTATGGCTTCTTTTCTTTGTTATCCGACATAATCTCATCTGAAGCTGATGAAGAAGATGATGGTGACGAAGACACTGATAAAGGTACAAAGAACATAGAGATATATCTAACTGCTAGGACCAATATTAGATATGTATTATAGTGGCTTGCCTCAGTTTACATTCAAATGAGCCCTTGGGTCAAGCTAAAACAAAATGTATACACTTCCCACTGCTAAAAGCATATCAACAGGCTGCCAAACACAGTAAATTGGTCTTTATTTGATTTTTATCTTATAGCTTATCTGCCAGTATGGTAAAGATGTCAACATTAAATGCTAATATTAATGTAGCATTACAGCAAAGAGAGTCTCATTATGCACTACTATAAAACCACAATACAAACTCACATTTATATGATTCTTTGGAAAAAATAGTAGTTATTTTTCAAGTTTATCTCTAGGAAGATTAAAATAAAAACAGTAAAACTAAAAATACATGTAAGTGTTTTATACACATGTGTCATATTTATAGTCAAATAGCAGAAAGCAATCTTACTAAAAGTACAATCAAAAGAGTAAATTTATTGAACCAAATGGTGGTGTAGAATAGAAGGGCACATTCTAAATGTCCTAACAATTATGCAACTAACCTATGTGCTCTCTTATATATATTAATGAATAAAAGGAAATAGCCAACTCAAACCACATAAAAACTACCATTGAATGTGTATGAAAAAAACAAAGCATTATGATTCCATCTATTAGATAACATTTTTTAGGATCAGTCTTAGTCATCAGAAATCATGTATTCAGCCTTGACTACCAGGAATGCTTTTATTATTAGAGTACTTTTATAACTTTTCCTGAATTTATATTTGTTTTGGCCCCAGTAAGAGTACAAGACGAACAATAGAGAATTGAAATTAACATGATTTATAACCTATAATGTATAATTTGGATCACTGCCGTAATTTTATTGAATTCATAAAAATGAAACAATCTTATATAAATGTATATAAACAAAGTTTATACTTAAAAACTGGAATTTGGGAAGCAAAGTAATGTAAAGACTATGATTGTTAAAACTAATAGTTTTTTTAAATGAACAAAGAAAGGGGGAAATAATGATGTCTTATTCTATGTTAAAATATTTTCTAATTTTTTGTTTCAATCTTGGTCTAGGAGAAGTAGAGGAGCCTCCCTTGAGAAAAAAAGGTTTGTTGTTCTCACCTTTGATAATAATTCTTTTTCTCTTATGGTAATATCAATTTTCAGCATGGTTCAGATATATTTTACTTGAGTTGTAGGCTTAATTTATTTTAATATGAAGGTTTTGTTTAATAATTAGGTCAAGATTTATAGTCAGTAAAAAAATATACTCAATTTCTTTTCCAATGAAGGTGGTCTCACTATTTTTCTGATGATTATTTTTAAAATACCTTCTTCAGTAGATTGTATGGATTCATTTATATACAGACCGATATGAGCTGGAATTTGAGGAATGAGGGGAGAACTCTGTAGCCTTAGAAATAGCCCAGAAAGCCGGGCGCGGTGGCTCACGCCTGTAATCCCAGCACTTTGGGAGGCCGAGGCGGGTGGATCACGAGGTCAGGAGATCGAGACCATCCTGGCTAACACGGTGAAACCCCGTCTCTACTAAAAATACAAAAAACTAGCCGGGCGAGGTGGCGGCGCCTGTAGTCCCAGCTACTCGGAGGCTGAGGCAGGAGAATGGCGTGAACCCGGGAGGCGGAGCTTGCAGTGAGCGGAGATCGCGCCACTGCACTCCAGCCTGGGTGACAAAGCGAGACTCCGTCTCAAAAAAAAAAAAAAAAAAAAAAAAGAAAAA